>NC_090446.1:1125182121-1125485152 GCF_031143425.1 Pleurodeles waltl | reverse complement strand
TGCCCAGAGCTCCTCCAGTGTGCTCCAGACCTCTGCCATCTTGGAAACAGAGGTGCTGCTGGCACACTGGACTGCTCTGAGTGGCCAGTGCCAGCAGGTGACGTCAGAGACCCCTTCTGATAGGCTCTTACCTGTGTTGCTAGCCTATTTCCTAGGTAGCCAAACCTCCTTTTCTGGCTATTTAGGGTCTCTGCTTTGGGGAATTTTTTAGATAACGAATGCAAGAGCTCATCAGAGTTCCTCTGCATCTCTCTCTTCACCTTCTGCCAAGGAATCGACCGCTGACTGCTCAGGACGCCTGCAAAACCGCAACAAAGTAGCAAAGACGACTACTGCAACCTTGTATCGCTGATCCTGCCGCCTTCTCGACTGCTTTCCTGGTGGTGCATGCTGTGGGGGTAGTCTGCCTCCTCTCTGCACTAGAAGCTCCGAAGAAATCTCCCGTGGGACAACGGAATCCTCCCACTGCAACCGCAGGCACCAAAAGAACTGCATCACCGGTCCTCTGGGTCCCCTCTCAGCACGACGAGCGTGGTCCCTGGAACTCAGCAACTCTGTCCAAGTGACTCCCACAGTCCAGTGACTCTTCAGTCCAAGTTTGGTGGAGGTAAATCCTTGCCTCCCCACGCTAGACTGCATTGCTGGGTACCGCCTGATTTGCAGCTGCTCTGGCTCCTGTGCACTCTTCCAGGATTTCCTTTGTGCACAGCCAAGCCTGGGTCCCCGACACTCTAACCTGCAGTGCACAACCTCCTGAGTTGTCCTCCGGCGTCGTGGGATCTCCTTTTGTGACTTCGGGTGAGCTCCGGTTCACTCTTCTTCGTAGTGCCTGTTCCGGCACTTCTGCGGGTGCTGCCTGCTTCTGTGAGGGCACCCTATCTTGCTGGGAGCCCCCTCTGTCTCCTCACGCAATTGGCGACATCCTGGTCCCTCCTGGGCCACAGCAGCATCAAAAAACCCTAACCGCGACCCTTGCAGCTAGCAAGGCTTGTTTGCGGTCTTTCTGCGTGGGAACACCTCTGCAAGCTTCTTCACGACGTGGGACATCCATCCTCCAAAGGGGAAGTTCCTAGTCCTCTTCGTTCTTGCAGAATCCACAGCTTCTACCATCCGGTGGCAGCTTCTTTGCATCCTCAGCTGGCATTTCCTGGGCATCTGCCCAATCTCGACTTTGTCGCAACTCTTGGACTTGGTCCCCTTGTTCCACAGGTACTCTCGTCCGGAAATCCACCTTTGTTGCATTGCTGGTGTTGGTCTTCCTTGCAGAATTCTCCTATCACGACCTCTGTGCTCTCTGGGGAATATAGGTGCACTTTACACCTACTTTTCAGGGTCTTGGGGTGGGCTATTTTTCTAACCCTCACTATTTTCTTACAGTCCCAGCGACCCTCTACAAGCTCACATAGGTTTGGGGTCCATTCGTGGTTTGCATTCCACTTTTGGAGTATATGGTTTGTGTTGCCCCTATACCTCTATACCTATGTGCCCTCATTGCAATCTATTGTGACTATACATTGCTTGCATTACTTTGTTTTGCTATTACTGCATATTTTTGGTATTGTGTTCATATATCTTGTGTATATTTGCTATCCTCATACTGAGGGTACTCACTGATATACTTTTGGCATACTGTCATAAAAATAAAGTACCTTTATTTTTAGTATATCTGTGTATTGTGTTTTCTTATGATATTGTGCATATGACACCAGTCGTATAGTAGGAGCTTTGCATGTCTCCTAGTTCAGCCTAAGCTGCTCAGCTATAGCTACCTTCTATCAGCCTAAACTGCTAGAAACACCTCTTCTACACTAATAAGGGATAACTGGACCTGGTGCAGAGTGTAAGTACCCCTTGGTACCCACTACAAACCAGGCCAGCCTCTTACAGTACGTATATATAAATAATTGTATGTATCATTTCTAAGAGGAGAGAAAGCTAGGTTGTAGACTGTTAAATCATTGTGATGTAGTTTTCTTTAAAGAGGTGAGTCTTTCCTAAAATTGGTGCAGTGTTGGGGCAGTCCTGATGGAAGTGTATCCACTTGCCAGGCCCAAACCTTTCCTTTTTAGACGTGTAAGCCACACCTAAGGTAAGCCCTAGGTAGCCCCAAGGGCAGGGTGCAGTGTATGTTAAATGTAGGACACGTACTAATGTGTTTTACATATCCTAACAGTGAAATACTGCCAAATTTGGTTTTTGGCTTGCCTTTAAAAATCTTTTAAGTGCAGTTTCCCTTTGGGAGCAGATAGGGATGTGGAGTCTGGGTTCTCTGAAATCACAATTTAAAACTACATATTTTGGTAAAGTTGGCTTTTAGATTGTCAGTTTGAAAATGCCACTTTTAGAAAGTGGGGATTTTCTTTCTTAAACCATTCTGTGACTCTGCCTGCTTGTGTATTCCCTGTCTAGGTCAGACTGACAGTTGGGCTGTTTGTGAATCTCCACTAGACAGTGACACAAAGGGAGCTGGGGTGTAGCCTGCATATCCTGATGGGTCATCTGGGCTAGAGTGAAAGGAGGAGCTGACACTTACATCTGAATGAGCTATGCCTGCCCCCACGCACTGTAGTCTCCAACCCTATGGTGAATGTATGGAGCCAGGCCTGGGCAAGGCAAGATCTTGTGAACAACAGAGACTTTCCTTTGAAGTTTGTCTACTTCAAAGGCAGAAAGGAGTATAAGTAGTAGACCCAAACCCCCCAGATTTTCAGATTAATTCTGGAACCAAGAGTAACCTCTGCTAAGGACAAGAAGTGAAGAGCTGGAGGAGTACTGCCCCTTTACCTGCGATTGTGCTTTGCTGTGTTGGCCTGCAGTTGCTGCTTCTGCCTGAAAGAGGTCAAAGACTGGACTTTGTGGTATATTCCTACTTGTGAAGTGTCTCCAAGGGCTTGGACTGAGCTTGCCTCCTGTTTTGAAGTCTCAGGGCCATCAAAGGCTTCCTCTGCCAGCACCTGGACTCTGCTGAGACTCCTACTCTGTCAGGGGGTGCCCTTTCCCGTACCTGGGCCCTTGAAAGGTGAAGCTGGTGGAACCAAGGTGGAAATCCAGGCACAGGAGCCATGCAAGGAAAATTTTAACGCACCACAGGCAACGTGCTGTAAAAATGACGTGCCACCTGCATCACGGCTGGGAAATCAACGCATCACCTACATCGCGGCTGGAGGAACAATGCAACACCAGCTTGCAGCTGCTGAGATTGACGCAAACCCCACGCATCGCGGATTCATATCCTTGTGCAGCAAGATTTCGCAAACATGGCTCGGCATCAAAATCGACCTGCCTAGACCCAAGGGGCCCATCGAGAAATCTATGCATTGCTCTCTTGCGGGAGAGAAAAACGTTGCATCGCTTACCCGACAGGAGAAGAAATGACGCATGACTCACTTGTGAGTAACAAATCGACGCATCACTGACTTTTCTGACGCACAGTCGCCCATGCAGCTTTATTTTTTACGCAAACCAGATACTTTGTGTAACATCAACGCATCCATTGTTTTCTATGGAGTAAGATTCTTTTTACTTTAAAAATTCCTAACTCTATTTATGTAGGTTGGATTTTTGTTGTTTTGGTCTTGTTTGATTTAGATAAATATTGACTATTTTGCTAAACTTGTGTGGGGTCCATTTTGTAGCGTTTTCACTATATTACTGTGTGTTTTGATTCAAATAGTTTACACATCACCTTTGAGATAAGCCTGACTGCTTGTGCCAAGCTACCGGAGGGGGTTAGCAGGGGTTGTCTTAGGAGTGTTCACTCCCTTCCCCTGACTAGAGCGGGCGTCCCTGCTTGGACAGAGTGCAAACTGACTGCCAACTCGAGACCCCATTTCTAACACTGGCCATCCAGGACTGGATGATGTGCAAGCGGGGTTTGAAGCACTGGATGTCTGAAGCACAGCAGACTTTGAAGTCCATTTGTGTATCATTAGCATATTGATGAATCTTGATGCAGGTGTGTGTGAGCAGAGCGCCAGGTGGCTCCATTTATAGGATGAATATGACAGGATGGAGCCCTGGGAAACTCCACAGGTGATGGGGATCTTTTGTGACCTGGACGTTCCCATGTGAAGAAACTGGAATTAGTTGGGAAGGTAGGAGGAGAACCAGTGAAGGAAATTGCTATTTGTGGATGAGAGAAGGATGGTCAACTGTATCAAAGGCAAGTGATAGGTCGGGCAGTATCAGGAGACAGGGGTTATCTTTACTTGTGGTTAGTAGCGTGTCTATGATGTGTAAGGTAGCAGTCTCCGTGCTGCAGCATGATCTGAAGCCAGACTGTTAGTCATACAGGAGTCTGTTAGCATGGATGTCATCTTGAAGATGAACACAGACTGCTTTTTTAATGATCTCGCTGTTTAATGGTAGGTGAGTGATGGACCAGTAATTGGTAAGGTCACCAGGGTCTAGTGTGGCTTTCTTTAGGAGTGGGATGATCTGACCTGCCTTGAGAGCTTCTGGGAAAGATGCCTTTAGTGAGGGAAACATTGACAATGATAAGGAGAGTTAAGCAAGCTGTTCCAGAGAGATTCTGGGAAGGACGATACTAAGACATCTTCATAAGAAGTAACTTTGAGGGCGATGAGTATGTCAATGAGATCTGGGAGGGATAGGGCTTTGAAGGCTGCCCATTACAGAACTGTACAAGAAGGAGTGGATGTAAGAATTGAAGCAGGCTTGATGTCATCGACGTGCTGTCCGATCATCTGTATTTTTCCACAGAAGAGGTTGATGGCATTGCTCTTTTCTGTGGAGTGGAAAATAAGTGGGCCCATCTGGGTTTTAATGCAGTGCTTTTTTTGTCTTGGACACAGCTCTGTTTCCTTTGATGGTATCATTGATGATGTTGGTTTTGTATAGTACTTTGCTTTGGCTGGTGTGATGAGCTGCATGTATGTTGAGTGGAGGGACTTTACTATCAAGAGGTCTTAAGGAGCTCTGTTGATCTTACTCAACTCAATTGTATACTCATTTTACCAACCTTGAAAGACTGAAAGGCTGAGTGGGTCTGTTGAGATTTAAAACCATAACCAATAGTTCAAATAAAGATTCCTGCAGTGGATGTATTAGTCTACGGAGCCATTATTCCTAATAGTGAACATTCCAAATAGACGTATTTGCACTGACATAATGATCTTGTGCTACTTGTCTGTATCACTCTTTGGCAGCATATTTTAATCCATCTTGGTTACAGCATATGGACAGAGTTGTAAAACAGACATTTGTTCACTCATCTTGGCTTCCTTTGTCCATTCATAATGCACTGCATCTTTTAATACAGATGAATAGTGATCCGGTACAGGGTGATCAAACTTGTGCAAGACACTGTGGGGTGATCCTTCCCTGCAAGCCTGCTTCTTAGTAATGCCACATGCAGCGGAGCTAATAAGACTATGTCACCTTTTCAAATGCCAAATTTGATTATTTCAATATTAGAATTTAATGCCTGAATTAATGTAACCTGTTCTGTTGTCAAATTAATATTTTAACCAATATTTCAATTCCCAATCCAAGATGGCAGAATTACTTCCTGATTGTGTCACTTCCTATTTATCATTATTTAGGTGGCTTCTGTTTTGGTCTAGTTGCCTCACAAGTTTGCTTGCTGTGATCTGATTACTCACTAACTGGATTCATGGACTCTCCGCATTTTCCAGTGTCTTCATTGACTCCTTGTTGCCTTTCACCTTGCTGCTTGGCCTGGACAGTTGGAAGGTTTTTTGGTCTTCATTTTTTTCCCTTCCTGCTGGTAATTATTTTCTCGAGCAATTCTAGACACCCAGTTTAATTTTGGTGTCTGGGTTTGTTTCAAGAGATAGTAGGCCTTTCTAACACACTAATAAGATTCTCCCCCCTTCTCCAAGAAGACCTGCTCTTCACAGGTCGCAACACCAATAAAACCTAAAGATGAACCAAGTGCAGGAACTTCTAACACCTGTAAACAACTACTTAAGTCCAGAACTTGACAATGGAAAATGCCTCTTTACGTCAATCTTTGTAGTCTTACAACATAGCTCCCTGGATCCTCCTCTGGCTGGCTTGGCAGACTTAAAATGTGATGGAAACGTTAGGAAGCTAAAGACATTTCTAGACACTTGTTAGATCCACTTCACATTTAAGCCCCATATCTATCCCAGCAATATTACTGTAACTAATACCACTGGAAATGTCCTGGTGTCTGCCATGCATTGGTTTCTGAGGCTAATCCTCTTCTAAACAACTGATGTTTGTCATGGTTTGAAGTTTTCTGTTCAAGAGATTTTAGAAATAAACCAAGGTTTCTGGGACTTGCATATGTATATTTTCAAATTGAAAGAATTGGCTAGAGAGATTGATTAGTCTGCCTCATAATTTTTATGTTATTCCATGAAGGCCTAAAAGATGAGTTAAAGAGCAAACTTGCTAGACTAACTAGACTGGAGCCCTTTCAATACCTCATTCAACTAACCATTCAGATTGATAATCATTTTCAGACAAATTGAAAACAAATTTAATCTGCACTCATGACACTGCACCTTGGGTATCTATATTCTCATAAGTATTTATTGTACTGTGGGGCTCTAAGATTCCACATGGTCACAAATTACCCATCTGTCCCGCAACACATTTTAGTGGCTCATTGTCTCTACGTATAAGAGTGGGAAGATTACGATTCAATTCATGGATGTTAATCATCTCTTTTTGGTGACTATTTCCCAACATTTCTGTGTTATTGACCAGTTGCTTTCCTCCCCACTGATTTCTGACAGAGGTATGCTGTCTCTCCACGTGGCAGCCTGATATATGCTCTGTACACTGTTCTACCCACTTTCTGCCCTTACCTTAGCAAACTCCCACCTAATGCTTACATTCCAAAACATTATTTGCTAGTACCACTTTCTTTTTCCAGCCTCGCCCTCAGATTTGATTTTTACCACCATGAATCCCTTTGACTTGGCTACATCTCTTTTGCTTCTCTTCTTTCATCTTGCCTATTTTCCCCTCCCCTTTGACCATCTTCTTCTCCAGAGGTTCTTGTAACTCTGCTTCTTCAGACATGCCAGTCAGCAATCCGCACGCTGGACAGGGGCACTGGTGGACGGCAGTGAGGGATTTGGGGAGATCAACAAAAGGGCAGGCAAGGACTTCCTGAAATTGGGTTAGTGCTGCAGAGTCCCCTAGTTTCCAGAGGGTGCCACCCAGGCGACCTGCAAAAGACAAAAAGAAGCAACAACAAGCATTGGCAAAGGCAGTGGGTCTTGCTTATGTGAGATCTATTTGTTATGCTGGAAAAAAGTGGAGTGGTGTGGAGTGGAGGTGTGTAGAGTGGAATGTTACTTTATGGCATGGAGTGGCATTCAATGTCATGGAGTGGAACTGTGTGGAGTGGAGAAGCATTGTGTGGCATGGAGTGCAGTAGCATTATGTAGTATAGAGTGGAGTAGCATTGTGTGGTGTGCAGTAGATTGCCATTGTGCGGCCATGGAGTTGAGTGACATTGTGCTGTGTCCAGTGAAGTGAATTGACATTGTGTGGGTGGAGTGGCATTGTATCTCATGAAGTAGAGTAGAATGGCATTAAGTGGAATAGATTGGCATTGACTGGAGAGGATTGGCATGGAGTGGAGCAGCACTAAGTGTAGTGGCATGCCACAAAATGCTTTCTGCCTCATCACAATGCTTCCTGACTCGTCAAAATGCCTCATCAGTGGTAGTAAGCGCTATATAAATAGAATTACAATTGATTAGAGTGGAGTGAAGTAGCATTGGGTGGGGAGCAGTGGAGTGGCACTGTATGGCCTGGAGTGGAGTTGAGTGGAATTATCTGGAGTGGAGTAGACTAGCATTGTGTGGAGTGGGGTGGTATTGGGCAGCATGGCATTGAACGGAGTGATAATGAGTGCAGTAGCATTGTGCAGAGTGGCACTGTGTGGCATAGAGTGGAATGGCATTGTGTGGTGTGGAGTGGTATTATGTGGTGTTGAGTGAAGTGGCATTGTGTGGTGTGGAGTGGAGTGACATTGTGTGGCATAGAGTGGAGTGGCACTGCACTGTGTGAAGCCGAGTAGTGAGGCGACCACTGAGTGGAGTGACAATGTGTGGCATGGAATGGAATTGTGTGGAGTAGAGTGGCATGGAGTGGAGTGGCACTGTGTGGTGAGGAGTGGTGTGGCACTGTGTGGAGTGAAGTGGCATTGTTTGGCATAGAGTAGAGTGTCACTGAATTGCATGGAGTGGCATTGTGTGGTACAGAGTGAAGTGCCATTGCGTAGTATGCAGTGCTATTGCGTGGTGTGGCATTATGTCACATGGGAGTGGCATTCTGTGGCATGAGTGGAGTGATGTGTGGCATTGAAAGGAGTAGCATTGTGTAGCATGGAGGGTAGTGGACTGGAGTGGCATTGTGTGGAGTAGCACTGAGGGTATTGGAGTGGCATTGAGCGGAGTGGCATTGTGTTGGATGGAGTGGCATTGAGTGGAGTGGAGTGGCATGGAGCGGAGCGGAGTTGCACTGTGTGGAGAGGAGTTGAATGGAATGGTATTGAGGGGAGTGGAATGGCATTGAGTGGAGTGGAGCGGCATTGAGCGGAGTGGGGTGCCATTGAGTGGAGTGGCTTTCATTGGAGTGGCATGGTGTTGTGTACAATGGCACTGTATGGAGTGGAATAGCATTGTGTGGCGTGGAATGCCACTATAAGGAATGAAGTGGCATGGTGTGGAATGGTATTGTGTAGCGCAGAGTGGAATGGAGTAGCATTGTGTGGAGTGGCATGGCACTGAGTGGAGTAGTGTTGATTGGAATGGAGAAGCACTGCGTGGAGTAGAGCAGCACTGAGTGGCGTGGAGAGGAGTGGAGTGGCATTGTGTGGTGTGGACTGGCATTGTGTGGCATGGCATGGCATTGAGTGGAGTGGATTGTTTGAAGTAGTGTAGGAAGGAGTGGCATTGTGTGGAGTGGAGTGGCATTGTGTGACCTGGACTGGACTGGTATTACAGGGAGTAGAGTGGCAGTGTGTGATGTGAAGTGCCAATATGTGGCACGGAGTGTTGTGTGGAATGCAGTGGAATAGAGTGGAGTGACATTATGTGGCATGGAGAGGAGTGGAATGGCACTGAGTGGAGTGGCATTGTGTGGAGTAGCATTGTGTGTTGTAGAGTGGAATGAAGTGGCATTGTGTGGTGGGAGTGAGGTGGCACTGAGTGGAGTGGCGTGGCATTGAGTGGAATTGTGCCCAAGTTGAAAATGAATTGCCCTGTAGTGCTTTAAAGCTTTGTGTTATGTAAGTGCAATTATAATACAATGTTACCAGTTATATCGACCTACTATGCATGTAAATATCTGATGTCTTTGATCGCTACTCCGGAACCCAACAAGAATTAGTGATGGATTAGTATCGTTAAATAATGAGTACAGTTTTAGTATTATTATGAGTTAATTTGAGCCGCGGATATGAGAGTTTGTTAGTTAGATTGACTGGAGTAATGGAGGGGTGGAGGAGGAAAGAAATCCAGAAGTGTTAATTGGGAGTATATCCTTCATTTACGCAACCCAAAGGCTTGGGATGAGTAAAGGGGGGCGGAGGGGGAAGAGTATGTGGAAGGGTTAGGGAGAGCATAGTAGCAGGGTGAGATGAATGCAGGAGAATTTAGTAGGGTTGTGTGGGAGGTCACAAAGGTAGAGTGAGGTTTGGTGAGTTAGATGTGGAAGTGGAGGGAAGAGCTTAGGCAGAGATATTTAGGAGATGAAAGTGGTAGAAGGGATTTGGGATGAGTCAGAGTGAGAATGGAGGGTAGTTTGATAGAGACATGACATAAGAGTGATGAGTAGATAAGTGTGATAAGATGAGAGCAGGAATTCATAGATATCTAGTATAACTACCCACCCAGGAGCCATGCAATGATCCACGAACATGCCAAGCACAGAAACAACATATACACATACATACATACATATATATATATTTATATATACACACACACACACATGAATACACACACATATGCACATACAATACATAATTAGAATCATGGGTAAAAAATACTTAGTCAGACAGGTTTAAAGAGTGTATGTGTATTTTATTGTTATGACATAGTAGCAATACATATTTTCCAAAGAAACTATGAATACATAGAAATATACATATACTTAAGAAAAAAATATTTATCCACATAGGCATATGCAGTTCATAGTTGTTTGAAAAAGGTGGTTATGAAGGAAAGAGCCAACTCTTGAGTAGTTTTCTGAAGACAAGAAAGTTATCTGTGGCTCTTATAGTTGGGGGTAATGAATTCCATAGTTTGGCTGCTTGGACGGAGAAGGATGTACCACCTATAGTCTTTTTCTTGTATGGTGGTGTTCTATGGCGGGGTGCCAATCTTGAGCGGAGGGTTCTTTGTTGGATGTATTTGGTAATTTTCTTTCTGATAAAAAGCGGTCCTGTTCCATGTATAGCTTTGTGGGTGATACAAAGCAGCTTGAAAGTGCATCTTCTGGCAACGGGTAACCAGTGTAGTGCTCTCAAGGCAGGGGAGATGTGGGCTTGCGGTTTTATATGTAGTAGTAGCTTGGCTGCGGAATTCTGGATACGTTGTATTTTTTTTCATAACAGATAGAGATGATCCATGGTAGAGGCTATTGGCATAATCCAGTTTGGATAGTACAAGCGAGATAGTAGCTTGCACCTTGTGTGGAAATCCGAGATGGGGGAAGATGCGTTGTAAAGTCTTTAAGGTGATGAAGCTTGTGCGTGCTAATTTGTCTACTTGGGCATTCATAGTTAACTTGGAATCCATAGTGATTCCTAGGTTTTTAACTTCCTTGGATAATTGAGGAGGTGGTCTGAGATTGTCAGGCCAGACGCACAGAGGGTCATAAGTTTCCCAGTCACCACATATGAGTATTTCTGTTTTGGAGGTATTTAGTTTGAGATGGCTCCAGGTCATCCACTGATCAACAGCTCTGAGGCAACTGAAGATTTGTGAGTTTTCAATGTTTTTGGGGCCTTCTAATTTAAGTAGTATTTGTGTGTCATCTGCATAGTTGTAGCATGTGAGATTGAAATCATAGATCAGTTCTGGTAAAGATATCATGTAGATGTTGAAAAGCAAAGGTGAGATGATTGACCCTTGGGGGACCCCCCCTTTTGTGAGGTAGGGTTCGGACGAGAAGGGGGGTGAGTGGATGATATTCGCTCTTTTTTGAAGATAGGAAGTAATCCAGTCGAGAGCAATCCCTTGTATGCCGGCTTTGTGGAGTATTTGAGTTAGGGTGTCATGGTCAACCGTATCAAAGGCAGCTGAGAGGTCCAAGAGAAGTAGTGCAGCAACTCCATTTCGGTCGACTGTGTTTTTAAGATCGTCCCAGATTGCCATGAGTGCCGATTCAGTGCTTCTTCCTGGGTGGAAAACAGTTTGGAAGTCTGAAAATATAGAATTGTCTTCAATGAATTGTGACATCTGGTCGAATGCTGCTCTTTCTATCAATTTGCCCAGGAAAGGTCCATTTGTGATTGGTCTGTAGTTGTTGGGGTCTTGCGGGTCTAGGTTTGTTTTCTTTAATAAAGGTCGTATGTATGCCTTTTTTTAGGTCTGCAGGAAAAGTTCCTGAAGTTAAAGAGTTGTTGATGATTCTTCTTACAGGTGTGGCAGCAGAAGTAGATAGCAGTATGTCCTTGAAGATTTGTGGTGGGCAAGGGTCAGAAGGGCAACCAGAAGGTCTGCTTGCTTTGACCAAATCCATAAATTCATCCTGGGATATTTGTTTGAAGGACTGTAGAGGTTGGGATGGTTTATTCTTAAAGGGTATTTTAGGAAAGGGGTTGGTGCTGATGTTTTTCTTCTGTTTTAAATAGGAGTCCAATGTGTCTGCCTTGGTTGTGTAGTGAGTTGCCAATTTGTTTGTGAAATCTTGAGTGGTGGGATGACTTCCTTCCATGCATGTAGGTTTTCGAAATTCATTGAGAATTTTATAAAATTCCTTGGTTGTAGATTGAGCATTTTGAATTCTGTCTGAGTAGTATCTTTTTTTAGCTTTTTTGATTGATGATTTGTATATCCTGTTAAGTTTGTGTAGCTGCAGTTTGTCTTGACTGTTGTTTGTTTTGAGCCAGGTCCACTGCAACTTTCTGATTTGTTGCTTTATCTTTTTAAGTTCTGTGTTTCTCCAAGGTGTTGGTTTTCTTTTGTTGTGTTTAGTTTTTCTGAGTGGTATTAGGACATCAAAAGCTTCCTGTAGCCCCTCATAAAGTTTTGGTACAGAATTAATTGTATCTAGATCTGTGTTTGCTGTTAGTTGTGTTTCTAAGTGATCCAAATTGAGTTTGCTCCATGGTCGATAGGTGTATGTATGTAAGTAGTTGTGGGGTGTGTTGATTTCTGGAGTTGTATGTCAGAAAGTTATCATATGGTGGTCTGACCAGGTGGTTGGTGTGATGCTATGAATAGTAACGAGTTCAGGCTTAGCAAAAATGACATCTAGGATGTGACCAGCGATGTGTGTGGGATTGTGTACAATCTGATGTAGGTTCAATGCGAGTAGGCCAGTGGTGATAGCTTTTGGATGGGGCATATTGGGTTTGTCAAACCAAATGTTTAGATCCCCAAGAATGCATAGATTGGAGTATAGTGTAATAAGGTTTGAGACTGTGTCAAGAAAAGCATCTGGGAAAGTGGAGTTGTTAGGTGGAGGTCTGTAAAGGAGGAGAAAGTTACAGGAGGAAGTTGGAGTAGGGTGGCATCTGGTAAGGAGGGCTTCACAACCTTGTATGGAGATGTTGTCTGTTTTACTGAGGTTCATTGCCTGTTTGAATCTGATAGCTAGTCTACCTCCTCTCTTGCCTATACGGTTTTGTGTGCTGGTTAGATAACCTGGAGGAACGGCTTCGTGCAACACTGATGCCATGTCATCTCCCAACCAGGATTCAGTAATGAATAGTAAGTCAGGTTGTGTGTCTGTGAGCAGGTCGTAGATGTGGTGCTTGTTTTTTGAGAGTGATCGAGCATTTATGAGGTGGCAGTTTAGAAAAGGTGTGTTAGTGGTAGTGTTGTTTTGTTTAGTAGAAGGGTAAGTAGTGTAATGTGAGGTTGAAGCAGGAGTGTTGCTAGTTGTGATAACTGTTTGAGGCTCACAATAGTCTTGCTTTTCAATATAGTGTTCCTCGTCCAGCAGGTTAAGGAGGCATTTTGTTGGGTCTGTGTGTGTGGGTGGTGGACTTGGTGGCTGAGAGAGCCAGGAGGAGTGTAGTGTTTATTGTAGGGTAGTTTTATTATGTAACAGACAAGGGGATCTGAGGCTGCTATGAGTGGCATGTTTATTATTTTGTTTGTGTTTGTTTAGTGTGGATGGAGTATGGGTTAGGGGTGGTGGAGGAGCATGTGGATCATGATGTAAGGCTCTAAATTGTGCAATGGAGGAGAGGCGAGTGAATGAAAGTTGCTGAGTTGGGGTGCTTGTGGTAGGTGTTTGTGAAGAGTGGGGGGGTAGGGGTGGAGATAGGATGGAATTTGTATTCTTTGTGTAGTCCTGGGGGTGGGAGTGGGTATGACGATGAGTGTAATGTAAGTTTGTGTTGCTTTGATGTGTTGATGTTTGTGGTCGGTATTGTTTTTGTGGAATAATGAGAGGGGATATTGGTGTAGTTGTTTTTGGTGAGGGATTTGTATGTGAGTTAGTGCTGCTAAGTGGAATTTGAGTGTTAGATGGGGTGTTGATGTGTTTTGGAGATGAATGTATGAGGTGTGTAAGAGGTGATGGGTGTGTGTCAGGGAAGTAAGTATTAGTTGTGATGACCGGAAGAGGTAATATGTGTGGTGGAATGAAATGTGGGGATTCTATGGTTGTGTGTAATTGGTGAAGAGAGGGGAAGAGTGTTTGTAGATGATGTGTTTGAAGGCAGGGTTTGGGCATTGTTATGATGACAGGTGGTCTGTGTGGAGCGAACAGCGGATAGTGTTGTTGGTTAGTATCAGCAGAGAGTGTGTATCTGGGAAACTGAAACTGAGAGAAATGTATGTTGTAGTTTTGTGTTGTGTGGGTGGTGGCAGTAGACAGATTAGTGTTTGCTGTGAGAATGAAGGTGTTTGACTGTAGTAGTTGTGGGGGGGTGTGTAAATGTGTTGTTTGTAGGGTATTGTGTTGGGTGATTGGGCAATGCAATCTGTCTGTGGTCAGTGTGTGATGCATGGTTTGGATGCCTTTGTAGAATATGTGTTTGCATGTTGAGGGATGTGTAGGGGCTGACACCATTTATGGTCATATGCGAATTGGGCAGCATTTCTGGCCCTAGTCCCTACCTGGCCCAAACAGACAACCGCCCTTTGCCTCGACGCCCGGGCTGAGACACCCTGAATCCTAGCATTTTATAGCCCTACTGGCCAATAATAAGCTGGTCCTAACCCTAGCCAATCCAATTTCAAACCCTGATTTAGCCAACTAATGGGAGACCCAGCCCTAATCACCAGTCATAGCCCTATTTCTGACCACCAATCACAGCCCCAGCCCTAAAACCAGCAACCAATCAGAATCCCAGCCCTATCCACCAATCACAGCCCTAGAACCAACAGCCAATCAGAATCTCAGCCCTATCCACCAATCACAGCCCTAGAACCAACAGCCAATCAGAATCTCAGCCCTATCCACCAATCACAGCCCTAGAACCAACAGCCAATCAGAATCTCAGCCCTATCCACCAATCACTGCCCTAGAACCAACAGCCAATTAGAATCTCAGCCCTATCCACCAATCATAACTGCATCCCTGGAGCTAGCAACCAATGAAACACCGTCTCCCAACAACCTATCACAACAGCATATACAACAACCAAAAGGAACTTATATAAGGAGCAATTTAACTGAACTCCAGTCCCTGTGGGCAGGAGGAAAGGCAACTGCTGCTCTATTCAGATTCTCCTTGGATACAGACAGGCTGAATCCACACTTCCAAGCTAGCAGAGTCTACTTTCCAGGTAAGGGGGAGATTGTTTAACAGACAAACACTGCAATAGTGCTGGGCGCACACTCTAAAATCGGGCTTTTTTAAAGGCAAAAATACAGGGGGGCAGACAGTTTTTAAGCACAATTTAAATCACATAAACAGATTAAAACAGTTTACTAAAACCACACTCTGCAAGATGTATGTAGTCTTTTTACTTAGAAGAGGGGGAAAAAGGGGGGGCGGGTGCCACAAACTAGCAAGGGAATTCACACAGTCACGGCAAAAACAATTTTGAAAAAAAACACCACTTTAAAAGAGGCCAGGCTGCCTGAAACACAGAGAGTCCACAGTAAAACAAACACTTTTAAACAAATAATACTATTTACCCAGAAAAATCTTTGGGCTCCTTACCTAGGTCTTTTTGCAATCCTTGAACACTGGGCTGTATCAGGACACAGGGGAGATGCACAGAGGAACACAAAATGGAGGTGCCTGTCTTGGCCTTCCCTCCACAAACTTAAGGAGCCAGAGCAGGTGGGGGGGGGGGCGGGTCTCAGGTGCAGCAGAGATTCAGGGAGCCAATCAGCTAAGGCCAGTCCCTGTGGGCAGGGGGAAAGGCAACTGCTGCTCTATTCAGAATCTCCTTGGATACAGACAGGCTGAATCCACACTTCCAAGCTAGCAGAGTCTACTTTCCAGGTAAGGGGGAGATTGTTTAACAGACAAACACTGCAATAGTGCTGGGCGCACACTCTAAAATCGGGCTTTTTTAAAGGCAAAAATACAGGGGGGCAGACAGTTTTTAAGCACAATTTAAATCACACAAACAGATTAAAACAGTCTCCTAAAACCACACTCTGCAAGATGTATGTAGCCTTTTTACTTAGAAGAGGGGGAAAAAAGGGGGGGGGGTGCCGCAAACTAGCAAGGGAATTCACACAGTCACGGCAAAAACTATTTTTTTTTAAAACACCACTTTAAAAGAGGCCAGGCTGCCTGAAACACAGAGAGTCCACAGTAAAACAAACACTTTTGAACAAATAATACTATTTACCCAGAAAAATCTTAGGGCTCCTTACCTAGGTCTTTTTGCAATCCTTGAACACTGGGCTGTATCAGGACACAGGGGAGATGCACAGAGGAACACAAAATGGAGGTGCCTGTCTTGGCCTTCCCTCCACAAACTTAAGGAGCCAGAGCAGGTGGGGGGGCGGGTCTCAGGTGCAGCAGAGACTCAGGGAACCAATCAGCTAAGTCCAGTCCCTGTGGGCAGGGGAAAAGGCAACTGCTGCTCTATTCAGAATCTCCTTGGATACAGACAGGCTGAATCCACACTTCCAAGCTAGCAGAGTCTACTTTCCAGGTAAGGGGGAGATTGTTTAACAGACAAACACTGCAATAGTGCTGGATGCACACTCTAAAATCGGGCTTTTTTAAAGGCAAAAATAAATGGGGGCAGACAGTTTTTAAACACAATTTAAATCACACAAACAGATTAAAACAGTCTCCTAAAACCACACTCTGCAAGATGTATGTAGTCTTTTTACTTAGAAGAGGGGGAAAAAGGGGGGAAGGGGTGGGGGGTGCCACAAACTAGCAAGGGAATTCACACAGTCACGGCAAAAACAATTTTTTAAATAAACACCACTTTAAAAGAGGCCAGGCTGCCTGAAACACAGAGAGTCCACAGTAAAACAAACACTTTTGAACAAATAATACTATTTACCCAGAAAAATCTTTGGGCTCCTTGCCTAGGTCTTTTTGCAATCCTTGAACACTGGGCTGTATCAGGACACAGGGGAGATGCACATGTGTTAAAAGCCTCTTCCTAACAGGAGTAGCAGATGTGTGCAGTACTCAGTCATGATAAATAATGAAAGTGTATAACAATCACCATGTTGTAAGCAGAATAGACTGTCGAGGGTTTAAACTAAAGATATTCTAGAGTTAAAAACTGGGTAGTTCTGTGACGATTCTCTCAGACATTGGGGTGTGTGGGGTGGGATTGGAAGAAACAATACTGAGAAGGCGTAGGTGGGAGGGTGAAGAAGCACAATGGGCAATGAGGGCAGGAGGGTAAAAATAAAGGTTATTTCAATCACAGCACAAGCAGCAAATGGACACTAATTAAGATGAATCAATCTGTGCTTGGTCCGAGTGGAGTGGCATTAAATGACGTGAAGTGGAGTTGTATTGTGCGGCTTTTAGCGGAGTGGAGTGGCATTGTGTGGCTTGAAATGATGTGGTGTGGCATTGTGTGGAGAGGATTGCCATTGTGTGGAGTGGAGTGACACTAAGAGCAGAAGAGTGCAGTGGCATGTTGTAGCATGGATTGGAGTGGAGTGGAATTGTGTGGTATGAATTGCAGTAGAGTAGCAATATGTGGTGTGGAGTGGCATTGTGTGGCATGGAATTGCTGGCGTGGAGTGGCATTGTGTGGCAAGACTCGACCCTGGAGCATAGAGTGGAGTGATATTGTGTGCCATGCAGTGGAGTGGTATTGGGTAGTGTGGGAGTGGAGTGGCACTGTGTGGAATGGAGTGAAGTGGAGAGGCATTGTGTGGTACAGAAAGTTGCCTTGGTTGCCACTGATTTGCTGTATAGCACTTCAAAGCCTTGTGCTATATAATTGCAATTATAATACAATATGCTTCCAATAATCTCGACTTATGATATGTAAACATCTGATGCCTTTGATCTGATGCAGGAGCCTGTTAGTATGTACAACACTTCTGCGAGAACTGTTTTTTTTGTGCAAATAAATGCGTTTTAGACCAGGAGGGGCCAGTGGTCGAGGAAGCAACATATATCGTATTGGTTGGAGAGAAAGGAGATGTAGCCAGGTGGTGGCAGTGATGTGGAGCTACTAACATTTGAAAGCCTTTTTTAAACAGAATTAGCAGATGTGCTCAGATCATGACAGAGAATAATAATCATTTTTTGTGAGACAAGGCAAACAGAACAGACTGTTGGAGGTTTAAACCAAAGATATACCAGAGTTGGAAATTGGGGAGCTCTGTGATGATTCTCTGACATTGAGATGTGGGGACATTCAACAGAAGAAGCAAAACTGAGAAGGAGTGGGTGGGAGGACAAAGAAGCACCATGGGCAATGGGGTGGGAGAGAAAGAAGAAACAGTACCTTGATTACAGTTCAGTCAGCGGACGGACAATAGTTCCAGTCATTGTTTTGAAGTGCTGAACCTGTGGGGCTTCTGCTCACTTCAACATATCCCCCCTTGTGCTCCAAAATGTGAGACATGCCCGGTGCCTGTAGGATCTCCCCCGAGGCGGGTACTAGAAACTAGAGGAGGGCTTGGGGAGCTGGAGGAGAGAAGAAGCATGTGCTTATTGGTGGAATGCAGAGATGGATGGTAAATTAAGGAAGCATACAGGTGCCATGCAGTGGAGTTGCCAGCTGACCAAGATGCATTTGAGAAAATGGGTCACATTACAGCCGTATTACTCAACCAGGACTAACACAGGCAGAGACAGAACAAGTGATACCTAGTTCTTGTTGGGAAGTGAGATGCAGTGGAATCAGGTCAACTAATGTTCCCACAAAGAAAACGTGGCTCCACGGGACGTTGGGAGACTATGTCGCTACAACTTATTGAGCATACGAAAGATGAAATGGCTTTCAAAAAAAGATGATGCAACACTGCCAAAAGCAGAGTTCAAACACATCCTCCAAGATTTCAGAGCTGACTGGATGGAAAATTTAAAGCAAGAGTTGGAGTCCGGCTGCAATATGAGAACTAAATCAATCATTACACTCTGGACAGATGTGGATTAAATAGGCCAACGGGTGGAGGCTACAAAGGACACACTGATAAATATAGAGCAGCTGACCAGACCCTCCAACAGCAAGCTAGGAGACTTGGAAACCACCACAGTATATCTGCTAGACAAGAACGAAGACCTAGAACACCGTGCAAGAAGAGGCAATATGTGCATTGCAAGTGTTTCATAGGAAACAGAGGGATCTGCTCTAACTGAATACGTGCAATCTGTCTTCAGACAAATCCTACAAGTAGAGGATGGAGAAGCAGTAGGAATTGAGAAAACACACAGAATCGTGCCAAAACTCCAGTAGCGTAGGTGGTCATTATGAACATGGCGGGAAAGACCGCACTGGCGGTAACTACTGCCAACAGGCTGGCGGTCTGGACCACCAAATAATGAAGCACATGAAAAACAGCCAGCTTGAAAACCACTCACCGCCAGCAGAGGAGTGCCGACATCGACGGAAGAGGCCACCCACAGGCCGACGGAAAGGCCCCACCTGCCCAACAAAAAATGAAGCACAAGACCGCCGTCAGTTCTGGGGGCGGGAACCACCGCCACGCAAAGCCTGGCGGAAACAAACCAAATAAAAGGAAACACTCACCGGAGGCACAACCCCTCACACCATCACAAGCCATACACACCAGAACAGGAGGTACTTACCCGACACAAGGCCAATACAACCTGTCAAAAGTACACACATGTACACACCACACCCCCACAATGAAACGATGAACAATGTCTCCAGAGTGTGCCAACATCAACACTGGGCACCCAAAATGTAATAGATTTTGAAAATTCAATGTTTAGATAAGGCCATTGGCCAGTCCAACACAAAAAAGCTGAAGGGACCAAATGGACCAAACTTGACTCCCATTTGTGCACATGGTACTCCACCATAAAGGGACATCAATGGGGCAGTGAGGGACATCAGGGAACAGGGGCAGGGGGTGGGGACTTACGTCTGGTGTGGGGGCTTGGGCTTATGTTTGGGAGGTGGTGGGGGTTTGGGGTTAGCCTTGGAAGGTGGGGGAGCAGGCTTGGACCGGGGGGTGGCAGATGGACCAGGGCCAGCACGGGTCTTTTTGCTCACTGGGGAAAGGGCACGAGAATGGGAAGGGCGGACTGGGGCGGACTTAGACGTGGAAGGAGTGGACAGGGCAAGGAGGTGGGTACGTTTAGGGACGAGAAAGGGTGGGCCAGTGGGTTTGAAAAGGTCAAAACGGGACAGGAAAAGTTTTTTAGGGGCAGTTGGGGTGGACATGGAGGAAGGTGTGGGAGTGGAGGTACAGGGAATGTTTGTAACAGGTGTAGGTTTGCTGGACGTAGATGCTGGTATCTGTACAGTATGCTGAGGTGTGGTGGATGTGTGTTGGGTGGGTGTCTGGGATCGTTTGAGTGTTTTGGGAGGAGGGGAGGTGGACACATTGGGACAAGACAAGCTGCCAGTGTACATGAATGTTGTCTGGGTGTCTTCAGGTCTGGTGAGTGTGCCACATGTGTCAGTCAGTGTCACTGTGGTGAGTGCAGGTGTGGTGTATGGGGTGCATGACTGGATGTCTGATGTTGTGTGTGGTGACTGCAAGAATGGGGTCAGCAACAGTGAATGATGGTGCAATGCTTGTGGGTGTGCATGTAGATGTGACAGTCAGGGGGAAGTGGATGTTGTTGTGTGTGCCTTTCTGTATTGGCTGTGTGTATGCCTGTGGTGGGAAGTGTGGTGATTGTGTTTTTGTGTATGTTTTGTATGTGTTGAGGTGTGTTCATGGCTGTCTGAATGTGTGCTTGGGATGGGTGAAGGGAGTGAGGTGCTGGAAGGGGCAGCGGTGGTTGGAGGGGAGACAGAAAGGCCAGGGACACTGGCTGCCGTCAAAGAGGAGGCCAGAGCCTGAAAAGATCTCTGTAGGCCAGACATGGCACTGTGAATGCCTTCCAGGTATGCATTGCACTGCTGCATCTGGGGTGCTAGCCCCGGGATGGCATTCACAATGGTTGTCTGCCCTACAGAGATGGTCTTCAGGAGGTCCATAGCCTCCTCCGTGAAGGCAGCAGGGCTGACTGTGGCAGGGGATGAGGTGCCTGGGGCGAAGGAGACACCCACTCTTCTGGGTGAGCGGGCACGGGCAACTGGGTGGGGAGCAACTTGGAGGGCGTGATGGTATGGGGATGGCGGAAGATGACACAGAAAGGGTGGGCCCACTAGAGTCCGCCACCACCAGGGAGCTCCCATCGGAGGAGGTATCAGAGTCACTACTGCCAGTGGTAGTAGCCTCCCCCGTGGTACTCCCCTTGCCCTTCAACCCACTGGTCCTCTTGGCATCGGTCGACTCTGCCTCCTGGGAACCGTGGGCCGCTGCATCCCCACTCGCCGGTGCCACTGCGTCCTCGCCAGATGATGCTGATGTACACAAAGGACACAAGAGCACGGGGATGGGAAGACAAAACATGAGAGATATATGTAAATAACTGAATGGATATACATATGTGGTTCACTCATACTCCCACCCAGCTTATACACCAACACGCAGCACCTACAGCTATAGTAATGTCTATGCCCCTAACTAGTGGCCACAACCCTAGCATACAACTCTTCTCCCACATGACAAAAGGACCTGATGAACTGAAGACCTGCCCCTAAACATTTCCGTGCCCATGGGGCCCGAATTGCTGTAAGACACCTGTCAGAATACCTGGCACTAGACAGTATACATCTGACAGCACCCTTAGACATCCATCAAAGAGGCATGATATTGTGTTGGTACTCACCCTCTTATGGCTGCTGTGCAGCTTCCAAACGCCCATCCAAGTCTTGATATGCCACCACCAGAATGTGGCGCATTAGGGGGGGGTCAGGGCCCGACGGACACCCCTTCCTCGTTGGGAGAACTTCCCTAGCTGGGCCTCGCAGGTCTTCCTGGCCCAGCGCCACAGGTCCTCCCAACGCTTCCTGCAGTGGGTGCTCTGCCGGTTGTAGACCTCCAGGGTCCACACCTCCCTGGCGATGGCCTGCCAAAGTGCCCTCTTCTGATGGGCATTGACCTGTAGGGGACACACAGAAAAGAAACACAGAGTTCAGAAAATGGCCATATGATACAGCTGACTATACGTCCCCTATGGGACGGACACTTCACAAGATCATTTCACCACCTCACTCACGGTACTTGCCACACATTCTATGCCTGTGCAGGTACATACCGACCACACATGCATACAGTCAGCCGCCACCATCACACACATCCATGCACATCAACTGCCTACTCACCTGCACCTCTGGTCGCCCATATAACTTGGCATACAGGGGTAGGACCCCATCCACCAGCTTCTCCAGCTCCTCCGTGGTGAAGGACAGGACCCTTTCCCCTGTGACTCGTGCCATTTGAGTAACCAGAGTCAGGACACAGCAGCACACTCAGTGGTGTACTTACATGCACAGGATCCAGGAGTCAAGTGAACCTGGGGTGATGACATGGCGTACGCTCCGTGGCGGTGTGCACCGTCACCGCTGGCGGCCATCATGATAGGCCCAGATTCCCTATTGACAGCCATGTTAACCAATGAATGGGTGCATGGCGGTGAACACCGTCTTACGCCATAAGAACAACCGCCAGCGGAATGAGGTCTCTTCCACTGCTACATATCTGGATGGCAGGGGGCGCCATTTTGCTAGCACAACGCAGATATTTTGTTGTCATGGGCCCCATGCAGGCCCTTTGGACCCCATTCCTTACTAGCATGCACACATGACTCTTTCCTCCCCATAACAGTCCAGACCTATGACCTCATAAATGTCCCTGCAGTTGTACATCATACATCGCTTGTATGTAATCTACATATCGTACAGCAGTTGTTCACACACAACATGTTGTGCATATGTATATGTGCCCCTCACATGTTCTCTACTTCCTCTAGGTACAGACCCATGTGGCGAGAGAGGGCCCCATTTGTGTACAGACCTCTTGTTGATTTGGAGACCATGGTGGGACGTCACATCATTATCAACTACAGACTCAATCGTGCTACAATCCATGAGCTATGTGCATTACTGGATCCAGTACTGAGACCGGCTAATCGGAATCAGCATGCCATCCCTACTGAAGTGCAAGTGCTATCTGTACTCATTTCAGGTGACAGTGGGCATGGGTGCAGGGTTCTCACAGCCAATGTTTAACCTCATCCTGTCCAAATTCCTGGATGCTCTTGTACTACACCTGCAGACAAAGGGCTGACCTCCCTGCCATTAAGTCTGAATTTTATACCTTTGCTAACATACCTCATGTGATAGGTTCCATTGATGGCACCCACATAGCTCTCATCCCACCAAAAGTAAATGAACAGGTGTACAGGAACAGGAAGAATTACCACTCAATGAACATACAGTTGGTGTGTACTGTAGACCTGTACATATCACATGTGAATGCCATGTTTCCAGGATCAGTCCATGATTCATTTGTCCTGAGGAACAGCAGTGTACCACACATGATGGACCAACTACAAGGGGACAGAGGACGGCTTATAGGTGAGTGTGTATGACACTGGTTCTGTACATAGCTGACAGCCAGGCTGTATGCAAGTAATGGCAGTCTGTTACAGTCCTGTTTCAAAACACTTTTGCAGGTGATTCTGGCCATCCCAACATGCCTTGGCTCCTGACACCTGTGAGAAATCCTAGGACAGATGCAGAGAGGAATTACAATGAGCTCCATGGACGTACCAGGAGAGTGATAGAGCGCACTATAGGTCTCCTGAAGGCTAGATTATATTGCCTCCATCTCGCTAGGGGTTCCCTGTGTTATGGCCCTGAGAAGGTGTGTAGAATAGTGGTGGCCTGCTGCATGCTGCACAACGTGGAGGAGGGTGCTGTATATCCAGACCTGCATCATGTGAGAGAGGATGAGAGTGATGGTGAGGATGAAGAGGGGGAAGATGTCCACTCCAGGAACCCGCTGATCCAACTATACTTCCAGTGATCATGCGGTACTGCTCACTGATGATGTTGTCTGCAATGCATAATAACTGTCTGACTTATTCACTATTGGGATATGGGGTCTGTAGTCATTGACAGTGTTACCTGTATATAGAGGTGGCATGTGCCATTGAGACAAACATGGTGTACATTTCTGTTTAGTCCACACAGTGTTGTGCGTGGGGTGCCATTCCTGCAATAAAGGTCTGATTATGGAATTGACTTGACAATCCATTCACATTTACATTTGATTCATCAATATGACAGGGGACATACGATTTGGTGTACATGTGTTTTATTTGGTGTCCTTAATGCATTGGTGCGCTTTACAGAGATAGGGAGTGGGCTAATGGTGGAGGTCCATTGTAGGTACACGGGCTGGGCGATTGGTGTTATAGGTCCATCTGTCTCTTGCAAGTTATGTTGCTATTGGCGGTTGAGGATGGTGGCACAGTGGAACACTTGGGAGACAGTCAATGTCAGAGTCACTTCTTGGTGGGGACCTTGGTCTTGGCAGGTGTTCCTGTGCCATATCTGGGTCTGAGGGTCTGTTTGAGGGTCTGGTGTTGGGCTCAACGGGTAGGGGTGCTGGTCTCCTGTGTGTCCTTTGCCAGTGCCACCAGTTCAGTAGCTGCTGCAGATGTGGATGGCTGGTCTGTTTCCTGGGCAGTGGTAGGGGCTTCTAGGTTTTTGGGGGTCTCAGGCAGGCTTGGGTAGTGGTGCTGCAGCATCCCTGCAATGGTGGCCATGGTGGCATTCAGTTATTTCCACTGCTCCATGGTCTCTTGATGTTGGGCTATCTGTAACCTTTGACTCTATTCCAGGGTGGCCAGAATCTGGCCCATCCTGTCCTGGGTATGGTGGTATGCTCCCAGGACCTCAGAGATCACCTCCTGGGCTACAGCATCCATCATTTGGCCTCCCCCCCCCGGGCTACTGATGCCCTCCCACTGGGCCTTCCCCCTGTGCCTGTGTCCCCTGCACAGGTCTGGTAGTACCACTTGTACTGGGGCCATCCTCATCCTGCCTGTTAGTAGGTGGAGAGTCTGGCCTCTGTACTTGTGTTCCACCAGTCTGTGACCTGGAGACACTGGTGTGGGGGTCATTTGGCCAGAGCTGATGTTGGTGGCTGGGTGGTAGAGGTGTCAGTGGTATCCTGGGTGGGGCTGCTGGAGGGTGACATTCCAGGACTGTGTGACGGGCCAGGGTATTCCTCACTGTTCACATTTCCCTCTCCAGTTCCCTGAGTAGGGCCTCTGTCTCCGTGTGGGGCCCTGACACTCCTTGGCCTTTCCGTCAGGGTGGCATGGGTGGTGGTGCCTGTGGGGGGGGGGAATGGACATGTATGTTACATTTCCTAACTAGGATGAGGATGCACATCTCTGCCCTATTTTTTGCAGTTTCTTCCCCAGTTGGGCCAATCAGGGACCTATAGTGGGGTTGCCATTGCATTTTGCATGGGATGTGGAGGTGCCTTGTGGGTGGTGTTGTGTCATTGTGATTCCTTGCAGGTGGGTGGCTGTGCACAAGGGGAGGGATGTGGGCCTGTTAGTGGGTTTGTGGTTATGCAGGGTGACTAGATATCATGTTTGTGGCCTGGGTGGGATAGTGGTGCTGGTGGTAGTTGGAGAGGTGGGGTGGTGCATGCACTACAGGTGTGGTGGATATGGGGTAATTGTAGATGTCTTACCCGGGGCCATTCCTCCAGTGAGTCCAGTGAAGCCCTCAGGGTGCAGGATGGCCAGTACCTTTTTCCTCCCAGTCAGTGTAGTCGGGGATGTAGGTAGGGGCCCTCCCCCAGTCTTCTGTACGGCGATGTTGTGCTTGGATGCCATTGACCTCACCTTCCCACACAGGTTGTTCCATCTCTTGTGGATGTCATCCCTTGTGCGTGGATGGTTTCCCACTGCGTTGACCTTGTTCACTATTTTCTGCCATAACTCCATCTTCCTGGCGATGGGTGTGTGCTGGACCTGTGCCCCGAAGATTTGTGGCTCAACCTTGAATATTTCATCCACCATTGTTCTTAGCTCCCTATCTGTGAAGCGTGGGTGCTTAGGGGGTGCCATGGTGTGTGTTGTGGGTGGTGTGTTGTGTGGATATTGGTGAGGGTGCTGTTGTGTGGTTGGGTGTGTGACTTGTGTGATATTGCGTTCAATGTAGGCGTGTTTTGTTGTCAATATCTGTCGTGCTTTTGACGTTGCAAAGGATTATGGGGTGTGTCTGTGAGTGTTTTATAGTGTTGTGGATGTGTGTCAGGTTTGTGGGTTTCAAACTTGCCAATGTGTGCATTTCTTGCTGTTGGGTCCCATTGCTGACCGTGAGGGTCTGTACCGCCAATGGCCGTTCGACATCCACTAACCGCCATGGTGATTTGTGCATCATTCTTTGGAGGGCTGGGGATTTGTCTGCTTGGCGGTGGCGTGGTGGGGTATGCAGCCTTTCAGCCGACAAGGGCCCTGGCGGCGGCTGTAGGTAGCAGAATTTTATGTGGATTCTGTTTTTGGCATCATTATATGGCGGGTTTCTGTTCACCACCCATGCCGGTCTTCTGTTCACCGTCGCCACGGCGGCCGACGTTGTTTACCACCATGTTCATAATGAGGGCCATAATTGTTAAGCTGTCCTCCTAGCCACAAAAGATTAGCTGTTGCACGAGTCTAGAAGAGATTCATGCCTCTGCTGCCTATATGCTAAAATAGTCCTGCTGCAGGGTCTGGCCCATACTACTTGCAAAAAAAGGAAGTGCCTACGTCCGATGGTGGATATCCTGAATTAAAAGATCCTCTACTTCAGATGGACTTTCCCATGTGGTTCCCACCTCCAATTGGAGGAGATACATCTTCATATAACAACAGTGCGAGGGGGCTACCATATTTCCTACAAGGCCCACAATAATGGAGTCCTAGCAGATGCAGGTAGGCCGGCGACAAAGATGGAACTTAACAAAATCACAGCTTAAGGCAAAGAACACAATACGTTGGCAAAAACAAAGCAAGCACTGACAAAGCCACTAGCTCTTGCCAATGAGAGGGCTATTGACTTTGTCAATGTTAGTATCTTTTAGCTATGTAGCTCAAGAGCACACAATTTAAGCATTGGAAAAGCCAATAGGTCTCGCCTTTGGGACGTACTGGCTTTGCCAATGCTTGTTATAAATAGCAAGCTTGGTCCTCAGAGTACTGACCTAGAGCAGTGGTTTCTAACATATGGTCCGGGGAACCCTGAGGATCTGCGAAGCCTCCTCAGAGTGTCTGTGACTGCTTAGAAAATTAAATAATATTGATAGATTAATCAAAGTGGCTAAATGTGCAACTGCAAAATTTAAAATGTATTGTAAATGTCACGGAATTTGAAATTGGAGGCTCAAAATTATATTAGTATCCACAGATTGATTCATATGAGCAATGCAGATGCATCAAACTGAATATAATATGAACGGTGTTTGGCTTCAACTGAATTTGTAAAAGCTCCAACTTACCTATTAGAATTATTTTTATTTATTTATATTTGTTTGCAAATTAAATAAAATATGTCATCATTTGTGTATGTGTTTGATGAATGCTTGTTTCTGTATTTTTTGTGTATTGTTTTGTGTTTCAAATCATCAGCAATGTTTAGGCTGGGGTAGCAACTTCAAGGTATGAATTGGCGGGGGGAGTTTGGAGGGAGGTTAGTGTTAATGAAATGTCCCTGGATTGCAATAATGATCCAGTGGGGATCCCTGGGTTCCAGTAATAATAAAGTGGAGGGCCACAGAAGTCAAAAGGTTGGGAACCACAGACCTAGAAGGGTGAAAATACTTGCCTGACCAGACATATTCAAAGCTAAGGGCCTGATTACAACTTTGGAGGAGGTGTTAATCCGTCCCAAAAGTGACGGTAAAGTGACGGATTTACCAACAGCCGTATTACGAGTCCATTATATCCTATGGAACTCGTAATACGGCTGGTGGTATATCCGTCACATTTGGGACGGATTAACCCCTCCTCCAAAGTTGTAATCAAGCCCTATGTCTTGTAGGTTGCATGCAGATTTCAGAAACAGGTGCATCAGTGCTTAATGTGTGCTTGTTGTTCCCGGTGCAGAGCACCAGCACTCATTTTTGGGGCTGGCACTTATTTTTCTGCCTCAAGCATTTACTGCGAGCAAAAGACACCGATGGGAAAGACAGAGGAAGAGAAAAACGAAAAAGCGTCACAAAGGGAAAAAGGAGAAAGCTGCAGGAGTGAGCTGAAGGGGCAGAGAGAGGCTGTAAATGGATTAAAGAGGCCCCGGATGGCTTTAATCAATCAATCAATCAAGGTATGTATACAGCGCGCTACTCACCCGTGAGGGTCTCAAGGCGCTGGGGGGGGGATCACTGCTGCTCGAAAAGCCAGGTCTTGAGATGCCTCCGGAAGGCGAGGTGGTCCTGGGTGGTCCTGAGGTGGGGGGGGAGGAAATTCCACGTCTTGGCCGCCAGGTAGGAGAAGGATTTCCCCCCTGCGTTGGTTCGGTGGATGCGCGGGACGGCGGCGAGAGCGAGGCTGGTGGAGCGAAGTTGACGGGTGGGCGTGTAGAAGGCGAGGCAACGGTTGAGGTATTCGGGTCCCTTGTTGTGGAGGGCTTTGTGTGCGTGGGTGAGGAGCCTGAAGGTGATCCTTTTGTTGATGGGTAGCCAGTGCAGGTGTCTCAGGTGGGCGGAGATGTGGTTGTGGCGGGGTACGTCGAGGCTGAGGCGTTCCAAGGCGTTTTGTATGCGCTGAAGACGTTTCTGAAGTTTTGCTGTGGTTCCTGCGTATAGGGTGTTTCCGTAGTCCAGGCGGCTTGTGACGAGGGCGTGGGTCACAGTTCTTCTGGTGTCGGCGGGGATCCAGCGGAAGATCTTTCAGAGCATGCGAAGTGTGAGGAAGCAAGATGACGAGATGGCGTTGACTTGCTTGGTCATGGTGAGAAGGGGGTCCAGGATGAATCCGAGGTTGCGTGCGTGGTCTGAGGGGGTCGGTGCGGTGCCCAAGGCCGTGGGCCACCAGTAATCGTCCCAGGCGGACGGGGAGTTTCCGAGGATGAGGACTTCCGACTTGTCTGAGTTCAGCTTCAGGCGGCTGAGTTTCATCCATTCTGCGACGTCTTTCATTCCATCCCGCAGGTTGGTTTTGGCGGTGGCTGGGTCTTTGGTGAGGGAGAGTATCAGCTGGGTGTCGTCGGCGTAGGAGATGATGTTGATGTTGTGTTTGCGTGCGATGTCGGCGAGGGGGCTCATGTAGCTTTAGGATTATGTGGCCTCAGTATTCCGTGTTTGCACATTTGGTTGCACAGCTGTGTGTTTAAGAGGAGAGCTTTGGGCACTGGCACTTTTTTATTTACAAATTAAGCACTGAGGTGCATTCACCCACAGTTATCCCACAACTGCACTACCTGTAGACAATAAAGACACATGTCCCTGTTTTGAGATCTGTCTGGGCTTGGCTGTGTGTTCTCCAGTAACTCAAGTGCCACTCTTATGCAAAGTTTGCACAGCGAAGGGGCATGACCCATTGTTGCTGCCTGAAGTTGTTTATTGCCAACAAGTAAACACAACCCTCTTTAGCAACATAAAATTGCATTGGTGAGTGGACATTGCACAAGGCTAGCTTTGAAGTGGGTGGTTTCGGGCACCCCGCTGCTACACACACAAGAGGTGACTGTCATGTGTGTACAAGCCATGACACATGAATTGTAAACATGTCTCTTCTAGACTGTCTAGCCGAGACCTAAGTTGAGCCAAAACATAAAAAGCTCTAAACCGATGTGTTCAATTGTGCATGCTTATGCGTTTGTATACTTTTGCTTTTATGTTGATTTCTTCCCCTTGGTACTGTATGCGACCACGTTGCAAAGGAAGGATAGAGAGGAGCACGGTATGTTAACTTCAAATTAAACTTTTCTCACTGCCTTCATGGGATAATGTTGGACACAAATGACCTAAAGCAAGGGAATATTTTGCCTTGTAATTATTTGCTTGAATTTAAGGGCAAGTGTGAGTTACAAAACAGTAATAGCTTTGCCTTTTTTCCAAGTTCCACCAAATGTTGCTTTTGTAAAGTCAAGCAAAAGGCCATGTCTATGAACATAAACAAATGTGTAAAAGCACAACAAACAGGTTGATTATATTATAATACTAATTTTGACGTTTATAATTATGAAGTTGATGTTTGCCCTCGTGGGCCATTATTAGACACCCATGATCTATAGTAAGTGAAGGGACTACATTGTCCCATTTACCCGTGAATATCGACTTGAGAAGAGTCATTAACAAAAAGGTAATAAGTGATAGGGGAACAAGTAAAACATGAATAAAAAAGAATCAAAGTGAAAACTTAAAACAAAGTATGGATGGGGTCAAGCAAGAAAGAAACGTGGGAAAGACAACCAAAGAAACTAAACATTGTGTACATAAGTGTATGCATAAAAAAACAATAAATGCTTTACCTTTGCCTGCAAGATTTCCTGTAATGTACAGAATACATGAAATCATGGTGTGTGGTCATATTTATTGCTTTAAGATGGATTTCCTCTACTATAAATGCATATAAAGCAGCATGTTTGGATGTGAGAGCCATCTGGCTGCATTTAGGATGGGTGGGCAGGAGGGGGGAAAAAGGCAACAGAGGACAAAGCCAGTGAAAACACGAGCACTTGTGTGGAGGGCTCACTCACAAAGAAAAAAGTAGCTACTAAAACTGAAACCGCGGATGGACACAATTACTTGGTCCATGCTCTGTGGGAGAGCTAAACACAAGAAGAGGAATGAATCATGCATGCATGCCATGGACAAACAGGAGCAAAGGATATGAGAGAAACGATAGAGCGAGGAAATGGTAAGCCTATGGGCGTGCTGCAGCCTACTGAATTGTAAGCAACATGTCTCTTCGAGACAGTGCATGTGCTGTCTAGCCGGGACCTAAGAATAAGAGGTATCTTTGCCAAGCATAGTGTCTGTGGAGGTTCCTGAGGCTAACTAGATGGATCTACAAAGTGGCCAAGCAAGGCTCTCAGCCTTCAGATGCCTATTTCAGAAAACTGTGGGAAGTATGGTTAAGAATGTTTTATTTTGTTCATATTTGTTAGAGAATTTTGTTGATTTACTAATGTAATGGAGGTAGGTGTGGGCTCACCCATGGGGAGACAGCAAGAGCGAATGTAATTGTGAAGAAGCCGTATCACGTCATTTTTCAACTACGCTTACTAAGATTGGCCTGGCTATTTTGCCTTTCAATATGTGGGGACTCAAAACCTCTGTGAAAGTTCAAGGATTTACAATATGTTAAAGGAAATGAAACAGAGAAAGTCCATTTCAGGGGAATGCACACAGATTTAAAACAATACACTATGATACTCAGATACACTCTACAGCACTGAATAAAACGAATGGAGTAGCCATCCTGTTATAAATTTGTTAAGGGCAATAATTCTAGAAACCTTAACGATGAACAGGCCCGCTACGCCTTTTAAGAGCTTAAGCTCAAAACGCAGAGTTGAACAATAGCCAATCTTTATGGCGTAGCCCAGGTCCGGATATCACGTGGAAATTGTATTTTAACATTTTAAATGTAGTTAATTAATGTTAGCCATGCTGATAGGTAATCGCTTACTGAAACCCATAGGCAATACAGCCAGTGCTTCCAACGGGCAGTTGATGTCAGGTTCATGGTATCAGCAGTTTTCAGCATCACAGCAATAACCGCCACTAGGTTTTAAATATATATATATAGATATATATATATATATCTATATATATATATCTATATCTATATCTATATCTAGATATATATGCTCATTGATTGGAAAGATCAAGGGATGATAGAATGGGATGAATTCCTGTTTCTTAAATGTGATCATCCGAAAATTCCAGTTCTGTATCTTCTCCCCAAAATTCACAAGGATGCGGTTAACCCACCAGGGAGGCCTATAGTTTCGGCTATGGAATCGCTCCTGGAAAGTACTTCAAAATATATTGACTTCTTCTTACGTCCTTTTGTGGAGTCAATACCCTCTTATGTTAAAGACACCACACATTTTTTAAAAATCATTGAGGATATCGTATGGGAAGATGACTTCTTACTGTTAACCCTAGATGTGACTAGTCTGTATACGAGCATAGATCATGGCTTGGGGGTGAGAGCTATTAGACACTTTCTCAGAGCAAGGTGACTGTCTTTTTTCTTCCATTCGGAAATGCTATGCACTATGATCGAGTTCTGTCTTAAGAACAATGTATTCATCTTTGATGGTCATCTGTACAAACAGCTTCAAGGGACAGCTATGGGCACCTGTTTTGCCCCCAGCTATGCAAATTTGTTTATGGGCTGGTGGGAGGAACAGGTGTCAGAAGAAATTACCCAATTCGATACCAATGTGGTCTTGTGGTGTCGTTTTATTGATGACATTTTTGTAATTTGGAGGGGTAACGAAGAAGCAGCTATGCAATTTGTGCGAGATCTGAACACCAATGAGTGCAACCTAAGATTTACTGAGCATTTGGATTCAAAGTGTATAGAGTTCCTCGATGTGGAAATTTCTGTGAAGGGTAGTAGATTAGTGTCCAAATTGTATAGGAAGGCAACAGCCGGTAATAGTCTACTAAGTGCTCACAGTGCACATCCGGGGACTCTAATACGGAGTATTCCGTTTGGAGAATTGTTGAGAGCCCGGAGGAACTGTAGCGAAGAAGCTGATTTTCACCAAGAGTGTAATGTGATGTGTGAAAGGTTCAGGAACAGAGGCTATGGGGCTAAAGTGATCGATCAAGCCAAACGCAAAGTGGTGACATTAAGTAGAGATGATGTTTTGTATGGAACTAACAGAAGGCAAGAGAAGGAAAGTGAGTCCATTAGATTCATTACAACCTATAGCAATCAGTCGTACAAAATACGCTCACTACTTAGTAAGAGTTGGCATATCTTGCAGACGGACCCTGTTTTGGCAGACTGGATCAGTGATAATCCCCAAATAACTTTTAGGAGAAATAGATCTCTCAAGGACAACTTGTGTCGCAACGAGATAACATCAGTAGGACGGATACAGAATACGGGAATGAAAGGTTTCTTCTGTTGTATGAAGTGTAAAGCCTGCAAGACCAGCAATAGTTGCAGGACATTATATGTTCCAGGAAGGTTAGACAGCTTTGTAATTAGAGGTAATTACAATTGCAATACATCTTACTGTGTGTACTGTCTGATGTGAAAAATTGTATGTGGGCAGCACGATACATAATGCAAAGAAAAGAGTTTTAGAACACAGACGAGCCATTAGAAATCAGGATAAAAACTATCCAGTAGCTAGGCACTTCTTCAGCCATCATTTTGGCAATGAGAATCTACTGAAGTTTGTAGTTATAGACCAAGTAAGGATGAGTAAAAGGGGAGGCGATAGAGAGAGATTGTTACGTGTTTTAGAGTCTAAATATATAATAGACTTTGAAACGTTGGAACCTGTAGGGCTAAATTCGAGTGAGGAGCTGAGCATCCATCTAGGGTAATCGATACTTTGTTTGGTGGGTGGTCATCTGATAGAGAATGTGAAGTAGGGGTGATTTTTTGAATCCTATTTGATTCTTAGTAGAAGGGTACAGGTGTTGGGGTCTATAAGGTTTCTACAATAGAAGAATTTGTTCGTCTACCCACTTGGGTAGAGAAGCTCCATATACCAATATGAGATCCCCCAATAATATGAGATCCCCCAAAAGTTTTGTGTAGGTGTACAGGTCTATTTGGATGGTATAGGATGATATGTAATTAATTCAAGCATAGTTAATAATGTTCAGGATTTAAGTGATATATTGAATTTTAAATTTTGAAAACATTCATAGTTAACAAACTTTTATAATGCAATGAATTATTCTATTTACAATTTTTGTACTTTGGCAATTGAATTTTACTCTATTTATTGTGCGAATTATGATATCACATTAATTTAAAGATTCTGATGGATTTGAACAATAATTTGAGTTGTATTTTGATAGGACTATGGTACAAACTACTGTGAAACTTATTTATAGATGCACTTTAAGATGGCCGCCACATTTTGTGTCTTTTGGTGGGGATTTGAGATTTTGTCTGTTTTTTATGTCTAGGATTGCATGGTTTTTAACTTGGGGCACTGTAACAATGATGTATCCATGAGTAAGGCTGCTGCCGAAACGCGTTGGATTTGTGTGCTGAAATAAATTGATTTGCACCTTGGAGGTGTCCTGGGTCTCCTGTGATTTGGAGGAGAGTTGGAGGATTTATTAGGGCCTCTCGGAGCCCACCCGGGACCGCTGTGTGGTGTTCCTGCAGTCCGAGTGCTTTATGTGAATTATATATATATATATATATATATAAATAAATAAATATATACATACACACACACAATATATAACCTATTGGTGATCGCCTCTAGGTTGTTATAGTTAGGATCTACTTTCTATACAGTTGCTCCCTTCAGTACTGTGTAAATACTTGATATCACTCTTTTTGAAGTGAGGATTTTGCCTATCATCTTTTCAAACTTTGTCTCTAGTACCTGCTGTTCTTATCAGAGTGTGCGTAACCCAGTAGCAGAGCTGTGCTTAGAGTAGTCTTTCAGTTTTCTTTAATCTAAACATGTTACATTGATTGAGAGACTGAATTTCCTCTTAGAAAAGATCAGAAATTGTCAGACAGCCACCCTCCTTCCAGTGTGTGTATGAGCCAGTCTTTGAGAAGAGTGCAAAATTTACGTTATAATATATTGGCGTGTATGGAGAGGGGAAGCTAGTGAGGCCGGGTGTCTCAGTAACCATATTCCAAATAGAGAGGAGGGTGCCCACCGGCTTAGATAAGTAAACCTTTTGTGGCCAATCTTCTTTCCGGAGCCAAAGTAAGGGCCTGATTCTAACTTTGGAGGACGGTGTTAAACCGTCCCAAAAGTGGCGGATATACCACCTTCCGTATTACGAGTCCATTATATCCTATGGAACTCGTAATACGGTAGGTGGTATATCCGCCACTTTTGGGACGGTTTAACACCGTCCTCCAAAGTTAGAATCAGGCCCTAAGTCCCACAAGGGTTGCCCCACTATGGTATGGCCTATAATGACCCACTTCTTGTCTGCCTCGCATTTGGACCATTCTGTGATGACCCTTAGTTGGGCAGCCCAGTAATATACCTTGAGGTCTGCAACAGTCATGCCCCCATCCTCTCTGGACTGCTGCAGAAGTCACCGTAGCACCCTTGGCTTAGCCCTGTTCCAGACAAACCGATTGACTTATCTAACTAAATTTTCAATAAATCAATTTCTGCATTTCTACTCTCATTGACAGGGTCTGAAATACATTCAGTACCCTTGGGACGATATTAATTTTCATTGCGTCAATCTGGCCATCCAAGAGAGTATTAAATTCTGCCATTTGTTAAGATCACGTTTTTCTTCAAGGAGCAAGAGAAGATAGTTTACTCCATACAACAGGTCCTTGTTAGATCTAAAGTGTATTCCCAGATATCGTGTCTGTTTTTAGACCCACCTGAATGAACGCTCCATCCTCAGAGACCCCCTGGGTGATAAGCTGTGCATTATAAATGTTAATTGATTGATTGATTGAGAGCCTGTACCCCCAAAGGTGGAAGGGTAATATTCAACACCTCTGATTTGTCTATATTTTTAGCCCTGCTATCCGTTTGTACCAATCTACCTGTCAACCATGGTAACCAGTAAGTTTTCAGGATTCCCCAGCATTAGGAGAATATAATCAGCACATTGTGACAATCTGTATTTGTCCACCCATATTTGATACTAGTTATATTATGGTCTCTCATCATTCGCTCAGTCTCTATGCTTAAAGCAAAAAGGACGAGAAACATCAGGCCTCACTGTCCGGTGCCTCTCTTTAAATGCGCCAGCCCTGAGAGTGCACCATTCAAGGCAATACTCACCATTGGAGAACTATATGCTGGATGGTTAAGAACCGTCTGCCGTATCCCATCCTTTCCAAGGCCAGCCTCAGGAAGGACCATTCCACCAGGCCGAAGGCCTTTTCAGCACCAAGAGACACCAACACTGCTGGCATATGTTTTTTCTGAACCTTCTTGACCAGGTACACCATCCTTTAAATATGGTTGTGTGTCTCCCTCGTGGGCAAGTCTGCATGGATCTGACAAGGGAGAACCAACCCTTCCTACTCCCTAGGATAGTAGAGTATAGCTTAAGATAAGTATTTATCAACACTTGTGGATTGTAAGAAGAGCATAGTTGTGGTTTGTCCCTTGTTCGTACAAAATCAAAAGTGTTGCCTCTTCCATGTCTGTAAAATATTTAACTATAGTTAAATAATGTTTCTAGTTTTGGAACCAAGAGGTCTTGGAAGGTTTTTAACAGGAATTTGTAAACATCTTCGGGCCAGGGACTTTATTTCAGTTTGTATTTTTTATCGCCAATTTTCTCTCCTCCTAAGAGAGCCCTGAATCTAGGGTCTGTCAGTCAGTGTCTTTGAAGCAGGGCAGTACTGCCTCTTCTAAGAATTCCAACTGGCTACCCATAGATGTGTGATCAATAAAAAACGAGGTTAAGGCATGGGTCATGCGGAAAACCAGAGACCATCCGTCTCGTGCGAAGGGAAGCGCGAGCACGTGCCCCCAGCTGGCGCGCACCGCGGCTCCTGAGGGGTCAGCCCAGGACAGCGGCGCGCAAGACCAGCCACTCCAGCAGCAGCAGCGCCAGCAGCGTTGGACGCGGTGCGCGCGAGAACCCCCGGGGCGCACCTGTCAGACTTACTATGGTCTCTGGTTTTCCGCATGACCCATGCCTTAACCTCGTTTTTTATTGATCACACATCTTCGAAAATATTTGAAGTTTTTCAATATAAACTTCACTTCTACATTGTTTAAGCCTTGAAAAAGTCAAGGGTGACGAAACACGTGTCGGCTGTTTTCTCTCAACTATGGAAATTGTTATTGGCTTCCAATTCAGTTGCCGAATGTATTCTATTGGATAAGGGCATTTCTCAAAAACTACTGAGCAGATTTACATCAAATAAGCGAAAGTGTAATCTGCGTACCTAAAGCTGACTTTCTGCCAAATTTGGTGTAATTCCGTTCAGTAGTTCAGGCTGTAGCTTTGTTGAAAGGTCCTATGGGAATTAACATGGGAAACACAACTTTTTGGACCACCCCCTTTTTCTCGGCCCCCGCTTGACAGATCACCTCAAATCTCTCTGTGTGCAACAAAAATCAATGGGGCACTTTTGTTTGTGAAGGTAACCAGTGAATCCGCTCACCACGAACATGATGCTTATGCGTGTCGAGGCCCAGCAATGAACCGCCCCACTCCTTGAATGTGGACAGTACTTTGAGGGCTCCCCACCAGATATTCCAGTCCCCAGGCACAATTCTTGGTTCCACGCTCACACCATGGCTATTAAATGGGATCCAGCAGACAAAGTGGATACTTACAAGGGCACCACTCTCCAGGTATCACAGTTAGAAGGTGTGAGTCCCTCCTGGGAGGTCTCTGATATCCCTGAGACCTCCACCAAAGAACAAAGGACAAGCCAACAAGCCCCTGGAGGGCACACTTCTGAGGGTCACGTAGCAGCAGGCAGTCAGGCCAGGACAGCCACTATTCAAGAAGGGTGCCCGGTCCCTTCCAAGGGCTATAATTACTTCTCATGCACAACGATTCCTCTGGCGTTGTACACCACGCAGTCCAGTATCTCTAGTCCTGCGTCCCCACAAGTGTATCTCCAGTTTGCTGCAATGTGGCACCAATAGTTCTACTGGAGTGTGCCTTTGAAGTTGGGGTGGTTCAAAGGGTACCCCTTTGAACCACAGATGTCTCCCCTAAATTTCAGTCCTGTCTGCCATGGGGCCGTGGAATGCAGATCTTAATCTTTACTGGGGTCATGATCTGGCTCTGAGAGGCCAAATGTCAAAACCTCTCCCTCCAATCTATCTAGCTAGGCCCTCAAATGGCAGAGGTCTGTCATTCTGGTTGTGTGCCCAAGGTTTATAGCTGTCACTGGGGAATGCACAGATGTGCTCCCTCAGGCTCCAGTGTGGACTAAAGTCCAATTAAAAGGCACACAAAAGAGTTCTAGAACATAAAAATGCCCACTTCCTAGAAGTGGCATTTCTAAGTTATTATTGACAAAACCACCTTTACCACAGGGAGGAGTTTGTCAAGGTGAATGCAATGACAGGAAACATTATGAGGCTGCTCCACTGCAATCCACTATTGCAGCTAGGAGTAATGGTAAACTTTTCACATGTTAACCTATGAGCAGAGTAGCTCTCATGGGTAATGAAAACACACATGGGCATTCTTCACGCCCTGGGCATATGTGTCCTTGCTCACACACAAACCTGCAATGGCTGGCTGGACACATGTCTAAGAACACCCTAGGTGCAAGTTGCGCACACACAGGCCTGCTATAACAGGCTGGTCTCATGTTTAAGAATGCCATAGGAGCAAGTGTGCACACATAGGCCTGCTATGACAGGCTGGACTTATGTTTAGGAAAATCATAGGTGCAAATGCGCACACACAGAGAAACGCCACTTCATAACATCTGTAGGAAAGGAACACGCACTTTCACACTGTACTTACAGTGGGAAAGTGTCCAGAGCCTAAAGGCCACTAAGAGAGAATCAGCAAAACCTACAGGAAAAAAGCAAAAAAGTTTGGGGAAGCACTACCTCAACGCGTCATGTCTAACACGGGCGGTTGTGGCAGGTCGTGACCGTTCCCTTTGAGAAAGCTGCCACGCAAGTGGAAAATATGTTTGAGCAGCAGAAAAAAAAGCAGCCGTTTGACGCACTGCGTTGCCATTCACACTGAATTTACAGAACAGAACAAGCTCCCAGTGCTAAAAATCAGAACAAGCAGGGTGACGTGCCTGAATTCCACCCACTCACAGAACTCTGCGAAAACGTACATGGAATTTTGCAGAGTGAAACTCCATGAGTTCCACTTAGGCCTTTAAAAATGTTCCAAGGATGGCTATGTTTCTTATGCTGCCTATCACATGGGCAAGTGTTGAATGATAGTTTTCCAAGTTTGCCCTGGAGAAAACCTATTCCACATTTAGGCAACATTGACTAAGAGTCTTTGCTGATACCAATAATAGAGCAAATACTGTACAGAACTGTCGATTTAAATGAATGTAGCTGAACTTTGTGTAGATTCTTCATTTTCTATTTATTAAATCGTTTTACTTGCAGAGCTATAACCTATTGGTGGGTCAGTGTGTTTAGAGCAGCACAGCTACCTCCATAGTAACTACCCACAAGCTAGGCACGCACATACCAACCTTTTAGGAACATTTTCAATGCACGTGCTTGCGCGGGCCCTGCCTTTGCGCTGCACATTTATCAATTATAGAGAGTCACCACTGAAACTGCAGGTTTCTCGTTGAGGAAGTTTGGGATAGCTATAATTAGGAGATGGCCATGGAGAGCAAGGAAGTCTTTCAACAATTTCGTAGGAAAATTGTGCTGTAAGTTGCACAGTCTGGCTTTATTTTGTCAATGTTATCTTAGATGGGACTTCAAAATACCCATTTGGAAGGTTTACTTTCCTAAGAGACCATAAATTATTGTAATATTTGATGAGTCTCTGCCGCGAGCAGCCACCAGAGCTCTCTTAGGATTGTATCATAAAGGAAGCCTTTTACTAAGGAAAGTCTTCAAATGTGCCAAGGGATCCAGTTCAAATTGCACACGATACAGAAAACTCACTGTTGCCCTGGGTGCATAAGTGATATCATATGACCAATGACTAACACACTTTAAGAATGTCATAAAATTTGGTATTACCCCAACATTGAGAAGTTATTGCTTCGACCTTCAACACTTTTATAGTGACATCTATATGTATATACAAATAATAATAATGGCAGTATTTCTAATACTGAAAAAGCATTATTTGTAAAAGAGTAAAAAATAGGAACTATGAAACTGAAACCGGGATAAAGAGGGCATGAAAGAGAAAAAAGGGAGTAGACTCCCACCCTTACAAATAATGGAGAGAAATAATATAAAGAAGTTGAAAGAGACCGAGGTCGGGTGAAAACAGAAAAGAGAAAGGACTGGACAGGGAAGGTGAAAATCAAGAAGAAGAGACTGGATAGAAAAGAAAAAAATGGGATGAAGGGGGGTAACTCCCTTAAAGAAAAAAGGAGAATTAAAAACACCAGACATAAATAACATGGACGCGTGGAGGGCAATTTAAAGTTTTAAAAAACAAAAAAGATAATTAAAAGCACAATACATAAATAAGAAAGGGAAAAAGTAACCTGGAAGTGTGGAGGGCAACTTAGATTTATTAAAGAAACAGAAGTAAAGACAAAAAGAAGAAAAACATTAGATCTACAAAAAATATACGAAATAGAACTTAAGAGCAGTACAAGTAATGGTGTACATTCTTAATTTTAGGTGAATCTTCCATCCATTCCAATCTGGAAAAAACGTGGCTCTGCGTCAGCCTGTTAAAATATGAGTGACTAGGCTACCTCCATTTGCAATTGGCCATCTGGAAGTACTTGCCATCTTTGCCCCGTCAGTGCCGTGTCTGAAATTGAATGCTCAAGAAAAAAAATAGAAATGAAGAAATATGTACCAACTCGTGACTCGTAACCTTAGACACCAAAATGCAAGTCCAATTTGCAGTTTTAATCAAAATGCCACGGGCTAAATGCTTGAGTGGAAACACTAAGGGCAAGATGTACCAAAGGATTTTACCCATTCTATGTCTATGGGAAAATGCTTTAGTACATATGGACCTAAGAGTAGCATACTGATAATTGATTTGTTCTGAAAAGAGGAAAATGTTTGGAGGATGCTTTTTAAGAGATACCGCAGAAAAGGCCCTCACGGGACGCTCCCATTTTCCTGTACTATTTTTATTAGGTATGGAAGTGTTCTCGTTTTGACGCAGTAAATCACAGGCCCGTTCGTTGGCTGCGGCGCATACTCATGATTGAGCGAGTCACAGCAGCTGCGAAGATGCGCCCTGGCAGAGCAAGAGAGGTTTGGGGTGGGGACACGCCACCCACCCCGCTGTCCTAAGGCGGTTCATTTTACACAAAGCGCACTACATAAACGTACCCTCTCGCTCACGTGTCCACGACGGAATCGGGAGAGGCTGCCACAGCTGTCTCTGCTGACGAGTGCTAGGCATCACCTGTCTCTGGGAATGCTGCCCACGGCAAGTGCACAAACAGCCCCATGCCCGAAAAGGCCTTTCCGTGGATTCCAGGCGGTGGCATGTAGCTTTGGCAGGCGCGGTTCGGGGGCGAGGAATGGCTGTAAGCAGCATCGGTAACAAATGGTGTTTATCTTTTGACTATTACGGCTTGCTCACACTTGCTTTTAAAGTTTCATGTATTTAAAAAAAAAAATCAAAGTCTACCCCACATGACCAATTTAACACACAGACTGTGATGCCATCTGTATTTAAGCAACGATAACTGTGTGAGCTGTGGCTTTTGGGCGTTGTTTGAATGTTCTGGTGCTTGGAGAACATATTGATCTGTTTTCTGATGGGTAGCAGGCGTTCACCCACTCTCCCTGACTAAAAAAAGAGATATTTAATTATAAGACCTCTAATTGGCATACTGATAACGTCTCTGGAAATTACACGACACAACCTTTGCCCAGATGACCACATCATAGGAAATTACATTCTCTACTGTGGCCCCCAGATCAGAGAAAAGGGCCTGTGGCATCTGACCCAGATGGCATCATGATAAATGCGGTAACATAAATGTTCCATGTGCGTGTGCAGGGTATAGAGGGGAGTGAGCAGGGCAAATCTCAAGCTTGGTTCCGGTTTAAGGTCTTGCTCTGGCTCGCCGGTGGTACAAGGAGACTAGTAAACCAAAATAGAGCTAAGCCAACCACGCAAGGAGGTGACCTTTTTCCTTTAATGTTCATTTACAAAAAAAAGAACAAGTTACTTACCTTCGGTAAAGCTTTTTCTGGGGGATACAGTAGCTACCTGTGGATTTCTCACCTTATGAATTCTCCCAATGCGCCAGCATTAGACGGAAACTTTCTTCTCAGCTCTTCACGTCGACGAGGACATCACAATTGCACGGCTCTGCATGCGACTCCGTCTGACGTCATCGTGGCAATAAGAGGTCCTCGCCGGCGTGCTGACGTCAGTTTCACCCTTTTTTATGTGCCTTTGAGGCAAACAGGTGAAAACTGACCTCACAAAAACAACATGTATATTGCAATCCAAATACCAAATAAACACAATATTTATTTACATAAAAATACCCAAAAACATACATACAAAACTAAAAAAAGATGTCTTGGTATGACCAGACAGGCAGCGGGGAGGTGGGTGGGGCTGTGAGGAATCCACAGGTAGTTACTGTATCCACCAGAAAAAGCATTACCAAAGGTAAGTAACTTCTTCTTCTGATGGATACAACTACCTGTGGATTCCTCACCTTATAAATAGAGTCCCAAAGCAGCACCGCACTCGAAGGTGGATGCCTGACCGGTCACACCAAGAAATCCTGCAACACAGAATGTGCAAAATGGCCATCCCACCTAACTTCAGAATCCAAGCAATAATGCTTCACGAAAGTGTGGAGGGAAGTCCAAGTTGCTGCCTTACAAATATCCACCACTAGTAGACCTCTAGCCAAGGCCGAAGTGCAGACTTAGCCCTGGTGGAATGGGCTCTAATACCCTCAGGAGGAACCTTCTTTGCCAGTGAATAACAGATCTTTATGCAAAGAATGACCCACCTGGATATGGTTCTCTTATGGACAGCTTTGCCCTTCATCTTGCCCACATATCCAAATAAGAGTTGGTCATCCACACAAAAGTCTTTTGTTCTTTCAATATAAAAACTCAGAGCTCTTCTCGGGTCTAGGCAATGAAGTCTTTCTTCCTACTTTGAAGGGTGGGGAGGAGGTTAGAAGGATGAAAAAGTAATAGACTGCCCCATATGGAAGGGAGTGACAACCGTAGGAAGGAAAGCGGCCCTTGTTCTCAACACCACCTTCCCAGCATAAAAGGATGTAAAGGGAGGTTTGACACTAAGAGCCTGGAGCTCACTCCCATTCCTAGCAGACATGATAGCTATGAGGAAAACTGTTTTCAAGACTAACAGCCTCAATGAACAAGAATGTATAGGCTCAAACGGTGAACCCATTAAAAAAGTTAGAACCAAATTCAAATCCCACTGAGGCATGAGAAACAGAGTGGGAGGAAACTTGTTAGTCAGACCTCTCAAGAACCTGACAACTATAGGAGATTTAAACAAGGAAGGTTGATCAGGAAGGCACAGAAAGGCCGATAAGTAGCCTTTCACAGTCGCAACTGCACAACCCTTCTGTGCTAAAGAAAGGGCAAACAGCAAAACATCAGATAAACGGGCCTTTAAGGGATCAATTTGCCTCTCTCCACACCAGGTAACAAATTTTGCCCATCTGTTGGCCTAGACAGTTTTGGTGGAGTGTCGCCTGGCCGATAAAATAACATCAACCACTTCTGGAGGGAGAGAAAAAGAACTTAGATTGCCCCATTCAATCTCCAGGCATGTAGGTGCAGGCTCTGGAGGTGGGGCTGTAGAACCTGCCCTTGAGACTGCGAGAGGAGGTCTGCCCTGTGAGGGAGACGGAGCGGAGGGTACAGTGAGAGTTGGAGAAGGTCTGAGTACCACACCCTTCTTGGCCAATCCCGAGCTATTAAAATGTCTTGGGCCCGGTCTTGGTGAATCTTCCTCAGAACCCGAGGAATCAAGGGTATGGGGGGAAACGAGTAAAGTAACTAGCCGTACCAAGATATCTGAAACGTGTCCCCAGTGCTCCTTGCACTGGATACTGGAGGCTGTAGAACGACGGGCAGTGCGCATTCTTCCAAGTGGCAAACAGGTTTATCTGTGGAAAAACCCACATCTGGAAGATGTGAAGAACCAAGTCTGGATGGAGACGCCACTGGTAATCGGCCGAGAAATGCTGTCTCCGACTGTCCACACATACATTGAAACCCTAGCCAGATGGTTTGCTGCTCTGCAAATCCAATGGTCCTGTGCCTAGGACCAGAGCCGCAGAGCATCTCTGCAGAGAAGGTACGACTCTACCCCTCCCTGCTTGTTGATGTACCACATTGCAGTAGTGTTGTCCGTCAAGACCTGAACTGACTGACCACGAAGGGATGGGAGGAAGGCCTTGACAGCCAGAAGTATCGCTCGTAATTCTAACAGATTGATGTGAAACATCTGTTTCACTGGAGACCAAAGACCTTTGATCTCCAGGTCCCCCAGATGAGCTCCCCACCCTAGAGCGGAAGCATCCGTTATGACTGTGGCCACTGAAGGTGGAAGACAAAACGCCTTCCTTGGGAAAGGTTGCCACCCAGAGCCCACCATCGTAGATCCACTGCAGCGTCTCTGGAGATCGTTGACTCCTCGAGATCCCCTTTGTGTTGAAACCACTGCTTGCGGAGGCACCACTGGAGAGCCCTAGTGTGCCAACGTGCATGAGTGACCAACAGAATGCAAAAAGCGAACAGACCGAGCAGACGTAGGACCTTGAGGTCTGTAACAACAGCTAAATTTTGAAACACTAGAATCAACAACTGAATGTCCTGAATCCGCTAAGGCGGAGGATACTCCAGATTCAATGTCGTATTCAGTACTGCCCCTATGAACAAGAGACGCTGAGAGGGCTCCAAGTGAGACTTCAGCACGTTTACCGTGTAGCTCAGGTTGAACAACAACTGTGTTGTCATTGGCAGGTGATGCAGTGCAAGCTCTGGGGACTTGGCTTTTATCAGCCAATCGTCCAGGTAAGGGAATACAGACACTCCCTTCCTTCTGAGGTTTGCTGCAACCACCGCCATTACCTTCGTGAAGACTCAAGGTGCGGAAGTAAGACCAAAAGGAAGGACCGCAAACTGGTAGTGTTGCAACCCTACCACAAACTGGAGGTACTTCCTGTGTGATCTCAGAATGGGGATATGAAAATAAGCATCCTGCAAGTCTACAGACACCATCCAATCCTCCTTGTTCAAAGCCAAAAGCACCTGCGCTAGAGTCAGCATTTTGAATTTCTCCTGTTTGAGGAACCAATTCAAAATCCTCAGTTTCAGAATAGGCCTCAATCGACCATCCTTCTCGGGAATCAGGAAATATCTCGAATAACAACCCTGACCCCCTTTTGTGCTCAACTTCACTCCACCATTTGATAAAAGGACTTGAACTTCCTGCTGCATCAACAGGAGATGATCTTCTGAACAAAATGAAGAACGGGGAGGGATGAAAGGGGGAAACTCCCGAAAAGGAAGGGCATAACCTTTCCCCACAATACTTAGCACCCAAGAGCCCAATGTGACTAACTCACACTTGTGGAGGAAATGAAATATCCTGCCCCCTACGGGAGAAGCATGACTTAAGATGGATGGACAACTAGGGCTGCTTTCCTTGTTGTGTTCCCCCACAGGAAGAGGATGAGGCAGGGTGCTGTTGGGTGGCTCCTCGTGTCCTAACCCTCCCCCGCCCTCTAAAAGATCTAATGAGAGGGTTGGCAGGCTGTTGAGTGCTGGACTGAGGCCTTCCAAAATAAGTGGATCCACGGCCAAATCCCCTAAATCTCTGAAAGGATATGAAGAGAGTAGATGCAGAAGCCTGTAGCCCCAAAGATCTTGCAGTGGCCCTGCTGTCTTTGAAACGTTCTAAAGCAGAGTCCGCCTTGGCACCAAACAACTTTTCGCCATCAAACGGGAGGTCCAATTAAGTTGCCTGGATGTCTGTGAAAACCCAGAAGACCTTAGCCACGCATGTCTCCTGGTGGCCACGGAAGTACCCATTGCCCTGGCTACCGAGTCTGTTGTATCCAAACCAGACCGGATGATCTGTTTGGCCGCCACTTGGGTGTTCAATAGGAGCTTGTCAATTGCCCTTGCATATCCTGAGGCAAGTTAGGCACCACAGCTCTAGCTGTGTCCATCAGGGCATGAACATATCTACCCAGCACACAGGTAGCATTGACTGATTTTAGGGCCATACTACAAGAGAAGAAAGTCTTTTTGGCTGCTTGCTCCATCCTCTTGGGCTCCCTGTCCGATTGAGTAGCAGGAAAGGAACCAGGTGCAGAATGCGCCGAACAAGAGGCCTGGACCACCAAGCTCTCAGGAGTCGGATGTTGGGATAAAAATCCTGGATCCCCAGGAGCAACCCTGTACCTCCTTGCTACAGTCCTGGACACCGCTGGAGACGTCACAGTCTTTCTCCAAATGTCCAAAATAGGCACAGTAAGGGCGACATTGAAAGGGAGCAGGGGCTCCGCTGAAGTGGAGGAAGGATGCAATACCTCTCTCAAAATGTTTGTCTTTACTTCCGCAGATGGCAATGGAAGCTCCAAAAATTCCGCAGTCTTCCTTATGACAGTGTGATAGGAAGCTGCCTCCTCCGTAAATTCACCCGGGGATGAAAGATCCCACTCAGGGGAGATATCCAGTCCACTAGCTGAGTCCAGACTCTGAAACTCTCCCAAGGGCTCAGAAATCTCTCCTTCCTCCAATAACTGTCGCTGGTATTCTTGCTCTTCCAAGAGCCTCAATGCTCTCCAATTCGATCTCAGCCTGGCCTCCAACCTCTGCATCGACAGAGAAGTTGCCGACGTTGACGATGCCGGCTTCAGGACAGATCGACATGGCATAGGAGATGGAGATACACTTCGGCACCAGAATTTACTCCATCAGCGCCATCGGCATCATTTGAGGCGACATCATCGGTGCCGAACCAGCACCCTCAGCCTGATAGAAAGGCACACACGGAGCCGACTTATATGGAGCCGGTGAACCCAAGGAGAACGCTAGTGGGCCCGTGGGACCAGCCGGGGCACCAGCAGGGGTCATAGCTTTATTAAAAATGCTGAACATAGCATTTAGAAAAGCTGCCGGATTCACTCCCGGATACGGGAAGGCAGGAAACCTTTGTTGTTCTTGTGGCGGTTGGGTCGGATCTGAAACCGGTGCCACTGGCTCCTGAACCAACACAGGTGAAAAGTGAGTCGGAGGACTCGTCGGGGACTCGACCATCTCGATCAGTGATGGTGCCGGAGAAGTCTGAGGACTCGGAGGTTGGGGAGTAATAGTAGGACTGACCTCCCACGCTGTACAATGTTATCTAGAAGGAGACCGAGATTGAGACTGATCTCTAGAAGAACGGCGTCGAGAATCGTGCCGGCGCCGCTTCTTGTGTGATCTCGCCGACTTATGAGATGAAGAGTCCCTGTCTTAGACCTCCAATGACTCTTGTGTCCTCTCTTGGCTTTTGCTAAGAACAGTTTAGCCTCTCTTTCTTTTAACACCTCTGGATTCATCCTCTGGCAAGAAACGCACCCTTCCAAGTCGTGGTCCGAACTCAGACACCACAAACAGTCTTCATGAGGGTCCGTGACTGACATACGACCCCCACACTCCTGAGAAGGCTTAACACCTGATTTCTTAGGCAGAGACATTGTAACAAGTACAATAAGACACCTTCGAAAAAGTAGCTGTTCAAGAACTAGGAGAAAACAGTTAGCGTTGAAGGCACGGAAAAAAGGGAACTGATGTCAGGACGCCCGGGAGGACCTCTTATTACCACGATGATGTCAGACAGAGTCGCGTGTGGAGCCGTGCAATTGCGACGTCCTCGTTGACGTGAAGAGCTTGGAAGAAAGTTTCCATTGAATGCTGGTGCATTGGGAGAATTCATAAGGTGAGGTAGTTGTATCCATCAGAAAAACTGCTAACCATTTTTCTACTTCAACTTTTACTTTTAGTAGGTGTCCCTCAGTGAAGAAACAAAGCTAATGTATTAAATTGAAACAAAAATATTGAAAAGCAACTTTAATTTGAAATGGTCTTTATCGTATTTTAAATGATGTTAATACATGTTTTACATGCCAAAATTGTGTGCTTTGACTCCTAGAGCCAATTCGGAACGCTGGCTCTGCTCTAGCTTGGCCAGCTCAGTGTGTTTTCTGGCTAGTCTTCCTCTAAATGTGGGCTGTTTTAACCTTGATGATTTATTCCTTCATAAGCAGACGTAGCTCTGCAGTGCAATGATTTCTCTGAGTAAGTGCCTCAGCAGCTGTAAAGCTTACAGTTCAGAGCACTACAGGACTTTCAGAGGCCTTCTTGCAATGCTCTTTCTGATCAGGGAGGTGCAGATCACCTCTTAATAGGTTCACTCTGCATTTTCACCAATACCACTAGGATGACTGAGGAATCTGTAGGCTGTGGCATTGCAGAAAAAACGCAGTAGCCTACCTCCTAAATCAGTATGGCTGGCAAGTATGTGTTTGGGGGGTATGTTGCAGGTTACTTAGGACTGGTTCCAAATGACTTATTTGCTTGCGTAAGGCTTGGAAACCCAGGTGTTCAAAGGAAGGTATGGGGAAATTTGAAGTCAGACCAGTGAAGGAGGCTCTGAGATTTCAAGTTTAGGCTTATTTTAGTTTTTTTTATATAGCACTTCTAAGAGCTCCATCATAAAACAAGAGAGGAGTAAGGTGTAAAGACTGTATGTCATTGCAGACAAACATTGTACATCAGGCAAGCGTTACATTAAGGTGTCTGTCAAACCCATACATTGCAGGGAAGGTACACTTTGCCTAGCGAGGCTCATCAGAACCAGCATGCAGGGCAGTGGGCGAGGGCACACTGCTTGATTTGTAAATAAAAACGTGACAGTGCCCAAAGCCCTCCTCATAAATACGCGGCTCCTGCAATTAAGAGTGAGTGTGCTGAGGGGGCAGGGAGTGGCTGTAAATGTATTGAAAGGCCAGAGATGGCTTCAGGATTACGCTGCCTCAGTTTTCCTTGTTCACACATTTAATTGCAGCAGCGTAATCCTGAAGCCATCTCTGGCCTCTTCAATACATTTACAGCCACTCCCTGCCCTTTCCGCTCACTCACTCTTGCAGCTTTCTTCTTTCTCCCTTTGTGACGCTTTTTCGTTTTTCTCTTCCTCCGTCTTTCCCATATGTGTCTTTTCCTTGCAATAAAAGCTTGAGGCAGAAAATTAAGCGCCAGTCCTCAAAAATAAGGGCTGGTGCTCCGCACTGGAAACAACAAGCACAGATTAAGCACTGCTAGGGTGACAGTTAAGGGCACAATTGTGGTATCATCAACAATGTCTCAACAGGTATCAATGAAAAATTAACATGAATAATGAAAAAATCATACAAAAACCAGAAAAAGGAAGCTTCAGGGTATTTTGCAAATTTATTTCAAAATTAGTTCAACATAAGAATACAATAGCATCCACATTTATCCAAGAGTGTGCAGTGACTAAAGAAAAGTGAACACATAGTGCTCCTAAACAAGTGCCCAAAACGCATGTGAAACACAAATAATGAAGTAACATGAAAAGCAGATGGCATATAGACAAAAAAAAAAAAAAATACATGAAATTAGCAAGTTTGTAGAGATATCAAAACTATCATGTAAGACAAAAAGCCTTAGTTTGCTGTTTTAATTGTCGACGGCATTTCAACCATGTTTATATACAGTCATCATCAGGACCAAGGATGCACGTAGAAATTGTGGTGCTGTTAATGGAAAAAAGAGATCTTTTTAGAGAGAGGAAAGATAGAAGTACCAAGGCTGCCAATGAAATTGCAAGGATATAAAACTTACTGGCCTACTAAATCAAATTTCTCAATGGCGACCATCAAAAGGAATGTGGTAGTACCTCCAGAATCAAAACACAAATTGCCACCAAAAGAAGCGGAGGGTCGGTTGCTAATCCCTTAAAAATGATGGGAGAAGTAATCATTAATCAAATATACCGCCCCAAAATGTAGAAATCCTACATGGCCAAAATATGAATTCGGAGATCCATGGGAGAGTCATCCAAATTCCACCACTCCATTATGAATGAATGAATCAGAATTTTCTGTATACAAAATAAAATTAAAATGAATCAACACGATCCCCACAGATGTAGTAATCGGTCATAGAAGGGAACTTAATGTATGTAAGGTGTACCTCACCTGAATACAAGGGCATTTGCTTTTGAATCAACACATGAGGCATCAAAAGGAAATAGATTCCAAAAGGGGCAAAGGTAACCCGAGTCCAGGGTGACAGGACTAAGCACCAGTATTTCAGGCATGCTGGTTAGGACTATTTCAGTGTTTGGTGGTACTACATCTGGGTTAAAGCTACCGGAGCCTCTAACGGAGCAGGATTACCTCAGTGGTGCTTTGTCTAGCAGCTTCATAAGTTATTTCTGGAGAGTCTGCCTAAAGCTGTCCATTGACACGTCGGTTCGCACCAGGCCTCTCGACGTCCCTGCACGTTGCTTTGTTTTCCCTTCTTTAACTCCCTCAGCTTAGGTAACCACCTGCTGTGCTTTGGTAAGGCTTCCCTTCGTGATTTCTTCACACTCCTCTCTACTGCTCTGCTTGATGTCTTTTGGTCTGAAGGATTCCACTTCCTCCCTGGCTGTGGTGAAATCTGGTATTCACTTCAATCTCCACACAGCATCTTTGGGAGGAGGTTGGGTTAAGTGCTGTTAGTGGTGCTTATATGCTGATACAATGTTAACTGTATTTTCTTATGAGTGGGCCGAAGTGACCTTCCGCTGTGCAGTTTCTCATTTGTCTCCTCCCCTTCCCCTTTTCCCTCAAGATCTCCAGGGCTCGCCTAATGTGTGCATCAGGAATCGGTTTGGCCACTTCAGACTGGCATAGAGGTGGATAAAGTGGGACGAGTCCCAGCCCCACTACCAGCTTTCCTCATTATAATATAAAGACAAACTTAGAGCTCTGCTGCAGGTAATGGCCAGATTCCTTGAAAACTCTACTGCTGATATGGCCATGTCTCTGTCGGTGATCTGCCCCTGCGGTTAGCTAGACCCACCCACACCTCCACAGTTGATAGGACACAGCCATGCCTGGAACGAGTGGCTTGGTACAGCAAACAAGGCTAAGCGCTTGCTTACAATGCCTCAAACAAAGTACACCTAGTTGTCTCTACAAGCCACAGAGAATGGCGATGTGCAGGGGGAAAAGGGATCACGCTTCTGGTGACTCAGGAAAAGTGGACATAATTCGTGAAGCACTTCAATCCTCTTCAATCATTGAGTTCTTAGTGTGTTGTTTAAAAAAGAGCTTGCGGAAAGCAGATAATAAGCACGTAAGGTTACTGAACACCTGTTCATTCAGTCACATTGGGATAGCTGAGGAGGTTAAGAGTCTGCTGCAGCGATCTGAATATAACCTGCACTTTGCAGGTTTAGAAGTCAGTAGGGTAGCTTGGTGATAATGCATCTGCTGTACTTGTGTGCTATTTATATTTTATATTGCATATGTGATAATATCATGAATCCGAAGTCCAAAGAGCAATGGGATACTTCAGAGAGAAAGGGTAATGTTGACAGAAGCCTTTCGAGGTGTTGTACATGGAGCAGTATCTGTGCTTTGGGTCCGGATGAACTCATTACCAAAAACAGACTGTAATGAGGACGTGATGGATAGTAACATGGAACTGTAACATTACTAGACAGTGCAACATATTGATAGGTTTTACATTAGACACTTTAAGAATTTGAGAGGTGGGAGACGCAGCAGTTTACCCCAAATCACAAACTCACAATGAAACCAGTATGAGAACCCGTTCTGCGGGTTCCTAGGGCACAGTAATTGGATTTCAACATGGTAATAATAAAAGCTGTTTCCTGGACATAGAGGGCGGGATGTGGTAGCCTGAATTTGTTACCTGATATGCCTCTCTGCTGTCCGATGGAAAAAGGCCTTCTAACGTGCAGCAATCTGAATTTAGGAATATAAAGAAGTAACATTGCCCATTATAGGTCTGGCCAAATGGACTGTCTTCATAAAGATGAAGAGGTGCATGGACAGCTCGATGCATATCCGTTACTGCTCCTGTAAAAACAAGCAAATAGGAAGAGGGCTGTCATATATTTTACTTCTGCACTCCCACTTCACCTACCTTCTTCTGCCCTTCTCCAAAAAACAGGAAAGTTGATGTTTCTCATCCTTCCCCCTTTCGATTACAACAAACAGCACTTGGAAATTGTGTGCCTCGAAGCCTCCTTCAAGATCAAAAATTAAATAAAAGAAAACATTTCTCAGTAGAGAAAAGGCAAGGTGCGCACTTTCAAATGTAAAAGGGTTCTCGGCAGTAGCTGGTTATCCAGTCATCAGGGCTCAATGCTTAATCCTGATCTCACTTGTTTTGTTCGTCAGGTTGTGTGTGTAAATGGAAGAGGGGTGTGTTGAAGTGGTCAACTGCACGGTTCAGGGAGCAATGTTTATTTGCACCAAAGAAATGCAGATCTCTGGGGAAACCAACAGAGTCGCTGCCTTAAATAACTCTGAGGCCCTAGACTCAACTACCAACGGGAGAATACCTTTATCAGGTGAGTGTAACATCCCACAATACCTCCTCAAACTACACCCCTGTTCTAACCCAGGATCAGCACTCCATAAGGAGAAGTAAGGCCAAAGCCTTAGAGCACCACATCTAGTTGGCATCGAACAAAAAGGACTGATAATCAGATCATCTTTCTTATAGGTATTTTGCCAAGTGCACCAAACATCCTTGACCACTCCTGCCTCCAACACAATAACTCCCAGTTGACTTTTATACATTGCTCATAAAAAATCAACTAAAACAATCAGCCTGCCTCACACATCGAACAAACTCCAACATGTAGCATTCTTTGTCTTGACCTCTTCGAAAGCAATGCAGATGATATAGCTCAACTCATTAGATGGAGTCACCTGATACAATCATAGACCACTTGATAAGGTCACGCGATCATCTCCTGGGCCAACCATTTGGTCAAGACTGATACCCAGGTAGTGGAAGCAAAGGCTGGATCTGCAGCGTGCTGTGATCAATGCTGAGCTTCAGGCAGTCTTTAGGTCACAGGGGGCTCTGGGTTGGGCTCTGGCTTTCAGGGAAGGCCTGGATGAGGACAGAGCAATGCGGCAAAATGCTTCTCAGTGCCACAGAGCTCAGGGGTTTTGTTGTGGAGTGGCATCTCTGTCAGACATGTGGAATTCCAAACGCATAATACGAGGAACTGCTCTGTGACCCTTGCTGGCTCTAACAGAGACAAGACAGGGAAAAGTCAGTAAACAGTCCCATCCTCAGAGCGTGGGGAAAATACACATCTTGGCTGCAAATGGGATTTCCACCGTATAATAAAATACATTTGGAAACCAATATACTATATTAAACTTCAATAAAAATAAAATTATTGTCATAATAAAAGGGTTTCAAGGTGCACCTGGAAATGCCTCTTGGGAGGACTAACTGCTGTGGTTCTTTGCTGAATTTGCGGCATTGATTTGGCAAAGATATATCCATCATATCCAAAGCAAAACTATGCTTACACCAGCTTGAAACGGCTATAAACAACATGTATCTATCACTGGACCAGAGGTTTTATGTTCTGACTACTTTGTTTACTGAGGTTCATACTGATAAATGTGTGCAATAAGATCGATCCTTCAAAATATAGTAAACAAAGGTCTGGAATAGCCCAGAGGTTTACTGACTTCTCTTTCTTTAAAGAAAACTGCAAGCATTTAGACACTCGGTGGCAGGGCCCAGATATCGATGTCAGCTGTGATAGGAAACGCCCAGAACAAAGCATTGGGAACAACACGGACATTTTCCACGCAAGCGTAACCATGCTTGCCTGAACAACACCTGGCTTTTTCTATGCCTTAACCATGCATGTTCTGAATTACACATATGCGTGGTTAAGGCAGAGAAAAAGGCGGAGAGGATTGGGACAGGACGCGGTCAGGTAAGTGGGGTTGGGGTAGTTTTTAGGGATGGGGGCGGATAAAGGGCCTGGGTGGGGTGGTTGGGCTATTTTTGTTTTAGGGATGGGTGGGGGGTGTTTGGCATTTTTTTTTAAGGGTAGGGCTTGGGGTGGTGGGTCGCGCAGAGTTAGTGGTTAGTTTTCAGGGGTGGATAAAGGGGTGGGGAGGGTGGGCTATTTTTTTTCAGGGACGGATGTGGGGGTGTTTGTTTTTGTTTTGTTTTTTAGGGAGGATCGGGAGAGGGCGCAGTCAGGTATGTGGGGTTGGGGGTAGTTTTTAGGGGTGGGGTGGATTAAGGGCATGCGGTGGGGGGATTTGGGCTATTTTTTTTTTTAGAGGCAGGGGAAATTTTGTTTTTAGGGCGGGTGAGGAGGATGGGGAAGTTTTGTTTTTAGGGGCAGGGGTCGGGTAGTTTTGTTTTTAGGGTGGGTAGGGGGGTTGGTTGTTTTTAGGGCGGATGGGGGGTAGGGAAGGTTTTAGGGCTCGGGTTAGGTGAGGGGGATGTTGGGGTAGTTTAGTTTTTAGGGGCGGGTGGGGGCTCGGTGTAGTTTTGTTTTTGGGGTGAGGGGTCAGGTAGTTTTGTTTTTAAGGGCGGCGTGGAGGGGTCGGGGTAGTTTTGTTTTTAAGGTCAGGGTAGTTTTGTTTTTAGGGGTGAGGGTCAGGGTAGTTTTTTTTTTTAGGGCAGGTCGGGCTAGTTTTGTTTTTAGGGCGGGTGGGGAGTCGGGGTAGTTTTGTTTTTAGGACGGGTGGGTGGTCGGGTTAGTTTAAGTATTAGGACTGGGGTACTTTTGGGCCTTAGGGAGGGTGGGGGAGTGGCGTGATAGAACCATGCATGCCGTTCCCACACATGCCTTTACTAGGCATGCTTTTACAACGAAAAATCATTGTAAATGCATGCGTGGTAAAGGCATGTGTGGAAACAACGCCGTTGTTGTTCCGACCGCGTTGTTAAGGCATAAGTGGTTCCCGCATGCATTGTTCCATCATGCAACTACAGTGACAGCTGATGCTGCTAACTGAAAGGAAAGTTTAACAAGTAACAAGAGTATATTTTTCCCAAAGAGGAATATCTAAGTATTAGGATCATTAAAGCTGTTAATCAACTTCAGGGATTCATTAAGGATAATCAACTCCGATTTACAATAACATATTGAACTCCCTCCCAGCTGAACGCTGTGACAGCTTTAATTTATTTTTTACTAATAAAATCTCTGTGATCCATGCCTCTTTTCCACAATAAGGGCCAAAAACCTGTAGCGTACAATCAGGACAAAACTGATGTTATTGATCATATCCTGAGTTTGTGCCTGAACCCATGCCTCTTGAGGTCACACCTTCTTGCAGAACATCTCAAGACCCATTGGCTTTGTGGAAGACCCTTCACCACCCTTAGAGACCTCTAAATATACCAAAGTTGACGGCACCTCTAAAAAGGTAGGTGATTTTATTGTTTGCTGTCATCTGCAATAGTGTTTCCATAGCCAAACTGCAAAGTTCTAACTTCTTTGTCGAAAACGATTCTTTTAGATTTCATCATTTTGAACTGCTTTCACCTCTTCACAGGCCTTCCTAAGATGGGGTTGAATCACCTAAAAATGTCTGTCACGGAGGTAAGCATGGGTTGGTGACGCCCCTGTTGACGTTCCAGGGTTTCCAGGCTCTTAAATAAGTACAGAAGGCTACTTTAACCACCCCACTCTCCTTCATATGCCATCGTCAGGGCTGCAGCTGATCTTGCACATGCGCAGAACTCAGGTTACAATGAAAGGGGTTGGGGATGGCATGCCACCACATTCTGAAAGAGAGCCAATCAAGAGGTCGGCTTTGGCCTAAGGTGCCAATGTACTATTCCAGCCAACGCAAGACCTATCTTGTGAATTATGCAACAGATGATGAATAAAGGTATAACAAAACTCTTTCAGATTCAAAAGTAATTCTTTTTAACATTTGTAAGAGGTTTATTTCCATGCAATGCATCGGATTATGTCTCTGCCTCGAACTGAATACTGTGCAAAAAATAAGGGACTGTAAAGCTGCCCGAGCAATTGCAGTGCGGCTGAGACTACTTGCAAGCATCCCACTTACCAGCTTTGTGTTTTCCTCAGTGCCTGCAAAAGGCAGGCGTTACTGTCCAATTAACGTCTGAGCACCACACATAGCTCCCTCCTCCTTTTCATAACAATATTTTGAGGTTAGGACTACCCACTTCATGGGGTTGTGATCCTTTTCTATTTTGCAAGGGTTCCATGAGGGGCCTAGACCAGCTGACTCCAGAGGCAATTCCAGAACAAGTAACTAGCCCTCTTCCAACCATGCTGACCTTCAGGCAGACCCTTTGTACTTTATCGCTCCTCATGAAGACAACGATACTCGAGTGAGCACTCCTGCCTACAGGCTTGCTTCATTCTCTGAGGTTCTGGACCAAACCGGCTTTGGACTTCACAAATCCTCTCTAGTAGAATGGGAAGAGTTCTCAATCCTCCAACAATTCTCCAGCTGCCAGGAAGGGTAACCCAGAGTTTAAGGTGGATGCAGTAACCGCAGCACCACAAACCTGCCAGAAGTCCGGGTTATGATGACATTATGGCCCGAGGTGAGAGACAGGTAAGGCAGTCCTCTTGTGGTCCTGTGAAGATCCCTTATTCTATGCCACAACAATATTAAAATATTTTAAACCATGTACAGAGGAATGGTTCTGTACCTACACACACTGAGCTGAATCACTTATAGATGTCCACAACGTTTGCAGTTAAGGAAAGTGAGGCACAGTGGGGTAAAAACGTTTGCAGAAGATCTTGCAGCATTCCGTTTGGGAGACCTGAAATTTGAGTCCAGGAATCCTAGTGTTAGACTTGGCATCCTTTTTGTAGTCTCCCCTAACTTCTTGCCTCTACTTCCCAGGCTGAACTCTGTTTTGCTGTTTTTGTTACTCTGGGCACTTTACCACTGCTGAACATTGGTAAAGTGCAAGTGCTCCCAATGTGAAATTGTATGTGTAATTGGAATTTCCATAATTGGCATATTTGATTTACTAGTAAGTCCCTAGTTTTAACCCCTTCATTGCCAGGCCTTTTCTCCTCCTGTGCCGGGCCTTGTTTTGGCTATTTGGGGTAGTCTGCACTTAGGCCTCATACCTTTTTGTCCACATGAGCTACCCTTGCCAAATTTGCGTCCTTTTTTCCCAACATCCTAGGGATTATAGAGGTACCTACAGTTTGTGGGTTCCCCCGGGGGAGATCAAGAAATTTGCCAAAATACAGCAACATTTTTTATTTTATTTTTTTTAATGAGAAAAAAGGCTGCAGAAGAAAGCTTGTGTGTTTTTCTCCCTGAAAATGGCATCAACAAATGGTTTGCGGTGCTAAAATCACCATCTTCCCAGCTTTCAGGAACAGGCAGACTTGAATCAGAAATCCCAATTTTTCAACACAATTATGGCAGTTTACTGGGACATACTCCATTTCTACTATTTTCTGTGCTTTCAGCCTCCTTCCAGTTAGTGACAGAAATGGGTGTGAAACCAATGCTGGATCCCAGACAGCTAAACATTTTTGAAAAGTAGACAAAATTCTGAATTCAGCAAGGGCCATTTGTGTAGATCCTTCAAGGTTTGTCTACAGAATGTAACAGCTAAAATAAAAAAATATTGAAATTGAGGTGAAAAAAGAGCCATTTCTGTCCACATTTTCTTCTATAACTTTTTCCAGCTACGGCATATTTTTTAAAGCAATATACCGTTACGTCTGCTGGACGTTTCTGGTTGCAGGGATACATAGGGCTTGTAGGTTCATCAAGAACCCTAGGTACCCAGAGCCAATAAAGGAGCTTCACCTTGCAATGGGTTTTCATTGTATACCGGTTATACAGCAATTCATTAGGTGAAAAATAATGAGTGAAAAATAGGTATCAAGGAAACCTTTGCATTTCTAAAATGGGCACAAGATAAGGTGTTGAGAAGCAGTTCTCTGAATTCTGAGGTCTCCATACTAGCACGTGAATTACAGGGCATTTCCAAAATAGATGTCTTTTTTACACACTGTCTTACATTTGGAAGGAACAAAATGTAGAGAAAGACAAGGGGCAATAACACTTGTTCTTCTATTCTGTGTTCCCCCAAGTCTCCCTATATAAATGGTACTTCACTTGAGTGGGTAGGGTAGGCCTGATGCGACAGGAAACGCAACATGAACACATCACATTTTTACATTGAAATCTGACGCGTTTTTTGGAAAGTGCCTAGCTATGGTTTTTGGCCTCTAGCTCAGCTGGCACCTAGGGAAACCTACCAAACCTGTGCATTTTTTAAAACTAGACACCTAGGGGATTCCAGGATGGGGTGACCTGTGGGGCTTTCACCAGCTTGTGTTACCAAGAATCTTTTGCAAACCTCAAAATGTGGCCAAAACAAAACACTTTTTCCTCACATTTTGGTGATAGAAAGTACTGGAATCTGAGAGGAGCCACAAATTTAATTCCACCCAGCATTCCTCCAAGTCTCCCGATAAAAATGGTACCTCACTTGTGTTGGTAGGCCTAGTGCCCGCGACAGGAAATGCCCCAAAACACAACCTGGATACATCACATTTCCCCAAAGAAAACTGACCTGTTTTTTGCAAAGCGCCTAGCTGTGGATTTTGGCCTCTAGCTCATCCGCCACCTAGGAAACCTAGCAAGCATGGACATTTCTGAAACCTAGACACCTAGGGGAACCCAGGATGTGGTAACTTCTGGTAACTCTCACCAGGTTCTGCTACCCAGAAATTTAGCAAACCTCAAAATATGGCCCAAAAAAACACTTTTTTAACACATTTCGGTGCTCCCAAGTTCTGGAATCTGAGCGGAGCCACAAACTTCCTTCTACTTAGCATTTCCCCACATCTCCTGAAAAAAATGGTACCTCACTTGTGTGGGTAGGCTAGAGCCCACGTCAGGAAATGCCCCAAAACACTACATGGGCACATCAAAATGATCAAATAAAAAACAAACTGTTTTTTGGGGAGGGCACCTGCGTTTTTGGTCCTGGACTCAGCAGCCATCTATGGAAACTTACCAAACCCAGACATTTCTGAAAACTAGACATCCGAGGGACTCTAGGGAGGTGTGACTTGTGTGGCTCTCCCAGTGTTTTCTTACCCAGATTCCTCAGCAAACCTCAAATATAGCTAAAAAATCTCATTTTCCCCACATTTCGTGTGTGGATCACCGCACCAGCACAAATTTCCTACCACCCAACATTCCCCTCCGTCTCCCGTTAAAATGATACCTCACTTGTGTAGGTGGGCCAAGTGTCTGTGGCAGGGAAGAGCCAAAAACAAGTTGAAATTGAGGGGGAACCAAAGCGGGTCCAAAAGGGCAGTTTGCAAAAAAACGTTTTTAGGCTGACAAGTGGGGCAGTATTTTTCTCGGTATAGATGTGACAATGCTGGGTGGTAGGAATTTTGTGGATTCCTGCAGATTCCGGAAGGTTCCATCACAAAAATGTGGGGAAAATGTGTGATTTCAAGCAAAGTTGGAGGTTTGCAGGGCATTGTGGGTAAGAAAATGGTGCGTGTGCATGTGAAGCACACCACCCTGGACTCACCCAGATGTTTAGTTTTCAGATGTGTCCAGGTCTCACAGATTTTTCTACATGGCAGAGTCCCAAAGTCCAAAAAGTGCAGCCCTCACCAATCCAAGTGGGGCGGTTTTGAGAGTTAGACAAGCTCTCATGGTCCAAATGTAAAACCATAACCCAAAATAATCAAATGTCCTCTTGCTTGTCGTTGGGATAAGATCTTTTAGTGTGCGGAGGTAGAGCTGAAAGTCTGTTACCCCCCTCAGTGGGGTGGAGGCATAACCCTGCCCATACTGGTTAGTAGCAACCGCCCCACTATTTTGTTTAATTCCCTGGCATCTAGTGGGCTTTCTGCCTCCCCTAGGGAGTGGATCGGGGGTAACTGACCCATCTGCCCACCTGTGGGCAGAACAACTTTGTTCCCATTTATTTGGGGTGGGGTTATGGCCATACCTGCGCCCTCTTTTTTTGACAAAAATTCTTCCCTGGTCTCTGGTGGGCTTTCGGGGCAGATGGGCCTTACAAAAATAAGCTGATCTGGGCAACAGTAATGTTCCCCCCATGGGGAGCAACCCTTGCCCAAGGGGCTGCCCCCCCAAAACAAAACACACACACACCAAACCCTGGTGCCTAAGTGGTATCTGTCTCTCCTGGGGGCAGACCGGCCTAATAGAAATAGGCCGATCAGCCCCCAAGGGGACAGAGATTGCCTAAAATAAATTTGCCCCCAGGGGTCGCTCCACATCTGTAAAAAAAGAAAAAAATGAAAAATCCCTGGTGCCTAGTGGCTTCTGCCCCCAAGGGGGGAAGAAATGGGCTAAAATAAATTTGCCCCCACCCCAGGGGAGCGAACCTTGCCTGAGGGTTCGCTCCCCTTGCGTGAAAATAGCTAATAAAAAATCCCTAGTGGCTAGTGATTTCTGCCCCCATTGGGGGAAGATTAGCCTAAAAAAAATAGGCCGATCTGCCCCCAAAGGTGACAGAAATGTCCTAAAATAAAATTGCCCCCCAGGAGAGCGACCCTTGCCTAAGGGAGTCGCTCCCCGTTAGAAATAAAAATAAAGAAATTCTCTGGTGCCTAGTGGTTTCTGCCCCCCTCAGGGGGCAGAGCGGCCTAATTAAAATAGGCCGATCTGCCCCCAACGAGAGCGGAAATGGCCTAAAATAAATTTACCCCCCCAGGGTCGCGACCCTTGCCTAAGGGTTTGCTCACTTTGCGTGACATTGGTGCAACGCTCCCCGTTAGTAAAAAAAATAAAGAAAATCCCTGGTGGCTAGTCATTTCTGTCCCCCCTTGGGGGCAGATCGGCCTACTTAAAATAGACCGATCTGCCCCCAAGGGGGGCAAAAATGGCCTAAAATAAATTTTCCCCCCAGGTGAGCGACCCTTACTTGAGGGTTCACTCCCCTGTAGTGAAATGATCATGAAAAAAATAGCTGGTGTCTAGTGGATTCTGCCCCCCTTGGAGGGCAGATTGGCCTAATAAAAATAGGCTGATTTGCCCCCAAGGAGGGCAGAAATGGCTAAAAGCAATTTGCCCCCCAGGGGAGCGACCCTTGCCTAAGGGGTCACGCCCTATGTCTAAATAAAAATTGCTCCCCAGGGGAGCGACCCTCGCCAAAGGGGTCGCTCCCCTTCATTGTTTATTTACAGAAAACAAAAATCCCTGGTGTCTAGTGGGCATTTCTGCAGCCTGATCGCTTCACGACTGGGCTGCAGAAATGCTCAGAAAGACATGGAAGGGAAGGCAAGGCCTTTCCTTTTATGTCTCTGTGCTGTCCCCCACCCCTGATCGGAACAGAAATGTAAGCATTTCTCTTCCGATCGCGCTGGAAGCTGAGCTTCCAGTGCGATGGGGGCGGGCTCTGATGAGGTCAGTGCGCAATAGTGCACTGACATCACGGGGACACGATTTCCCTTCTATCCCTGCCCTGGGGGGTGGGGAGGGGTGGCCTATGGTGGGAGTGCTAGCACTCCCCCCATGAACCGGTGCCAGGATGTAATGGTTACGTCGTCGGCACAGGAGCACTGGGCCGGGGGAAGTAACCATTATGTCTGCGGCACACGAGCTGTTAAACTGCCAATCTGACTTGGCAAGTGTACCCACTTGCCAGGCCCAAACCTTCCATTTTATACATGTAAGACACCCCTAAAGTAGGCCCCAGGTAGACCCATGGGCAGGGCACAGTATATGCTAAAGGTAGCACATGTAGTGATGTATTTTTACAAGTCTTTACAGTAAAATTCTGCCAAATTCGTTCCTCCATGTTGCAAGGCCTATCTCTTTCACAGGTTAACATGGGGGCTGTCTTTAAATATTCTTAAAGTGCAGTTTCCCTGTGAGAGCAGATTGACATGTGGAGTTTGGGGTCTCTGAACTCACAATTTGAAAATACATATTTTAGCAAAGTTGGTTTTTAGATTGTTAGTTTGAAAGTGACACTTTTAGAATGTAGGCATTTTCTTGCTTAAACCATTTTATGGCTCTGCCTGTTTATCGATTCCCTGTCTTGGTCAGACTGACAGTTGGGCTGTTTATGAATCCCCTCTAGACAGTGAAACAAACAGAGCTGGGGTGTAGCCTGCATTCCTGATGAGCCATCTGGGCTAGAGTGGTGGGGGAAGTGGTCACTTACACCTGAATGGGCTGTGCCTGCCCTCACACCATGCAGTCTCCAGCCCCCTGGTGTGTGTCTGAGGCCAGGCCTGGGTAAGGCAGGATTCTGTAAACAACAGAGACTTTTCTTTGAAGTTGGGCAACCTCAAAGGCAGAAAGGGGTATAAGTATTGTACCCCGAACCTTCCGTAAGTCCCGAAGTGCTGTGTCACCGACGTCCGTGACACCCGACTTCACCATAACCGATGGATATCAACCCGCCGGAAATGCGCGGATTCAGCGCTTTGCACCAACGCCGCCTCACCTCCACCTCTCCGCAGCAAGGACTCAACACCTCTTCGTGATGCCTCTGCGCCGCAGCAACGGAACTGATGCCGCATTGGATCCAGCGACACCGCAATCCCCGACTCCATGCACCAGCTTGTTTTCTCGTTTTCACAAGGTATCTTACCAAGGGGTCCGTGTGACTCCGTGACTGGCACCGTTAGCGTTGGATTATTGGGAACGACTCCATCACGATGCTGTGATATCACCACTTCAAAGCATTTGTGTTCCTAAGCGATATATTGAAGTTTAATCTTTAAAAGTTCAGAACTTGACTTGTGTATGTTGGATGTTTGTTGTTTTGGTCGTGTTTTACTCAGATAAATATTGGCTATTTTTCTAACCTGGTGTTGAGTCATTTTGTATTGTTTCCACTGTATTACTGTGTGTGTTCGTACAAATACTTTACGCATTGTCTCTGGGTTAAGCCTTTCTGCTCGTGCCAAGCTACCAAGGGTGTGAGTGGAGGTTAACCAGGTGTGTTTCTCCTTTGCCCTGACTAGAGTGAGGGTCCTTGCTTGGACAGAGGGCAACCTGACTGCCAACCAAAGACCCCATTTCTAACACCTGGTCACATGTAACTTGATTTAAAAGAGGTTACTACATGAGGGTCTCCATGAAAATGTAGGATCCACTATCTGAGCCTCAGACTGTTTCAGTCCTATTTGGAATTGCCTCCATGGCAGACGGCACTTTGGCAGAGACACCACTGTTCAACGGATATGCCTTAAGCTAAAGCTTACACCTCTGATGATGGTTTGAATCTTCCTCTCCATCAAAAGTATCAGGTCCGCTAATATGTTTAATGCAGTTGGACCTATGAAAGATTGCCATACAATGTGACTTGCACTTTGACGGAAAGGTGACTAAAATCCATAACATGCTTGAAACAAAACATTACAGTATCTAGACCAAATTAGTGGGTACTGACACTATGACCAAATCAAACATTGACTCTTTTCCACACAATATTTTCATGAAAGTTCTACCCCATTCATTGATAACTTGACCTCCCTTAATACTCAGGAATAATCACAATATAAAGAAGAAATCAAACACCATTAGCTGGAATGTTCAAGGTCATAATACATAAACGAACGAATCCTATTTGGTAGCAAGGCTTTTTGAAGAACAACATTCACTGGTAGAGATTACACTTCAAGTTGTGGAGCGTATTCCACACTCACCAAGCAATGGTGATAGAAACTGACTGTTAAATCAAAAATAGATCCTTTGTATTAAATAGATCCTTTGTATTAATAATTCAGTAGCCCTGTACCACTGCCCTTTGTCTAGATTTGTCTGTAGAAATACTACAAGCATTCAATACAGTAGTCCCAAAAGAACAAACAAAAGGGAGGATTTCAATTCTTATTTATTAATCAATTGTGTGGACATTGCCTATGCCAAAATCATATATTTTATACAAATATCCTATTGGAAGATATTAAATGCATTGATTTTCTTTTCTTTGTTTAATTTTCCAGTCCTAAAGTTTCCTTTTTGACCGTATAATAAGACAGTACTAGATGAAGTAGATGATGATCTCCGAAATGTATTGAAATGATATATGAGCCGTACTGAGTTGCAGATAGTATTGAAAATCTGAAGTGTGGAATCATTGCGCAACAAAATGTCCAATTTTTATAATAAAATAAAACAAGGAGTAATTGCATTTTATGCTGCTTTGAATATTTTGAACATGAGTGGTATTAATACTGTTATTATTCTATGAAAGGTTATTTGATCTTTCACTTGTCTATGGTGCCAGTGTACTCCCACTACAGGGCTAAATGTTAATTGCACTCATTTAATGGTGAACATTCTATTATCAGTGGGAGACATTAGTGGAATTTCTTCCATAGGCTCCCCTCCTCAGGGGTTCCTCCTATTACGAGGACAGATTCTGTAATGGTGAAACTACATACCTCCATGGCAGAGAATTGTGTCAGAATTCTCGTGCAACTGTGATATCTCATAGTCTGCAATCCCACCACTGGAGCTACAGGTGTCCGAGTAACAATTTGTTGCAAGAGCCAAGACTCCCAAAATAATATTGTGGTGCCAATTCAAATTAATAAGAGTGACTAATTTTGGATGTGCGGAAATTGAAACAAATAACTGTAGGAATGAAAGCAGAGTAATCTTAAGTATCAAAATGAGATACCAAAGTCCGTATTCATGTTTGTTGCATCAATTTGTAGCCTGCTCAGTTGAATTTTGATTTCTGAAAGTCATTGATCAGTATGTCTGTCTAAGAATCTGCTGTTTTAAGGCATACTCCTTTCCATGTTTCACTCAGGATGTGGTGGCATTTTTAACTTTGGGAAGAGTCTACTGAACAGCTCACAATGCATGTGCTTTGACCTTTTAAATCTAGGAGCATTGGTTAACCCCGATTGTCATTCCTGACTCTTTAATAAGGCACAGTAATGCGGCGCAGAAAGTGGACCAGTGGCTTAGAGGTCACATAGCTGCAGTGTAGTTTTACACCATCCACATAAGTGGTTTTAACAGCATGACTTTGGAATTCTGACCACAACCTAAATTGTCGCAGACACATTTAAAAGGTAATAGCCCTTATGACAGTTAAAAAACATCTACTTCTCAATCCGCCACAGCTTCCTTAGCTCTATACTATAGCCTTAGAACCTGCCGTAGCGGGCTCTAACGACCATTAAAGGCCCCCTCCTGCGTTAAAGAGGGCCTTTAACATGGGAGAGGGCCTTTAATGGCCGGTAGAGCCCGCTACAGCAGGTTCTAAGGCTATTAGAACATTCTGCCGCTATTTCTCATCCAGACTCGGAAAAAGGGCAGGAGTGGCAGTGCTAATGGCCAGACACTTCTCGGGGAGCGTGGTTCAAACACAAGCAGAACTGACATGCGCACAAACGACCACCAGGAGGCCTTCCTCCAGGGCGCTGTGGGGTGGGTATTGGCCACACCTGATGCAGATGTACTTATAGTGGGTACTTATAGGGGGTGACTTTAACTTTGCCCCTGGTACACTCCTAGACAGGTTGGCTCAAAGGACGTGACAAACGGTAGTCCTCACCCGGCGAGCTGGCAGTGGCTGGCAGATATGGGGATGGTGGACGTGTGGCGAACATGTCATCAAGCCATGAAAGAGTACATCTTTTTCTCTGCAACACATCAGATATACGCCAGGATAGATTCCCTTTTTACTCTCCACACCTTACTACCGCTAGCACATCCGTAGACATTGGTGTAGCCACCCTTTCAGACCATTCGCCTACCATCATTATACTTCACCCGCCAGACTCTATACCTCTACATCACACCTACCATCTCAATCACAAACTACTAATATATGACACCACCATATCTGAAATTTCTGACACCATCCACACCTTCCTGGACACCAATGACAAACCAGACAACCCTATTGCTGTACTATGGAACACCTTGAAGGCAGTAGCCTGTGGCCACTTCATAGCATTGTGGCCCGACTCATAAGGGACAGAAGAGACAAGTGGGCTCAGTTGGAGGAACAGGTAAGGGAATTGGAGGAGACCCACAAACAATCTGGCTCCCTTAAAATACAACGCCAGCTGAAGGCGGTTCACAAACAACTTAAATCCCTCAACATGAATAAGGCGTTCATGGCCTCCTGCGCACAAACCAAATATACTATGCAGGGGGCAATAAAGCAGGTCACATGTTGGCACATCGTCTCCATGCCCATGCCCTCAAACAAAGAGTAGCAGAGATTGAGGGGTCACGGGCAGCAGGGTATACCAGGATGAACAAACTGCCCAAGAATTTGAACTTTGCTACTCTATCCTATACACAGCGAAGGTGTAGTAGTTTGACTCTTTCTCTAGGCAAGACTGCTGGTTTAAGGATGACAGTACTTATGTTTGTAGGTGACTATGCCAGTCCTACAAGTCGCAACTATCGTCCTAACCCTCCAGGCACACAAGCAGCACCTCACCATAAACCCAAACAGTAAAAGGTGATTTGTGGCAGCCTTTACGCATGAACTCAAGAGTGTGACATCTCAGGGAGTCTTGTGGTTAAATGGAGATTACCCCTTTCTCACATAAACACCATGTCTCAATCAAACACAGGCAATGAAGAAGATGCAGTAAAGTTTCAATAAGTTTTATTCAGCAAAACTGCAATCTGTGATAAGTTGCATGGGCTGCAATGATTAGGATAATGAACAGAGCAAGAAACAGAATGGTAAAGACAAGAGGCATTAATACAAAGACCCCCACCATCTTGCAATAACATGTAATGACATAAAGTATGAGATAAGTCCTAAAACGCTAGCATAGTGAGCCTAACCTCTAACCTAAAAGAGAGCTTGGTGTGATAAACCTAATCTGCCAATGCCATGTCCATGAGAAGAGCCCCCAACCCTCAATGCCTTGGAATGAGGTCTCTAGCTCAGACTCCGTAGGGACACGAAGACTGGGTCAGCGGCAAGGCGACGTGCATCATCAATAGCAGCAATGGCATCTGGTCAGAATCCCTCTGCCTATCTGTTTAAGAAAGGAGTATTTATACAGATCTGCTTGGACCCCTGACGTAGGTCTGTTCCCAAACAATAGAAAACAAGACATGCTTTGGACCATAATTTATATGAACAATTCCCTTGAAAGTGTGAAGAGGGAAGGTACCTAATGTGAACATCTACAGTTTTTTTTATCTTTGCCGCTTGATATTGACCCCTTAACGTGGTGGCACTGATAATGCCAACTAAAACATGGGCCTAAATAAAAACAAGGCAGCCATCTTAAAAAAATTAATTAAATAAATGCACTAAAACAGAGCAAGCTAAGTAGGGTAAAAGTCACTAGGTGACGGGGGCACGAGTCTGCAAGCCAAAGGCTAAGCTAACTCCTGCATCCCATAAAAACAAACTAGGATTCACCACAAAGGCCCTTGACCTGGGGGACGCTGACTCATATTTAATACAGGTCCCACTGGCCCACATCCCCCAAGATGATGCTTCGAAGTTGGACAGGGCCATTTACCCTAATGAAGTGCTTAAGCCTATAAAACATCTGCAACCAGGCAAGGCACCTGGCCAGGACGGCTACACCTCAAATTTCTATAAGATGTTTGCAGCCTCCCTGGCTCCCCTCCTGGCCAACCTACATAATTACTTTAGTGCTACCGTCTCCCTCATGGACAGCATGAGAGCAGTGACCATTAGGGTACTTCCTAAATCTAGCAAAGAACCCCATGCTCTGCTCGTTTTACCACCCATCTCACTGTTGAATGTTGACGCCACGATCTTTGCCAGTATCTTGGCGCCCTGCCTTGGCCCATATATACAGGGCCTTGTGGACCCTGAACATGCAGGGTTTATATCTGAGAGGGGCTGCAGCAATAATACTAAACACCTCTGCCATATTGTTGACAAAATACAGCACTCCCTCGTGCCAGCTCTCCTATCAGTCAATGCCGAAAAGGCATTTGACCTTGTGCACAGGCCGTATCTCCGGTTGGTGCCTATTAAGATCGGCCTTGGTGCGCTGTTCTGCCGCTGGATCAGTGTAGGAGGCTGGCCTGGTTCGTAGTGGGTACCTTGGGTACTTACACCTTATACCAGGTCCAGTTATCCGTTATTATTAGTGAAATAGTTGTGTTCTAACAGCTTAGGCCGATAAGCAGAGCAGCGTAGGCTGAACTAGGAGACATGCAAACCTCATGCAACACCACTTATAGTTACACAGTACTTATACACAAGTAAAGACAATACTTAGTGTTACCAAAAATAAAGGTATTTATTTGGGTGATACAGTACCAAAAATATCTTAGAGGCAATACTCCTTCTGGAGGTAAGTATTATACACAATATATACACTAGACACCAAAATAAGGTAAGTAATTAGACATAGGATAGTTATAGGAAATGCTATAGAATGCAATGGGAGAAAATAGGTCTAGGGGCAACACAAACCATACACTAAGAAAGTGGAATGTGAATCACGAATTCCCCCCTAGACAAGTGTAGTGTATGCAGAATCGCTGGGAGAGTAAGAATACAGTAAAGGTAAGTAAATTACCCCACCCCAGAGCCCAGAAAAGCAGGAGTAAAGTACTGCAAGTTTCCTTAGGACACACTACACCTCGCAATTGGGATATTGTAGTAACCAACCAAGTCTGCAAACAACAACTTCTGGATTACTGGACCTGAAGAACTGCAAAAGAAGGGGACCAAGTCCAGAAGTCGAAAGAAGTTCCAGGAAGGGCAGGAGCCCCTGCCAACCCAGAAAACGGTGCAAAAGAAGAGTCCCCGGTTGGATGAAGACTGCAGGAATGCACCCTAGGAAGATGATAGCGGGTTCCTGCATGATGCAAAGGATGTCCCACGACGTGAAGATGGATGCAGATGTGATTTCGTGTTGCAAGTCGCCAACAAGCCTTGGTCACGACAACTGTGCGTTTTGCGTCAAAATGTTGCTGGACCCAGGAGGGACCTGGGGGCCTCAACTCTGTGTGAGGAGGAAGAGGGGGCTCTCAGCACTTTAGAGAGCCCTCAGGATGCCAGGCAGCACCCACGGGAATCCCAGGACACGGGGACAAAGGAGGTGCAAAACGTGGTTGGTGCAGTACTAAAAAGAAGGGTCCCACAATGCCAGAGGTCAACTCAGCGAGTTGAGCGCCGCAGGATAGAGTGCTGGGGACCTGGGCCAGGCTGTGCACGAAGGAATTTTGCAAAAAGTGCACGGAGGCCTCAGGAGGTGAAGAAGATGCAGTACACAGAGGTACTGTTGCTCTTAGGGAAGGCACAAGGTTTTACCTCCTCCAAATTGTGTCAGCAGGACCTCAGGACAGTCTATGTCAATGGGGTCCACCTCTGTGTCCTTAGGAGCACGCTTGTCGCTGTGAGAGGAGTCCAAGGGTACCAATCGTCATCTTAGAAGGTGTCTGCGTGAGCAGGGGAGTGACTCCGTCACCCCACGGAAGATTTCTTCAGTCCTTCTGGTGCAGGATGAAGACAGGGAGTCCTCAGAGCGTGCACACCATGGAAACTGTTGCAGTTGCTGACTGGAGCTGAAGTTGCAGAAGAAAAGTATCTCTTGTGGATACGTTGTTGCTGTTACATCGGTTCCTGGAGCAGGATGCGGTTGATCTGAGGTCAGAGGATGAAGTAGTAGTTGCAGAGGATTCCTGCTGGATTGCAAGTAGAATCTGAAGAGAACCCACAGGAGAGACCCTAAATAACCCTGAGAGGGGGGTTGGCTACCTTATCAGGTAAGGACCTATCAGGAGGGGTCTCTGACGTAACCTGCTGGCACTGGCCACTCAGAGCCCTCCAGAGTGCCCCCACACCTTGCAAAGCAAGATGGCTGAAGTCTAGGACACACTGGAGGAGCTCTGGGCACCACCCCTGGGGTGGTGATGGACAGGGGAGTGGTCAGGTCACTCCCCTTTCCTTTGTCCAGTTTTGTGCCAGAGCAGGGGGCAAGGGGTCCCTGAACCGATGTAGACTGGATTATGCAAGGAGGGCACCATCTGTGCCCTTCAAAGCATTTCCAGAGGCTGGGGAAGACTACCCCTCTCCAGCCTGTAACACCTATTTCCAAAGGGAGAGGGTGTAACACCCTGCTCTCAGAGGAAATGCTTTGTTCTGCCTTCCTGGAACTGAGATGCTCAGACCCAAGGAGGGCAGAATCCTGTCTGTGAGGTGGCACCAGCTGTAGCTGCAGTGCAGCCTCAGAGAGCTGGTTTGGCAGTACTGGGGGTCCATAGTGGATCCCCCAGGATGCATGGAATTGGCTCCCCAATACCAGATTTGGAATGGGGGGACAATTATCATTGTGAAGCTACATATAGTATTGACCTATATGTAGTGCACGCGAGTAAAGGCACTACACTCACAAAGTCCGGCAAAATGGCCCTGAACTATGTGGGGGCACCTTTACTAGTGGAAGGGAGCCCTCACACTTAGTAACTTTGCACCTAACCTTCAGCAAGTGAAGGTTAGACATATAGGTGACTTATAAGTTACTTAAGTGCAGTGAAAATGGCTGTGAAATAACAAGTGTGTTATTTCACGCAGGCTGCAGTGGCAGTCCTGTGAAAGGGTTTGTCTGAGCTTCTTATGGGTGGCAATAGAAATGCTGCAGCCCATAAGGATCTCCTGGAACCCCAACTGAAAAGAACCTCTATAATATGGTGACCATATTATAGAGGTTCTTTTCAGTATTTAGAATACTCTACCTTTTTCATATACATTTTGAAAGGCTTTTGGAGCATAATCCTCCTCTACACTTTCATAACTATGTTTTTAACCTTGGTCTTCATCCTTGTAGATTAGACTGATTAAATGATGGAGTTTAACGGATGAATAACCAATTTTAGACCTCTTTTTCTGTTGCTGATGGTGACTTACAGCACCTTTATTCTGCATAGTTGAACGCTTTTAGTCACTGTCTCAAAAGTTGGCTGAGAGCCCCCCACTTCGGGGTGCCCACTAGGCATTGCAGCGCCAGCCTAGTGAGGAGCAACTCCCGATGATGATGCCAGTCATCCAATGGATGCTTGAGGGTTCTCGCTCCTGAGACTACGGGTCTCTCCTGTCTATATATATTTTCAAGTGGAACAGTGTACCTATATTCATTCAAAAGTGGGGGTAACCATGCTAGAAAGAGGCTACTTTCTCACAATCAGGTGCAGCTATACAGGCCCCACGGCAACGGTCAGAGTCAATGGGTTGATTTTGCGACCCCTCGCCACAGCCAGAGGCACTCAACAGGGTTGCCCAGTGTCCCTATTTGTCTTTTCCCTGTATATGGAGCTGTTTGCTGAAAGAATACATAAACACCCAAGCATAGCAGGCATAGCAGGTTCACAATCTCTCTTTATATGCAGATGACGTCATAACACAACCATTCACCCCCTGCTCCTGCTGGTGCGTGAGACGGAGGCGCTTGGAAGAGCGACAGGATTTAAAGTCAATCTCCACAAATCTCAAGCACTTAACCTTACCATTCCAAAAGCTGACCAACACAAGATTGCAGACCTCTTTCCCTTTACTTGGGCCACCCAAAGGGTTGTGTATTTGGGCTTACATAGCTACCCCACGCCGGAACGTACTCCCAAAAGCAATTACGCCATGCTCCTCTCTAATGCCTGATCTGATCTGCTTTCATTGAAGGGTAACACCCTCTCTTGGCTGGGATGGCTCACAGCGGTCAAAATGACCCTACTTTGTAAAATCCTCTCTGTTATGCAGACACTGTCACTGCAGCCTCCCCCCACTTAACAAGTAAACTGCAACACCTCATTGATGATTACATCTGGGCAAAGAAACAAGCATACCTCGCCCAGCAGAGAGTGGCTTAGGTATTCCCCACTTGGTGCGATACAATAATCACAACATTCATATTTGGTGGAATGGTCTAGACCTAGTACAGAGAAATATTAGAGACCAGGCAGTAGCTGGGATCCACATTTGGGAGGTACCATGGTTGTCCAAGCCCCATTGGCCACCAGAAGTTTATATTTCCCATGTAATCAGGGTGATGATGGGGGTCTGGGGTTGGGCACAAGTATTGTGCAAGCTCTCCAACCTCATCTCACTCCAGACTCTGATCATAAGGAATCCTGATTTCCCACCAGTGCTCCAGGGGACTGTTTTGGACAGTGGCAGACCGCTACTTGTAAGAGGGTGAGAGACTTATTTGATCAGGATGGGCTCATTAACTTTATACAGATCCAATCTAACGATGGCGTCCCTTCCAGTGCATATAGACAGTATGCTGCCATACGGCACTGGGTTATGCAACCCCCATTCGCCCACATGCCAGCCGACCCCTTTCACCATTTGAGAAGTGGCTCATCACCCGCCACATGGACAAAAGTCTCCTCTCCGACAACTCCGACATCTACGCCTTCCTCACTGTCCCGGTAGCCCCCACCAAATCTTTGGCACAGCAGTGATGGGAGTTAGAATGTGAGCACAACTTCACCCCCATGAAGTGGTCCAATATACTACATTGAGCACACCTCTGCCCGTAGTGCATCTGGCAAAGACATTTTCCTCAAAATCACACACTATTGGTACTACACCCCAGCTAGAGCAGCTAAATGGAAGCAGGGAGGGGATGCTAACTGCTGGAAGCAATGCAGACAACTAGGCACAATGACACATCCTGTCTGGCATTGCCCCAAACTACAACAATACTGGACGGAGGCCCTAATGGATGTTAATCAGATGTACCACACCGACCTCCCCAGGTTCCCCGAGTTACATTTTAATAGGACTCCCGAACACTTTAACATAACCACTGAAGTCGGCGAAGGTGCTGGCCATCACACTAGCACTCTGCGCAGCCAAACAAGGCATTCTATCCCGATGGAGCACAGATAAGGTACAAACGCGATTGGACTGGCGAGGGAACTTCTTGGCATGGAGAAACTGATGGCGGGGTGGCCTGCACACAACCACAGTTCATGAATTCATGAATGCATAGTTACGAACACTCCGTCTTACACACACAAAACATATTGCCAGCTGAAGAATAGATGTAAAGTTCTCTCATACACTCCCCCCCTTACAACCTGAGCACCCTACCCATTCTCCTATTGAGGGCTGTCGAGCAGAATCCCACTCACCATCCCCTGTCCTTCCTTTCTACTAGCCCCTTCCGCCTTCTCTCGAACCTACCCATTGTTTTCCTTCTCAGTTTGTTGCCACCTCATCCCCCATTGTTCCTCGCCGGCCAATGGATGTAGGTGAGATGATTGTTGTATTGTGAACCTTCTAAAAACTAATAAAATAGATTTAAACATAAAAAAATCTACTTCTAACATTGAATCAGACTCCTTAAGAATTGCCTTGAAGCCACAGCACTTGGGTGCACGATGCCTATAAAGGTGAAATGCCAAATACTAAAACTGACCTCTCCTTGCAGTGACAAGATTAAGAGTATTGTTTCACTGCATGTGCAGCATCAGATTATCCCTATTTCAAAAGCCTATTACTGCAAAATTTCCTTTTGATGACTTAGGGGGTCTTTTAGAAAAGTCTTCCATGCTCTGTAATATTTAATAAAAATCTAATTCATTTTGATGAGTATACTCCAAGATTGATTATCTGCTTGAAAACCTGGACAGTCGTTAAACCACTTCTGCCAGGCTTATCTTGTACAAGTGACAGTCGTAAACTCCTCAGCTCAGTTGGTTAGGCCTGATAAGGCTAATCTAGGAGAACAAGAATCTTGACCTGACGAGCAGCCCTCTAGCAGAAAGTCAAGCGAATGTTAATTACAGGCAAGCCATCTCTAGTCATCTTGGAATATGAGGGTGAATAGTGCAAAGAAACAGAATAGGCACTAGAAAAGACAGGCACTACAAAAAAGAGGCCAGGATTCTGATAGTTGACCTGTTTATGGTGACCAGGGCTCTGGTGTGTGGCTTGCTTTGATAGCAGCCTGCTCCCAGCCAGGTTGTCTTTCATTACTGCAGGTGGCTTCCTGAGTCCAGAAGCAATCTGAATGGTTCTGTGACTGGGTGGAAAGGTGAAAGTCTTATTTCCACTGGACAACCCCTACCAGTATACAACAAGCTCCACACCAGGGCTTTGAGATTCCCCCCACTTTGAAAGACTTTTAGAACAAGATTTTCTGGGATTACATTTTTTTATTATGATTTTTTTTTAAATGTATTTATTTATACAGATTTACAATAAAACATCAACAATAGCCCCAGGAGCTAGGGAATATAACAGAAGGAGTTCATCAGTGTGCACATAGTATCGCTAGGGCCAGCCAAAGGTATAGTACAAAGAATCAAGGTTACCAGCATTTCCAGTTCAGCAAATTCAGACGGCATCCCAGATACCTAACAAGAACAATCACATGAAACACACCGCTAGGGGTAATCTGAATGCTAGAGCTCTCCAGGGTACAAACTCAACAACAGCCGAACCAACATAAAAGTGGAGGCGGCAGAGCAGACTCAAACAGCAGGATCGTCCACCAAACAGCACGTACTACGCTTGCGGGAAACAACGTCTAATCCAAACAACCATGTGCATGACCAGTCATATGTAGCCGAGGCCCTCTCAATTCAGTCATGAGACTCCAAAAAGGAGCGGAAGGGTGCCCAGACGTCTCTAGGGCGAAAGCACGCGGGGACCTGCTTCCAAAAGATTGACAGCTGCTCCTGACAGAACGCAGCATCACGTAGCCAATCAGACCTCCGCGGTGCCCTGCCCCGCCCCCAGCACATCGCCACTCTTCTCTTTGCCAGCAAAAGCAGCATACCCACCAGACACCTCCACACCGACAGCACCCCATCCAGCAGCCCAAGCAACGCCAGCACAGGAGAGAAAGCAGATCCAAGCCAGTCATTCCAGCTATCGCATGCATCACCTCTCTCCAAAAGGCGCGCACCTCTCCACAATTCCACGGCAGGTGCAAAAAATCAGCATCCTGTGCATGGCAACGTTCGCACCGCTCATCGTCATGCAACCCCATATCGCGCAATCCGCAAGGGGTATAATATAACCGATGTAAGAATTTAAAGTGTATGAGCCGCCGTCTATAATTAGGCGACAGTATTCTCATGAACGCGCAACAGCTTCTCCACATAGTCTCAGTAATCGCCTCCCCAACATCCATCTCCCATTGAGCCTTAGCAGCCTCCACCACCGCCTTCCGCTGCTCCTGCATGCATCCATACAACCTGGTGATGAGCCTACGCGGCAACTGCGCCCGCCACAGCAACTCAAGCGCCTGACAGGTCTTAGGCATGGATGGGAGACCAATAAATCGTGCACGAAGCATCGCATATACACACAGCAAATATAGCCTGTGCAGCACATTATCGGCTCCAGTCCTCAGTGCCTCCTCCGGCGAAAGCAAGCGCTCGTTCACAAACCAGTCCCCCAGCAGTGACAACTCAAAAGCAGCAAGAAACTCTCGCAATCGGGGGTCGCAGGACATCCTCTCATCTGCAACGTCCGGCATCGCAGGGGCAAGGGGTTCACCCGTCCCCGACCGGCACACCAGAGCAGCCCAAGCCCCAGAAATGCATGCAACCATATCCACTCCCCTGGAGCGAGTCTGAGACATGCATCCAAGAACCCTTGTCAGCCGGTCCGGCCACACTGCGTCGCTCTCAGGCGCAAGATGAGGCAGATACCTTACTGGACGAATCAATCCCAAAATACTGCGCACAATAATAATAAAGCTCCAGGTCAGGGGCGGCAGGGCCCCCCATCTCAAACGGCAGTGTCAGCTTCTCCCAGGCTATCCTAGGCTGCCCGCCCGCCCACACCAGCCGCACCAAAGCAGATCTAAGCCTCCGCAGGAAACTCACGGTGAATACCAACGGGAGGTTAACAAAAAGATACAGAAACTTTGGCAGCACGACCATCTTGGCAATGCCGATGCGCCCAATAAGCGAAAGCGGCAGCGAACGCCACACCTCGAGCCTGTCTTCCAACCAAGCCACTAACATGCCATAATTGGCGAGCCAAAGGGTCTCTACATCGCAACTCAGCCAAACTCCCAGATAGCGAACCGGGCCGTCCGCCCATTCAATGGGATAACGCGACGAGAAACGCGCAGTGCCACAAGTGAGGGGAAGCACAACCGATTTAGACCAGTTCATCATGATGCCAGAGAAGGCACCGAAACGGACAACCTCAGTAAGCAAGACATCAAGGTTCCCGCCCGGCTCCTGCACATACAGCGCAATATCATCCGCGTACATCGAAATTAGAATCGGACGTTGCCGGAACTGCAGCCCTCTGTGATTATGATGTTGCCGCAAATAGGCTTCCAGCGGTTCCATTGCGATAGCAAAAAGCAGCGGAGATAAAGGGCACCCCTGACGAGTCCCCCGGGCTACCGGAAAAGGGACCGAGACACAGCCATTCAGCCTCAGCCTCGCAACCGGATCCGTATACAGCAAACGGATCAGCTTTATAAATCGGGCACTCATGCCCACCCTGCCCAGCAGTGCAAATAGGTATGGCCAGGCCAAAGAATCAAACACCTTTGTTGCGTCTAAAAACACTGCAGCAGCCTCATCTTCCGCCGAAAGGCCACCGAGCACCGCAAAATATGTGCGCAAATCATGCATTGTCGACCGCTCCGGCACGAAACCGGACTGGTCCGGGAGCACCAGTCGCGACATCAATGGCTGCAAACGCAGCGCCAGCAACTTACCCAGAATTTTATTATCTACATTGATCATGGAGAGCGGGCGGTACGAATCACAGCTATAGGGATCTTTCCCCGGCTTAAGTATTGTAACGATCAACGACTCCCGCAGGGAAGCAGGGAGAGACCCATTCTCCAACGCCTCGGCGTAAACCTCCAGCATGTAGGGAGCCAAAATATTGGCATACTCTTTATAAAAAGCAGTGGTTAAGCTGTCCAATCCCGGGGCCTTGTCACCAGACAGCCCACTAATTACTACCTTGATCTCTTCCACAGAAAAGGGCTCATCAAAGTAGGCTCTATGTGCATCATCGAACCAAAGCAGACTGATCCCTGAAAAATAAGCATGCGCTGCATCAAGATTCTGCTCAGCAGGGGCCGAGTATAAAACCTCAAAATATCTCATAAAGACCTTCATGACACCCTCCGAACCCACCACTCGCTCACGCCCTGCCCATCTATTTCAGTGATGTAGCCACTCACCCAAGGTTTGCGCAACATGTTCACCAGTGTTCGAACAGCTCTGTCACCCTCCCCATAGCGCCGGGCCCTGGCATGTTTGCCCAAAAAACAGACTTCCCGATGGGAGGCCTCCTCATATCGAGAAACCGCATCACATAAAGCCGCCATCGTCTCACCAGCCCAGTCCGCCACCAATTTTGCCTCCAGTTCCGATATCCGCGATTCCAGCTCGGCTAACTCTCGGCGCAAAGCGCAAAGCACACCATGCTGCTTAGAGAGACACACTCCTCGAATGACCACCTTGAAGGCCTCCCAGAGCGTTCCGGCTGAGCCAACCGACCCGCAATTCTCAGCGAAGAAATGTAAAATGGCCTCACAAACCTCCTCACAAAACACCTCATCTCGAAGAGCCCCCTGCGGCAAGCGCCAAACAAATGCAGCACTCGGGATCCCAGGTACAGACAGCTGCAGCTTAACCGGGGAGTGGTCCGAGAGGGTCCAGGCCAAATGCTCCACCGATTGCGTCCACATCTCCACATCTCTAGTTCCCAGCCATCGGTCTAAGCGAGACCAGCTTTTATGCACATAGTTGACACACGTGCCCTCTCTCTGATCTCCATGCTTTGTCCTCCATAACTCAATTAATGCGCCATCGCTCATTACAGTCATTAAGGCAGCGGCGGAATGTCGAGGCCTACTCGCACTCTCCCGGTCTCGCTCCGGATCTAAAACCACATTGAAGTCATCCCCCCAAATCACAGCCCCACCCCCCATTGAGTCAACCAGGCACCACACCCCACAGAAAAATTCAGGGTCATCAACATTAGGGCCATAAACCGACACCAGCCGACAGGGCCTGTATAACGCGGTGCCACTCAGCAAAACGTAGCGTCCATTCGGATCCACTATTGCACATTGCGTTCGCCACTGCAGCCCCTCTAGCATATCGCGAGAACACCGCTCCATGACACTCACCAATCCTCCCAGCCTTCAGCCGATTCAATGTGGAATCCTCCAAATGAGTCTCCTGGAGCATACACACATCTATGTGATGACGCTGAATATATGCAGACATGAGCCGCACCTTACGCTGATCATTCAAGCCACGCACATTCCACGAAAGGCAACTAACCGCCGACATCGTCTCCAGCCTCGTCACAGCAACACTTCCATTCATCCCGCCACAGAGCCACTTGTCGCCGCCTACCAGATCCATTCGTCACAAATAGACAATAACAACAAATCCAAACAGCACAGAAACAACGAACCAGAACACAAACCCACCCCCACCCACGCAGACCCCCCAAACAGGTCAAAGCAGAGACCAGCCCCCAACAAAGAAGATCAGGAACCCACAGCATAGTAAAAGGACTCATCCAGGGGTCGTAAGCCTAGCCATCCAGTCCATCTGCAGTGCAGACAGGCTGGAGAGGACAAAGGGCTAAGGAAACAAATAAACCGACACAGCGGCTCCTAAAGAGGGAATCAAGAGCATTGCAACAATAACACCCAACAGGAATCAGGGCCCAACAGCGACTCGGCTCCAAGGGCAGTCAATCAGTGTCACTAAGGTTCGCCCGCTCTGAGCCAGGATCTCCAGATTCCTCAGCCACAGAGCGCCGTGGAAGCGTCTTAACAAATTTGGCCGCCAGCTTCAGATCCGTAAAGAAGTGTAGAGTGCAGCCATGCTGTATCCGAAGCTTCGCCGGATAGATAAGAGAGAAACGAGCCGCAGTCAGGCTCAAAGAGCGATTGATCTGCAAAAACGCCTTGCGCGATGCCTGCACACTCGGAGTATAGTCTGTAAAAAAATGCAGCTCTGTGTTTATATAGATCACCGGACGTCGTTCCCGAGCCAGCCACAGCACATTGTCACGGTCGCGATAATTCAGGAGGCGGAAAATGACAGGTCGCGGCGGAGTCCCGGGGGGGCCGAGAGCCCAACGATCGATGAGCCCTCTCCACCACCAGCATTCGAGAAAGCTCGCCAGGAAACAGGTCGGCAAGCAATTTCTCTATGAAGTCCTCCATCCTGCCCATGTCCGTGGACTCAGGAAGGCCAATCATCCTAACGTTATTGCGCCGGGACGCGCCTCCAAATCTTCATTTTTATTCCTGATTACCTCGAGCACCCACCTGCAATAAGCGTTCTCTCTCACCGTGCCTCTGGTCCTCCATCTCCGAAGTGCAGGACTCAAGTTGCTCAAAGCGAGCATCGTGTTCATCCACCCGGGCCCTGATGCGGTCCATCTGCTCCGTCAAATGGTCCAGCTTGGCATCAATGCCCCCAAGCTGCAGTGGAGATCCAAAAACATGGACCTAACGGAGGCATCTGAGGGCCCATCGTCCATCTGCACCTCTCCAGGCGGCGGCATGGGGGAGCCCCCCCTCCGCTTGCCACCGTCAAAGGAAAGCTTGGCCTGCCGCTGCTCCGCCTTGCCCATAGCGCACTCCACTATGAGCCCAGCAGTAGATGCACCTCCAATTGCCAAAAAGCAGGCGGATCACCCAGATAGTATGGAGCCCAGACAGTGACCCACAAAGGAACTCCCAGCAGCTAGGCGAAATCCACCAGCCGGCAACCGCACTCTTCCAGAAGTAATTACCAGAGATCCTCCAGGCTAGTCAATCGTCTTCCAGGAGGCGCCAAATGCCAACCAGAAGCTCTCTCAGTCCGCCTTCATCACCAAGATGCCCTCCGTTGCCACCAGCAGACTAACTAGCAATGGCGGCGGTCCAATATAGGGGGCCTAGTTCTTCAAAAGGCCCAAAACAGCTCAAAACGGCTCCAAGCGGCGCAAACAGCTCCCCCCGTCCTGACCCGGCCAGCGACCAGTACTATCAGGTCCCCCAGCAGGGGCCCAACACCAGGAGGACCAGGGCTAGCCCGCCCGATCACAGGGCCCGGGGCCAGGCCCCCCACCACACAGGATGGCGCCCCAGCCACCAAATCCCGGGGGCCCCCGCACTCTGACGGCAGCCCTGCCCAGAGGGCCCCCGCCTTCTACCACCAAGCCGGCGCAGCACCGCCGCCGACTTCACTACTCCCAGGGTAGGGCAGGCCTCACTCCTCCAGGCCGCGCCACCAGGCGACCGCACGCCACAAGGCCTCAGACCACCGGAGGCCCGGGGCTGTAAAATCTCGAGGGTGCCGCGGCCCGATTAGACTGCCGAAGGTCCCCCTCCAGCAGCACTCACCTCGCACCCCGCTCCAGCGGGGGACAGAGGCCTTTTCCCGGGCGCCCACGGCAGCCCACCCAAGCTGAACGCGCCTCTTCCAACAGGCCTGACTCCGGCCGAGCCCGCCTCCGTGCTGCCTGCTCACAAGCCCACAGGCAGCCAAAATCTCGGCCGGACGAAGGCACCGTACTAAGCTGGAAGTCTCCCAGCTGGGGGAAGCACTACCAACGCCGCTCCGTCAGGATAAATGATAAAAATAGCCCTAAGTCCGGCTTGGTGTCGGCCATCTTGCCCGCAGGCTAGCTCCGCCCCCAGATTTTCTGGGATTACTTTGCACCAAACAAGGCTGGTTATTGAGACAACATTTTAGGATTGGGTTAAGAGTTATCACTAAATATTAGTTAATGGCCACTATAAGTGAGGTCTCCACCACCAGCTCCTACAACTGGATATTTATTTAGGCATAAATTAACTTGATGACTGCCTTTTGAAAAGGACAGGGCCCTGCCCTCTGTTTCTTTGTACTCAATAATTAAAAATATTTGTTAAAGGTAAGACTAGCTGGCTTCCTGTAGTCATAGGGACACAAAGGACAAGCACAGGCACCTTTGGAGAGGGACTCTACAAGACCAGTATGGACTCATGGATGTATTTCTAAGATAGAGTGTGTAAGGAAATGCCTCCTTGGTATGGTTACCCCCTGACTTTTTGTCTTTGCTGATGCCAAGTTATGATTTGAAAGTGTGCTGGGACCCTGCTAACCTGGCCCCAGCACCAGTGTTCTTTCCCTAAAACTGTACCTTTGTCTCCACAATTGGCACAACCCTGGCACCCAGGTAAGTCCCTTGTAACTGGTACCCCTGGTACCAAGGGCCCTGATGCCAGGGAAGGTCTCTAAGGGCTGCAGGCTGTCTTATGCCACCCTGGGGACCCATCACTCAGCACATACACACTGCTTGCCAGCTTGTGTGTGCTGGTGGGGAGAAAATGACTAATTCGACATGGCACTCCCCTCAGAGTGCCATGCCAACCTCACACTGCCTGTGGTATAGATATGTCACCCCTCTAGCAGGCCTTACAGCCCTAAGGCAGGGTTCACTATACCACAGGTGAGGGCATAGGTGCATGAGCACTATGCCCCTACAGTGTCTAAGCAAAACCTTAGACATTGTAAGTGCAGGGTAGCCATAAGAGTATATGGTCTGGGAGTCTGTCAAATACGAACTCCACAGCACCATAATGGCTACACTGAAAACTGTGAAGGTTGGTATCAAAGTTCTCAGCACAATAAATGCACACTGATGCCAGTGTGCACTTTATTGTAAAAATACACCCAGAGGGCATCTTAGAGATGCCCCCTGAAAACATACCCGACTCCAGTGTGGGCTGACTAGTTTTTGCCAGCCTGCCACACACCTGACATGTTGCTGGCCACATGGGGAGAGTGCCTTTGTCACTCACTCTGTGGCCAGGAACAAAGCCTGTACTGGGTGGAGGTGCTTCTCACCCCCCCCCGAAGGAACTGTAACACCTGGCGGTGAGCCTCAAAGGCTCACCCCCTTCGTTACAGCGCCACAGGGCATCCTAGCTAGTGGAGATGCCCGCCCCTCCAGCCACTGCCCCCACTTTTGGCGGCAAGGCTGGAGGAGATAATGAGAAAAACAAGGAGGAGTCACTCCCCAGTCAGGACAGACCCTAAGGTGTCCTGAGCTGAGGTGACTCTTACTTTTAGAAATCCTCCATCTTGCAGATGGAGGATTCCCCCAATAGGATTAGGGATGTGCCCCCCTCCCCACAGGGAGGAGGCACAAAGAGGGTGTAGCCACCCTCAGGGCCAGTAGCCATTGGCTACTGCCCTCCCAGACCTAAACACACCTCTAAATTGAGTATTTAGGGGCTCCTAGCAACCTAAAGAAGAAGAAGGACTGCTGACCTGAAGCCCTGCAGTGAAGACCGAGACGACAACTGATTTGGCCCCAGCCCCACCGGCCTGTCTCCCTACTTCGAAGAAAATTGCAACAGCGACGCATCCAACAGGGTCCAGCGACCTCTGAAGCCTCAGAGGACTCCCCTGCATGTAAAGGACCAAGAAGCTCCAGAGAACAGCGTCCCTGTTCAAGAAACTACAACACTTTGCAACAAAGAAGCAACTTTTAAAGACCACACGTTTCCCACAGGAAGCGTGAGACTTTCCACTCTGCACCCGACACCCCCGGCTCGACCTGCGGAAAACTAACACTACAGGGAGGACTCCCCGGCGACTGCGAGCCCGTTAGTAGCCAGAGTTGACCTCCCTGAGCCCCCACAGCGACGCCTGCAGAGGAAATCCAGAGGCTCCCCCTGACCGCGACTGCCTACTTCAAGGAACCCGACGCCTGGAAAACACACTGCACCCGCAGCCCCCAGGACCTGAAGGAACCGAACTCCAGTGCAGGAGAGACCCCCAGATGACCCTCTGCCTAGCCCAGGTGGTGGCTTCCCCAAGGAGCCCCCGTGCCTGCCTGCATCGCTGAAGAGACCCCCGGGTCTCCCCATTGATTCCTATTGAAAACCCGACGCCTGTTTGCACTCTGCACCCGGCCGCCCATGTGCCACTGAGGGTGTACTTTCTGTGCCTGCTTGTGTCCCCCCCGGTGCCCTACAAAACCCCCCTGGTCTGCCCCCCAAAGTCGCGGGTACTTACCTGCTGGCAGACTGGAACCGGGGCACCCCAATTTCCATTGAAGCCTATGTGTTTTGGGCACCACTTTGACCTCTGCACCTGACCGGCCGTGAACTGCTGGTGTGGTAACTTTGGGGTTGCCTTGAACCCCCAATGGTGGGCTACATGGGACCCAACTTTGAACCCTGTAAGTGTTTTACTTACCTGTGAACTTAACATTTACTTAACTCCCCCAGGAACTGTTGATTTTTGCAGTGTCCACTTTTAAAATAGCTTATTGCCATTTTTGCCAAAACTGTACATGCTATTGTGATAATTCAAAGTTCCTAAGATACCTGAGTGAAAAACCTTTCATTTAAAGTATTGTTTGTAAATCTTGAACCTGTGGTTCTTAAAACAAACTAAGAAAATATATTTTTTCTATATAAAAACCTATTGGCCTGGAATTTGTCTTTGAGTGTGTGTTCCTCATTTATTGCCTATGTGTGTACAACAAATGCTTAACACTACCCTCTGATAAGCCTACTGCTCGACTACACTACCACAAAATAGAGCATTAGAATTACCTCTTTTTGCCACAGGTTCAAGATTTACAAGTAATGCTTTAAATGAAAGGTACTTCACTTAGGAACTTTGAATTAGCAAAATAGCATATACAGTTTTCACACAAATGACATATAGCTATTTTAAAACTAGACACTTTGTGCAATTTTCAACAGTTCCTGGGGGAGGTAAGTGTTTGTTAGTTTTTGCAGGTAAGTAAACCACCTACAGGGTTCAAGTTTGGGTCCAAGGTAGCCCACCGCTGGGGGTTCAGAGCAACCCCAATGTTACCACACCAGCAGCTCAGGGCTGGTCAGGTGCAGAGGTCAAAGTGGTGCCCAAAACGCATAGGCTTCAATGGAGAAGGGGGTGCCCCGGTTCCAGTCTGGCAGCAGGTAAGTACCCTCGTCTTCGGAGGGCAGACCATGGGGGTTTTGTAGGGCACCGAGGGGACACAAGTCAGCACAGAAAGTACACCCTCAGCGGCACGGGGGCGGCCGGGTGCAGTGTGCAGACAAGCGTCGGGTTCGCAATAGGATTCAATGGGAGACCAAGGGGTCTCTTCAGCGATGCAGGCAGGCAAGAGGGGTGCTTCTCGGGGTAGCCACCACCTGGGCAAGGGAGAGGGCCACCTGGGGGTTGCTCCTGCACTGGAGGTCAGATCCTTCAGGTCCTGGGGACTGCGGGTGCAGAGTCTTTACCAGGCGTTGGGTCTTTGAAGCAGGCAGTCGCGGTCGGGGGAACCTCGGGATTCCCTCTGCAGGCGTCGCTGTGGGGGCTCAGGGGGGTCAACTCTGGATACTCGCGGTCTCGTAGTCGCCGGGGAGTCCTCCCTGTGGTGTTTGTTCTCCACAAATTGAGCCGGGGGTGTCGGGTGCAGAGTGCAAAGTCTCACGCTTCCGGTGGGAAACGTGTGTTGTTTCAAAGTTGCTTCTTTGTTGCAAAGTTGCAATCCTTGGGGGAACAGAGCCGCTGTCCTCGAGAGTTCTTGGTCCTTCTAGATGCAGGGTAGTCCTCTGAGGCTTCAGAGGTTGCTGGACCCTGGGAACGCGTCGCTGGAGCAATGTCTTTTAGAAGTGGGGAGACAGGCCGGTAGAGCTGGGGGCAAAGCAGTTGGTGTCTCCGTCTTCTCTGCAGGTTTTCAGTTCAGCAGTCCTCTTCTTCTTAGGTTGCATGAATCTAGTTTCCTAGGTGTGTTTAGGTCTGGGAGGGCAGTAGCCAATGGCTACTGTCCTTGAGGGTGGCTACACCCTCCTTGTGCCTCCTCCCTGAGGGGAGGGGGGTCACATTCCTATCCCTATTGGGGGAATCCTCCATCTGCAAGATGGAGGATTTCTAAAAGTCAGTCACCTCAGCTCAGGACGCCTTAGAGGCTGTCCTGACTGGTCAGTGACTCCTCCTTGTTTTTCTCATTATCTCCTCAGGCCTTGCCGGCAAAAGTGGGGCCGTGGCCGGTGGGGGCGGGCAACTCCGCTAGCTGGAGTGCCCTAGGGTGCTGTAACAAAGGGGGTAAGCCTTTGAGGCTCACCGCCAGGTGTTACAGTTCCTGCAGGGGGAGGTGAGAAGCACCTCCACCCAGTACAGGCTTTGTTACTAGCCACAGAGTGACAAAGGCACTCTCCCCATGTGGCCAGCAACATGTCTGGTGTGTGGCAGGCTGCTAAAACCAGTCAGCCTACACGGGTAGTCGGTTAAGGTTTCAGGTGGCACCTCTAAGGTGCCCTCTGGGGTGTATGTTACAATAAAATGTACACTGGCATCAGTGTGCATTTATTGTGCTGAGAAGTTTGATACCAAACTTCACAGTTTTCAGCGTAGCCATTATGGTGCTGTGGAGTTCGTGCATGACAGACTCCCAGACCATATACTCTTATGGCTACCCTGCACTTACAATGTCTAAGGTTTTGCTTAGACACTGTAGGGGCATAGTGCTCATGCACTTATGCCCTCACCTATGGTATAGTGCACCCTGCCTTAGGGCTGTAAGGCCTGCTAGAGGGGTGACTTATCTATACCTATAGGCAGTGTGAGGTTGGCATGGCACCCTGAGAGGAGTGCCATGTCGACTTAGTCGTTTTATCCCCACTAGCACACACAAGCTGGCAAGCAGTGTGTCTGTGCTGAGTGAGGGGTCCCCAGGGTGGCATAAGACATGCTGCAGCCCTTAGAGACCTTCCCTGGCATCAGGGCCCTTGGTACCAGAGGTACCAGTTACAAGGGACTTACCTGGATGCCAGGGTGTGCCAATTTTGGAAACAAAAGTACAGGTTAGGGAAAGAACTGGTGCTGGGGCCTGATTAGCAGGCCTCAGCACACTTTCAAATCATAACTTGGCATCAGGAAAGGCAAGGGGGTAACCATGCCAAGGAGGCATTTCCTTACAGAGAGCATTGGGATTATACTTTCAGAACTTATTTAGTGGCACTTGGACAAAGTGAGGAGAAGGCTCACCTATTCCACTCTCATTCCATCTATTCTCTCAAACCATTTACTGTGACCCATCCACTGTCTCACCCATCCACTCTCATGCCCTGCATGCACTTTCTCACATATTCCAGTTTAAGTCCATCCGCTCTTTCAACAAATCCACTGTCACCTAATTACTCCTTTACTTCATCCACTCTCTCTTGCCCCACATGCATTCTCTCATATTCCTGTTATCCCGCTACCCTGTCAATCGATCCACTGTCACTCCGTCCACACTCTTGCTCAATCCAATCTCTCATGTCCCACATGCACTCTATCACCCTCTGGATTCTATCTGACATGTCTGGGATTCACTCTGATACTGCAACTTGACAAGCCCCAGATTCATTCTGTTCCACCATGAATCCACTCTGACACACCCTGCATCCACTCTTTCAATTTTTTCAGTCTTCTACTCCTCCTTCACTCACTATTTGTAAAATAAAATAAAATCAGGAGCTAACATTTTCAACAAATGAAACATAGAAAATAAAGTTGTAGTCACAGTACCTGATAAAACTAAGAACTTTGTGTGTGTGTTCCTAGTTTGCACCTCGAATGAGCCAATGAAGTGTTATAGCCTGTTTATGTGTGTGACAGGGGTGATACATCTTTTTTTATTTTACATAATATTTTTAGTGTTATTACGGTGAAATTGTGCTTTGTGCTGCCAAGATAACTCGTAACGCGCAACACGAGGTATGCAGTAGATACCAGTCTGTTGTGAAATATCTAGTGAACTATAGAACTTTCACAACAGATTGATCCTCTGAAAGGCAGTTAGGACTGAAGACAACAGTTCACATGTCTGAATCTGTCTTTTATGCCATTGACAAATTACTTACCCGTTCATCTCTACTCTGGATTTTTGATTCGCACCCAAGCCCTGGTGGTATCTCAGATTGAGTATTGTAATGCTTTATTCACAGTTAATGGTGATAGAGGGATAAAACTGAAGTAAACTGGAAAAAAGCTGTTTGAAAGTAATCTTATAAATTGGAGTGTTAGTATCCTCCATCGAAATGCTTTACTCACGGCATTCCCAAGATGCGTGTAGCTCTTCTCAGTTCTTCACTCATCAGTCTGACCGGTCATCAATATCTTGAAATTTATTTGGTTATCTTCTGTTCTTGAGTCTTTAAACTACCTACCCCTTGACTCTCTAAAAAGGACCTCCACCACAAATCAACTCCATGGATCTTATAGAGACTTGAAATATCTGTTACAAACAGAGCTCTAAGAAACCATCCTTTCTACACCTTGATTGTTCTTATTTTAGGGAAAGCTTCTACTCTCACAAGATATTTCTCTGATATTATTCCTAGAATTTGAAATAATCTAGCGACCCGTATAAGAACTGCTTCCACATTACAGATCTCAAAACCAGCCTAAAAATACCTCTTACTTCATGGCCATTGATTCCTTAGTAAACCACACACTCATGCACACTGAGCGTCTACATTTATCTCTAGTTTCTATCTCCTATCCAGGTCACAAAAATCTACTTTTAGGTGGCCAAGATGGCGGCGTGAGAGGACACGTTGGTCCGGGCTCTGCCACCTAGGCCCTGGATTCGCAGCTCGACCCCGATTTGGGGGGCCCGTGGGGTCCAGACAAGATGTTTGGCGCTGTCGGGCACCGGGGGCCCGTGCATTGAGGCGCCCCGCGATTGCTTGGTGACGCGCGCGGGGCCGCGTCTACTGGGCCGGCGCTTGCGGCTGGTGGAGGCGGCGGCCCGCGGCCCATTCGGGGCTGCGGGCCTGGAGCCGGGAGGCGAGCCAGGAGGCAGCAGTGCTGCAGCGGTGCCCTTAGCGGGGAATAAGACCCCCTGAAGGACGGGCCGGTGGCGGGGCCTCGCTGGTGGGCTCGGCACCAGTGAGGAGAGGCGCCGGGGCCCGCTGGCTGGGCCCGGTGAGCTGGCCCTTTGGAGAGGACGACGGAGGGGCGAGGACCCCCCTGGGTGACTGTGCTCTGCGGCGGTGGTGACGCAGGGGGCCCTGCACGCCGGTTGGAGGTGTAAGCGGCCTAGTTTGACCTTTGGCTGGCGCGGAAACGAGCTGCCTTTGAGAGTGGCCCCACGGAGTGCACTGCGGAGAAGAGGCTGACGGCTGCTGGTGAGGGGCCCGCCTTGGAGGTACGGAGTCCGGTGTTGGTGCGCAGAGGTTTGGCTGAATACCTGGGCTGTAGCTGTCAGAGGTCATAGATATGGCGACCTCCAAGCCCAAGCGAGATCGGACGGTAAGAGAAATGCTGACGGGAGGACGCCCGGAGCTGGGGGGGGCCCTGAAGATCCGCCAGCCGCAAGGTCCCCTGAAGCAAGGAAGGAGACATCGGAGGAGGAGGCGGCCCCGGTTACGAAGGGCTTCCTCATCTCCCTGTTTGAATCGTTCCTGCAAGTACTCCGTAAAGATATATCGCATGAGGTGAAGGAGTTGCGGATGGAGCTCTCGTCCCTGGGTGAGCGGATAACCCAGGTTGAGGATGGGGAGGTGGCCTGCGGCGAGGAGGTAGCGGTCCTGCAGCAGGAGGTTCTGCACTTGCGGGAACAGCAGGACCTCCTTCAGATGACAGTGGAGGACCTGGAGAACCGCTAGCGCAGACACAATATCCGCATTAGAGGAGCGCTGATCAGAGCTGAGAAGGATGATATTAGAGACTTCGTGGTGGCGTTGTTGCGTTCAGTGCTGGAACTGGAGGCGTCCCAGGAGATTGTCCTGGACAGAGTACATCGTGTGGGCCGAGCTGGGGGAGTCAGGGACCGCCCGCCGGATATCCTGGCATGCGTCCACAACTATGGACTGAAAGAAAACATTTTGCAGCGGGCACGCAATACCCCGCAGGTCCACTTTAGAGGCCATTAATTGCAGTTATACCAGGACCTGTCGGTTCGGACCTTACAGCGGCGGCGGGAGTTTAAGCCTATCACAGAGCACTTACGTGTGCATGCTGTATCCTATACATGGGGTCACCTGTTCCACCTTGTTTTCCGCTGGGAGGACCAGCTTCGCCAGGTGAAGACGGTATCAGAGGCTTGCCGGATTCTGGGCCTGGAGGAAGACGGTCAGGGCTCGGACACAAATCTAGGTCCGGCGGAAGGAGATCGCCCGCGCTGGAGGAGGAAGGAGAGAAGGAGGAAGCAGCAGTAGTGGATGGGACAAGTGCCTAAGCGAGGAAGGCGGAGGGCCATTGTTCAGCAAGGGGTCGCTTATGGCGGGCTTGTGCCCTTGTGAGAGGACCTGGGCGGCGGAGTCGGTGGACTTAGCGGGCGATCTAGTGTGGTTCTACGGCCCTGTGGAGACTTTTCCTCTTGGGGATGTGTGTGAGAGGACCTTTTTGTTATGAGCACCTGTTGTGCGTTTTAGATATATGTTTGTATGCTTCCCTGCGGGTTTGGTCATCATGGGCCCCAATGGGTCGGTCATGTTACTTGGTGCGGTGGAGATGCTGTTGTGAGTCCCGGATCCTCTGTGGATTCTCTCCCCCCGAGTGATTTTCTCCCTTTGATGGTATGACAATTAAGTGCTTAAGTTTGAATGTCCGTGGGCTTAACAACCCAACCAAGCGGTTAGCGATACTGTCCGCTCTGGAGAAATCAGGGAGCCATATCTGTCTATTACAAGAGACCCATTTGTTACATAGGGATACGTTCCGTATGCGCTCCAGATGGTTCCCTAGGCAGCTTTGGTCCTCAATAACTACGAAACATGCGGGGGTGGCAATATTGCTCTCGAGGACATTTGCTGGGGAGATAGTGGGGAAGGTACACGAAGTCCCCGGTAGGTTCCTGGCTATTAGAATTAGACGTGGGGCCTTCTCTTTTACCGTTGCTTCCCACTATGCTCCGATTTCCCAGCAGGAGACCTTCCTGAGACTGTCAGTATCCCCTATACTTAGTTCGCCTGAGAGTGCCATTTTGGTAGGGGGAGATTTTAATTTGGTGATGGATAACGAGCTTGACCGCTCGGGCAAGTGCTTTGGGCAGACTGGAGCCTTGTCGGAGATGGGGCGTCAATGGCTGGCTGAATGCGGGCTGGAGGACGTATGGAGGAAGTCACATCCCACACTCCTGGATTATTCCTTTTATTCAGCAGCGACCAAGACATATGCACGGCTCGATCTTTTTCTGGCCTCACATGAGTTTATGTCACGGGTCAGGGAGGCTACGATTGAGCCCAGGGCCCTGACTGATCATGCCCCTATTACGGTTGAGCTGGCCACGGAGATAGGTCGCGTTGGCATACCGAGCTGGCGCTTTAGGGATTCCCTGCTTCAGAGCGAGATAGCGGTGGACTCGCTTCGTCGTGCGATTAGGGATTATATTAGCTTCAACGATGAGGGCAGTACCTCTGTGGAGACTGTGTGGGAGGCGCTGAAGGCGGTAGTGCGGGGCGAGGTGATGGCATTATCGGCGAGGGATAATAGACCAAGGAGACAGGTGAGGGAGAGGCTAGAGCAGAAGGTAGCTGTCCTGGAGCGTTCCCATAAATCCACTGGCGCGCCTAGAATCTGGTGAGAATTAGAGAAGGTACGGCAGCAGTTGAAACGACTGGACTGGGATAGGGCAGAGTACGTAGTAGCACGACTTAAGCACAAATACTATATCAGGAGCAATAGATGTGGAAAGCTATTGGCACACCGGTTGCGAGTGCAGCGTGCGGCATCGGCGGTCAAATTGATTCGTTCTTCTTCGGGTGAAGAGGTCTGCACGAGCGATCAGACTGCAGAGGCATTTGCGGGGTTTTACCGGGGGTTGTACGTGGCGGATGAGCGGGATGACGCGGCCCTGGATTCTTACCTGGAGGGCATAGCAATCACTCGGAGGAAGTTATATCGGCTATCTCCCGCTTAAAGAGCAGGAAGTCCCCCGGACCTGATGAGCTCACGGCATTGTTTTATAAGACCTTTTGTGTTGAGCTCACCCCGCTTCTTGTGAGGCTTTTTAATTCCTTTCGGACGACGAGAACCCTAACGCCGAGTATGCTGGATTCTACCATTACTGTTATACATAAACCGGGCAAAGACCCGGAGGAGTACGCTTCATATAGGCCGATATTGCTTCTGAATATTGATGCTAAAATATTTATGGGGATTCTTGCTTACCGCCTTAATCCTTACATGCCGGGTCTTATTGATCCGGATCAGTCTGGTTTTATCCCGAATCGACAGTGTGGCGACAATACGAAGCACCTTCTGCATCTGCTAGATAAAATTGATAGATCCCGCAGAGAGGCGCTTTTTTTCTCTGTCGACGCTGAAAAGGCATTCGATAGGGTCCATTGGCCATATCTCTTCCGGGTCCTGGAGCGTTTCGGTCTGGGCCCGGGCTTTAGACCTTGGGTCCAGTGTGCCTATCGGTCCCCTAGAGCGGCAGTCAGAGTTAATGGCGTGCTTTCTAGGCCGTTCCTGGTTGGGCGTGGGACCAGGTAGGGGTGCCCGCTTTCCCCCCTTTTGTTTGCGTTATATATGGAGCCCCTTGCACAGCGCTTGCGGGACAGTCCCTTGGTTTCTGGGGTGAAATTTGGCAGAGACCACCATCTTATTACCTTATACGCTGACGATGTTATTCTTACACTTGCGGAGCCTGCGACCTCTTTACCTGCGCTTATGGAGATACTAGTTGAGTTTAGCCAGGTTTTGGGATTTAAAGTGAATATGCAGAAATCTCAGGTCCTTGGTCTGCCTCTGAGCGCTGATCACGAGGAGGATTTGAAGGCTCGATATCCCTTTATTTGGTTGTCCTCAAGCCTTTCCTATCTCGGGGTTGAGTTGGCGACGTCTGCCGTTAAAACGGCGAGCGTGAACTATGTGAAGTTGGTTCGCGATGTACGGCAGGACCTGGAGTTGTGGGGGAGCCATAAACTGTCTTGGCTGGGTAGGGTGGCTGACCGTCAAGATGACAGTCTTGCCGCGAATATTATATATGTTTCAGGCACTCCCACTAGCCCCACCTCCTCAGATGATTGCCACCCTGCAATCGGAGGTCCTGAGATTTATATGGGAGGGTCATCCGCCGCGTCTATCGCGGAAGGTTTTATATCGTCCCAAGGGCAGTGAGGGATTGGCGATACCATGTCTTCTGAGATATTTTCAGGCAACACAGTTGCGCTTTCTTGTGGATTGGAGTCGCCCACTCACGGAGAAACACTGGTGTTTTATGGACCAGGCGGTGGCGGGCTCTCATATATGGAAGGAGCCTTGGCTCCGGCGCCGGCATAGGGCGGGAGGTCTTTATTCTTCCCCGATTACCGGAACAACGTTACGCGTATGGGATGCGGCTGCTTGCCGTCTAGGGCTGACTTCCTTTCCGTCCCCTATGACCCCCATAGGCGCGAACCCTGACTTTGAGCCTGGACTTCGTCTGGATGGCCTGAGACGCTGGTTTGAAGGGGGCTGTAGGAGAGTAGGAAGTCTTTTTGATGAACAAGGGGTGTTGTCCTTCGACCAGATGAGAGAGGCCTATGGCCTAGTGGAGGCGGATAGATTGATGTATTATCAGGTTCGCCACTGGGCTCTCTTGCCAGTGAACAGACCTCTGATAGATAGGCCTCTTACGCCATTTGAGAAATGGCTGTTCCTAAAGAAGGATGATAAGAGAATTATTTCGGAACTTTATCAGCTTCTGCAAGGGGAAAACTGCCCGCCTAAGTCAAAGGGTCAGTTGCGATGGGAGAGGGAGCTGGAGAGAGAACTCTCAGATGAGGAATGGGACAGCATATTCTATAGAATACACCACACAGCATATAATGCAGCTGGGACAGAGACATCATATAAAGTCGCTTCGTATTGGTATTACACTCCAGCGTGGTTGCATGCATGGAATCGTGATAAGTCGGACCTTTGCTAGAGGGGGTGTGGAGCTACAGGTACGCTTACGCATTTGCTTTGGCACTGCCCCAAGCTGCATCGCTATTGGGAAAGCATTATAGATGATATTGATGCAGTGTTCCAAGTTAAAATCCCGAGACTCCCATCGTACATTTTATTGGGGTTGCCTAATTCCCTTACTTTTCCTTTACGGTCCTTAAAAGGGAGGCAGATGGCTCTAGCACTTAACGCAGCGCTGCAACTGATCCTAGCTCTCTGGGGTACAGATAGAGTCCCGACGCGTATCTCATGGCTCCAGAAGTTGTGGTTTATCTTAGCTATGGAGAAACTTACGCTAGCCTCCCAACAGCGGGCAGGAGACTTGGGCGAGTTGTGGAAGCCGTTGCTTCGGATTCTCTCCGCAGAATTTACTGAGCTGACATGCCCGATCTACCTGAGAGTCTTGAGGCTGATTTGAATTCTTAGTTGGAGGGCTGGGGGGGGGGGGGGGGGGGGGGGGGGGAGTTGTGGATGGTGGGGATGAGCTTGGATGATGCAAGGGGTCGAGGTGTGGAGAGACAGGAAGATGACATGGTTTCTCGGGGGAGGCATAGTTGAAGTGTTTGCGTTTATATGTTTATGTGTTCTCATCTGTGGGACTAGCACCTTGGAAGACCATTGGACACTGCTGATGGACACATGATTCTGCAACGTGAAGATTTGGTGGGTGGTTCCTCTGGGTGTGGTCTTTTGATTACGAGAGAGACTTCTGCATGAAGATATGAGATTGTCATTGTGCTGATATCTTGCATTCATGTCCCGCGATGAGCTGTGTTTTGTATGTTTATATTTCTTTGCTTTTCTTTCAAAAACAATAAACAGATTTGATCGTAAAAATCTACTTTTACTACTATGGCCAGAAGTATATGCTAATTATCTTACTTTATTTACTGATATTTATTGTTGCAAATTGCTACTTTATTTGTATTTCCATTACCTTTGTAGTGATCAGTGATCTTAATTAGGATCCTCCATGAGAAAGGGCATACACTGTCACTAGCGAGTCTATTGTTCCTTAAAAAAAATCTAAAAGGGGCTTCGAGCTCATCCATTATTTGCCACTGGCACGCTTTGTTGTCACACTCATTTCCTTTGTTTTCATTGGCAGCAACAGTTCACAATCGCATTTCTCTTATTTTTATTGGTCAGTAGCAGCTGGTTTCACTTGGTCATTCTTGGTTGCTATCAACAGCTTTGGGAGGATTTTGGTTTTATCTTCTTTACATCTGACACATACAAAAAAAACACATTGGCTAAGTTAATTGGTCTCGCCTATGGAAGATCTATTGTCTTTGTCAATGTTTTTTTCCATTCATCCTCTGCAGAAGAAGGGGGCCGGGTAATTGTAATCACCTCACCTATCCTCAGCATGTGGATCAGAAGCTAGTCTAATACTTTCATGCAAGGAAAGTATTTGTTTACTAGCGCTGGATCGATCTTTCATTCTTTCTACTAATTGTAGTTGGAGACGTCAACCCATAGGTAGGGTTGATGATGGGCCTCGTGTGATGTGCTGCACATCTTCTGTTCCAGCGCTGAGACGCTCGCTCTGCTTTGCTGATGCACCTCATGTGTGATGTGCCGCTTACAGGGGTGTACCTTCCCGGGGGGTGTATGGGGTGTTACAACCCCTTAATAAATGTATTCTATACTAAATAGATGCAGGTGCTTCCAGTCGGGTATGGTGAGGTGGTTGTTGGATTTCTCCTATGATTTTTAAATGCACACACAGCCAAAGCCACACACACACTCTCGCTCTCTCCTCTGTGTTTGAAGTTCTTAAAACAGTTGGTTATCTTACAGCATATCGACTTTTAAATAACCCTAACAATCTGCAATCCCCTCCACTGCACTTTAAGCTCATCATGCTCTGCTTCTTAAAGAATGTATTTTATCAGGATATGGCAGCCTGATTGTTGAAAAATATGAAGCTCACCTCCCCCCCCCCAATCTTACTGATCAAGCTACGTCCTGGCCGCTCATTTTGTGTTTCAGTGCTAGACTCGCACAGCTCTGCCAATGTACCTCATGTGTGATGTGCCTCTCATCATCTGCTGCAGCGCTGAAACTGTCACACAGCTCTGTCGATTCACCTTATGTGGGAAAGGCTGCACATCCTCTGTTCCAGCACTTAAATTATCACAAGGCTCGGCTGATGTACCCTATGTGTGATATGACACTCATTTTATGTTCCAGCACCTAGACTCTCAAGCAGCTCTGCCAATGTACCTCATTTGTGATGTGCAGAACATCTGTTTCAGGGTTGAGACTCTCACACAACTCTGCAGATGCTCCTCATGTGTGATGTGCGGCTTATTCTCTGTTTCAGCCCTGAGACTCTCACACAGCTCTGCTGCTGGGTGATGTGCCACACATCTTCTGTTCCAGAGCAGATAATTTCACACAGCTCCACTGATGCACCTCATGTGTACTGTGAAGCACATCCTCTGTTCCAGCGCTGAGACTCTCACACAGCTCTGCCAATGCACCTCATGTGTGCCGCTGATCTTCTGTTCCAGCGCTGAGACTCTTACACAGCTCCGCAGATGCACATCATATGTGATGTGCCGCTGATCTTCTGTTCCAGAGCTGAGACTCTAACACAGCTCAGTTAATGCACCTCATGTGTGATATGCTGCTCATCTGCTGTTCCAGAACTGAGACTATCACACAGCTCTGTGGATGCACCTCATGTGTGATGTGCCGCTCATCTTCTGTTCCAGTGCTAGGACTTTCAAACAGCTCGATGATGCACCTCATGAACAGTGCGCAGCATATCTTCTGCCCCAGTGCCGAGACTCACACAGCTCTGCCAGTATATCTCATGTGTGATGTGCTATTCATTCTGTGTTTTCTGAGCTGAAACTCTCACATAGCTCTGCCAATTCACCTCATGCCTGATATATTTCACATCTTCTGTTCCAGCGCTGAGACTTTAACACAGCTATGCTGATGTAACTCATGTGTGCTGTGCTGCACATCTTCCGTGCCTCTTCTGAGACTCACACAGCTCCACCAACAGTGCTGGAATAAAGGGGGAACCCACTGGATCCTTAATCTGGCAGCCATTTTTCTGTCACATGGGGGCTCTACTTGGCTGTAGTGAAATATACTGAATTGGTCCCGGTGTAATTTACCAGGACATGCACGTTTCTGCTTTCTGTTTATGTTCAGGCAACAGGGGGGCTTTGTTATTTTTCTTCTCTTCCTGCTTGAGGCTAGAACAAAGGTTGAATTTAAAGGGCTATCAACCATCCTTTTGCTCTGAGTATAACCCTGGCTGGAAGCTATCTGCAGCCTAACACTTAGATGTCAATGTAATGGAAGGAAACAAAAGAGCACAGCTCGTTATTACTTCACAAGTACTTAAGAGAAACTACAATTTGGCGGCAGGTTTTTGACTTTGTGCAACCCCCTATACATAAGAGATTTGCATGCACTGTGAGAATGTCAGTTATATCAGTACCTATAAATATTTACACAAATAACAATTTAAATAACACGTTCTTATTTATCTATTTAATACTTTTATAGCACTTACTCATTCCACTCTAGGGTGTCAGAACGCTTTGCATCACACACACACTTTATACAATGACAATAAATCATACAATTGTTTAGTCTTAACCAATGTGCTGGCAGTACTTAATTTGAAAACAAAGTGCTGGGGCCCAAAGTATTTCACACGGGTCCACTGAGCTTGCAGTATCCACATATTACTTTAACATAATATGTTAAGGGTTTTCAGTAATAATGGATTTGCTGCTTGGACAGTAGTGCAGATCGATTTATAGTGAGTTTTGGTGGTGGGTTTTACTAGCTAAAAATAAAAGTATGATACTTGACAATGATTCTAATATCTTATTTCTTAAATTAAACATGGCAATATTTGGGATTATTTTGGCTAGACATTTTAATAATGAATTCGCAAACTCGATTATTGTATCCAGCGAGAATGAGGTAGTCTTTTCTTTATGTCTACGATTGGTGAATTCGAAAATGGAGAAAGGACTCTCACGCATACCCATGTTGATAGAAAGCTCAGAAATTATAGAGATAGTGCACCAGTCTCTATCTACATCTACTGATGTAGAAGAGGGCTTATTTAAACACCAGGAAGTCGCGCAGCTTGTTGGATTGATTTTACGTGTACTCGCTTCGAAAAAATCTGGGACGTTGCAGCGCATACAGCGGTAAAACGTGTCTCTATCGATATTACGCGCACTCGCACTCGCACACACGAGCTAAGCAGGATATCTTTTGATGCATTAGTCATAGTGAGTGCTTTTTGAAGATTTCAGGGCTGAGACATCTGTACCCTGTTTTCCATTTTTCAGTGTTACACCGTTAGGTGTGTACCCAAACTTAACTAGGATTACTAAAACAGTCATTTGGTGAGGATTACGCTATACCTTTATAAATACAGAGAGAGGGATAAACTTGGATTGCTTTCATAACAGGTATAATTTCTAGTATTTACTGAGGGCAGTAGGAATATTTAGAGCACTGAAGTAACTTTCACGGATGGCACTTGGTTTAGGGATGTCACTTGGGTGTTCATGGTTTATAACACACGGGTAAGGTATACAATATTGAAAAATAAGTTTGTTTTTTTCTTTTCTTTGACGAAGAGTGTTTTAGTTTCTTGGGTGTTGAGGATAATGGCCTATTAGTCACTTATACAACTTCCACCTTGCACCATAATTAATTTCCAATAATCTAGTTATATATTGTAATGAAGGAATTTGGGGCCATATGTACCAACGCATTTTCCCATAGACACAGAATGGGTAAAACCCTTTGATTCATCTGGCCCTTGATGAAGTGTAATAGAATACTTTTATATATACTGTTGACAGCCTTCAATGTCCTGAAGAAGTCAAGGGGAGATTTAACACTGATGAAACACATGTTGACTTGACTTGGCTGGAGCATAAAAGAAGAAGCAATAAAGAAGACTAATTTGTGACGTATTGTGCGACTATATATTGAATGTTTGTGTAAATGCAATTACGGGTGCTCTTGGTTTTCGTTGTTTATTGAGGACAATCTTCTGACTGTCTATTACTAGGTTCTAGGGGAGGTACCTTGTTAGAGCACCGTATAGCTCTGTACATTTATAATGCGGGTGAGCGCTTCTCTACTTAATACCACCCCTCTGTAGTATTTAAACTATATTATTTTAAACTCTAGGATTAAGCCCCAGTTGTATCATATATTTTAGTTAATGTTAAAAAGTGAAATGATCCACTAATGAACTTGACTAATAAAAGACACAAAAAGAGCCACCATGTGGTGATTTCTCTTAAATAGGTGCCTTGTTTAAAACAGATACTGGCACGGAGCACTGGTACACACCGGCACAAATTAAGCACTGTGTGCAGGATGTTACATAAGAAAAAGAAGGCTTCGAGGTATAGGAGTCACACATTGTGTTTACTGGCAGGGAATATATGTTAAGATTGTATAGCTGAGAGATATAGATAGACAGAATTTAAAACCTAAAGCAGTGCTTGGGGTTGTCCTTTCTTAGTATCTAAAAAACACTTCTTACAGCTTCATAATAACAGATAGAAAACATAAGGTTGTAAATCCATGTGTTGCAGTCTACATGCAGGTCCTTGATGCCAGTTCATGGCTCACTGTGCTATATTAGGATTATGATTTATGAACTGTGAGTGAACTGTGTCAAAAGCAGTAACCCACTTAGCTATCTACATTACATAATAATCTGTCATCTGCTTGTTACCTAACATGCTTTTTAGTTGACACATTAAGTTGACATTTTGAGTCAAAACTGAGACTAAATAAAACACAAATCTCTCCAACAAGTGCTTTAACCAGCAGAGTGATCTTTTCCATTATTATTATTATTCCCTGAGATTTACTGAGTATACAAAGCTCTCTTCAGCAAGTGCTTTAACCCCATAAGATATTTTAAAATACAGACGTTGCAACCAATTAAGCCAGAACAGATTTTCTGCTACGTTTCTCCTTGGTGCCAATTTCTTTGTGACAGAGTTTCTTTTTTAAATAAATGTATACGTTGACTGTAAGACTGCTTTTCAGGACTCTGCGTCTTGTGACTCCACCTTCTTTTGTTGCCCACCTTAACACGCAATGTATGGGTTCCCAGAGTGAAGTTTTTCTAATTCCAGCACTGTTCGCCAGTGCACCTTCTGCACAGCTGATCTTCTGTTCCAGCACTGAGACTCTCACACAGCCCTGCCAACACATTTCTTTTTTTGATTTGCAGCACATCTGCTCCAGCGCTCAGACTCCCACAACTCTGCTGATGCACCACATTTCTGATGTGCATCACTCCTCCTTTTCCATCACTGAACCCCACCACAGCTCCTTTGATGTACATCATATTGAAGTACAGCATCCACTTACATTCTAGCATTGAAGACCACAAAAGACTCTGCCACTTGACCTCACTCCTGATGTGCTTTACCTGCTGCTATTCTAGCATTGAGAATCACACATAGCTCTGCCATGCTCATCATTTCTGATATGTATCACTCTCTGCTACTGAAATAGTAAGACTCACTTAGAGCTCTTCTGATGCACCACATTTCTAATGTGCAGTACTCTCAGTATTTCACCACCAAGTTCCCCAAATAGCTTTTCCAGCGCATTTCATTCAAATGTGCATCAAAGTTTGCACCACTGGCACAGTAGAATGGTGCACGTCAGAACAAGATGCATTGGAAACAAAAAGTCCCACACACAGTTCCCTTGACGCACCTTGTTTCTGATGTGCAGCACGCTGTGCTAATCCAGCACTAGGGTCTGAAGAGAGCTCTTCCGAAGCACAACACTCTCTGCTATTTTACCACCAAGACCTACGTTACACACAGCTTTTCTGATGCTTCTCATTTCTGCTGCACAGCAGCCACACTGCTGGACAACATGGCAAACTAAAACTGCCAAAGTCAAATACCTCTATTCTTTGGCTTTGTCAATGTTTAAGTTATGTTGTTCAACAGAGGAGAAGCGGTGTAGTCTGGTTGACATTTAAAAAACACTATGACGCAGCCAGCATTGACAGCATCATAGCTTCGCTGTGCAACATGACAAAGAAAATACATTGATAAGAGAACAGATAGGTAAGACCTATTAGCTTTGCCAATGCCTGCTTGAAGTTTGGAAGTGCTACCACAAGGATATGAGCCCCCGCATTACTTGCCTCTGAAAACATCTCTGCAAGATCTTTTGTATTAAGTTTAATACAGGTAGATTTCTGAGGACAGAACCAGCAGTTATGTCCTTCTGCAATCAATGAATGATTCAAATCATGATTGCTATTGAGTACGATTTGCTGGATACAGAAAATAGAAATCAGAGTGCTACAGAGTACGATATGCTTATTAAAACTTATTTGCTAAACATTTTTATTGAGCACTTCATAACTGAAAAGCAGAAACACAGACACGCAGCATCATCCTGGTATCAATCACAGCCACCCCATAGACTCTGAAATGAAACACCAAATAATACATAAGTGAGGACAAGTGCAAAAAGAGCGCGAGCAGACTGGGAGGAAGGGAGAAGAAAATAGTATCAAAGAGACAAAAGGATGTCCATTTATACCCTAAACTGCCAGTGTGATATAACCACTACTGGAAGTAGGAAGCCTAGATCACAGGAAACCTCAGGCAGTAGAGCTGAGTCTCTAGGGCCCTGTCTAGGAAATCCCAAGCTGGGTAAAGAATAAAATACTGAACACAAGGACCACTCTTTACCGTGCCAAGATACTACTTAAAAGCTTTGAAATAGTTTGCCAACAACTTCTCTTTAATCCCTTGAAGTTACTTTCTCTTTTATGTCAAGAGACACAGGACCTCGAAGATAAGAACCTTGCAATCTCTGAACTACAGGTTCTTTCTCCAGACAATAACTCGGGTCACTCTCTGGGAGGAACCTTTCAGCTTGAAGATTAGAATCACAGTATCCGGGGTTCAAATCAAATCAAACAGGATTTACAGAGCGCAGATAGTCACCCGTGAAGGCATCCAGGCGCTGAGAACATAGCTGCTAAGATAGCTGCTAAGGGGTTCGGTTGAACAGCTAGGTCTTGAGTCCTTTCCTGAATTCCAGAAGAGAGGATGAGGTCCCTAGGTGAAAGGGGAGGTCATTCCAGGATTTAGATGCAAGGTAGGAGAAGGAGCTTCCTCCACAGTTGCTTCAGTGGATGCGGGGGAGAGTGTGGTGGAGAAGGAAGCAGAGTGCAGGCTTCTGGAGGGCTGGTGAAACTTCAGGCAGTAGTTGATGTATGCTGGTCCTTGATTGTGAAGGGCCTTGTAGGTTTGGATCCCCATCTTACATTGACATTTCTGCCGAATTGGGAGCCAATGGAGCTTCTTGAGGCGGTGTGGCTCCATTTTAGAAGGTCAAGGATGAATCTGGCCGCTGAATTCTTTATGAACTGTAGTCTCTTCAGGAGGTGCATGGTGATGATCTCACGGAGCATGTGAAGAGTGAGGAAGCAGGCAGAAGAGATTACATTGATCTGGTTTTTCATGGTGAGCTTGCTGTCCAGGATGATGCCAATGTTGTGAGGGTGGTCTGTCAGAGTGGGTGCTGGTCCTAATTTGGTAGGCCACCAAGGGACGTGTTGTTCCATTTTGTCTGTGAGTTTTAGGCAGTTGTTTTTTATTTCAGTCAGCGATCTCTGTCATGCACCTGCAGATTTCGGCCTTCATGGTGGAGGGATCTTCTGATAGTGAGAGGATGTGCTGGGTGTCATCTGTGTAGGATATGATGTTCATTCCATGGGTTCTAACGATGTTGGCCAAGGGAGTGATGTAGTTGTCGAACAGTGTAGGGCTGATGGACGAGCCTTGAGGGACGCCGCAGATTATGTTTTTGGGTTCGAGGGGAAAGATGGTAGGCGGATTCTCTGGATACTTGCAGCCATGAAAGATGCGATCCATTTGAGGGCATCTCCTTGGATTCCGATATGAAGCCTCTTGATAATGGTATGATGGGATATGGTGTTGAATGCTGCTAAGAGGTCGAGGAGGATCAGGGCTGCCCTTTCTCCCCAGTGGAGGAGGATTCTGGTGTTGTCAGTGGCAGATATCAGGGTGGTTTCTCTTTTATGTCAAGAGACACAGGATGCAGAATTCAGATTGGGAGGGGTCCAGAAGATTGTTGATCTTAGGTATTCTGTGAGTTTGTGGTTGATGGCCTTTTCGAGGACTTTGATGAGAAAGGGGAGCAGAGAGATGGAACAGTAGTTTTTGAGTTCTCTGGGGTCAGCGGAAGGTTTCTTGAGCACAGGTTTGACTTCTGCGTGTTTCCACATTTTGGGGAAGGTGGCCATGGTTCCGAATGAGTTGAAGATGGCGGGGAGCTCTCTGCTGATCATCATGCTCCTGAGGTTGAAAACGTGGTGGGAACAGGGGGCTGTGGGTGCTCCTGAATGGACAGAGTTTATGATGGCTGTAGTGTTTTGTGTGGAGAGCTGGTCACAGGCACTGAGCAAGTGGTTGGAGATAGGATTGGGGTTTGCATCCGGGGGAGCGAGGAGGCTGAGGCTGTCGGTGGTGGCGGGTTAGGGTTTGAAGTACTGGATCCAACACTCTTTAGTGGTTTTCAAAATATTATCCAAGTATTCCACTTCTTGCTCCAGGTATAGTTCAGTGATCATAGCAGAGTCCCTAAAGAGAGAGCGAGAGAGAGCGAAAGAGAGACAGAGAAAGAGTATGTGTGTGTTGCTCTCTTGCAGTCTAACCTTAACTTTCAGGTTAGTCGTCATCTTTGGTTGAGTTCCTCTTGAAACCCAAATCACCACAAGAATCAGCTATTATCACAATGCAGGAGAAAAGAATAGGGCCTACTGGTCCAGTCACTCTCCTTGTGTCACCAGTCAGTCACACTGTTTATTGAGGCCACACTGAGCCAATAAAAAAAGGACAAGCCACAGTGCTGTCAATTACTATACGGGGCACTCTGCAATACTGTGGCCGATTCACTGGCCCTCCTACTCTGATAGGGTTGGGCACTAATTACTTTGAAGACTTCCTTCAGTTCTGGTGGGCGCCACAGAACCGACCTGTCTTATGTTGATTTTCCAATGCCAGAAGGAAATCGGGTTACCCTAGCATTTCCATATACCTGGGACAACAGGGAACAAGAGCAATTTATTTAAGAACCAACTATTTCGGAAGAAATATAATCTTCCAATTCATTACAGGCGATCCTATAGATTAACAAGACAGTGTGGCTCCAGAGGTCACAAAGAGCGTTCTTCCTGGTTAGAACGTATTTTAATTCACAGTTTTGAGTTTATTTTAAAATATAATTTCAGAAGAAGAGAAAAATCAGATTTGTCGGGTACGATTTTTGCTTGTGCTGTTTTACTGCAAGATGCTGCTTGTTTTTTTTCTTTGAACAACTGCAATTAGGAGGTAAAAGAGAAGGCTGTGAATTGGATCAGGTCAGCTTCACCATTCAAATGGGACAAAAAGCTGAAATGTTGCTCAGATCAGGCTCCTGACTCCCTTAGATTGACCATTTATATAAGAGAATATGTAAATAGTGTCTTATAACACAAGCCAATATCTCCTCAGGTGACTGTTTCTCCCTCCAGTCAGCCACAATGTAGTACACTCTTCAAGTCCCTACTATGGGGGTCATTCTGACCCCGGCGGTCTCAGACCGCCGGGGCCAGGGTCGGCGGGAGCACCGCCGACAGACCGGCGGTGCCCCGCAGGGCATTCTGACCGCGGCGGTTCGGCCGCGGTCAGACAAGGAAAACCGGCGGTCTCCCGCCGGTTTTCCGCTGCCCTTGGAATCCCCCATGGCGGCGCAGCTTGCTGCGCCGCCATGGGGGATTCTGACACCCCCTACCGCCATCCTGTTCCTGGCGGTTCGCCCGCCAGGAACAGGATGGCGGTAGGGGGTGCCGCGGGGCCCCTGGGGGCCCCTGCAGTGCCCATGCCAATGGCATGGGCACTGCAGGGGCCCCCGTAAGAGGGCCCCACTGTGTATTTCAGTGTCTGCAATGCAGACACTGAAATACGCGACGGGTGCAAACTGCACCCGTCGCACCCCTGCAACTACGCCGGCTCAATTCTGAGCCGGCGTCCTCGTTGCAGGGGCATTTCCTCTGGGCCGGCGGGCGCTCTTTTGGAGAGCGCCCGCCGGCCCAGAGGAAATGTCTGAATGGGTCATTTGGCGGCTCCCTCCAGGCGGGCGGCGGGCTCAGAATGAGCCCCTATATGTTCATGTGTTGAAATTGCAGAAAATACAGACATTGGTACTTGAACAAGAACATATACTAATTGGCTGGAAGGTTTCAGTTAAATTTCTAGCTCTGTTTGCTTTTGCAGAGAATTTGGAGTAGTACAAGCAATACTGAAGTACTCTTGAAATGTTTTAATCTAATTTCTGCCAGAAGCTTTTAATGCAATGGTTGGGGTGTCTAAAATAATATTGTATGTTGCAGTCTGCCAGAAATAATATTGTATTACACTATGGCACTCTTCAGATGATTAAATTAAATGGTTAGCATAGAGGAACAAAAATAAGAATGTAGAGACTTGAGTACATACAAGTTCCAACGTCACCTGATTTAAATGAGGGATGTATGAATTTGCGTAATTTGACATCGAGACGCAGTTCGCGTTTGAAAATAGCACGAAATGGCAAGCTGTGTTGAACAAGCGTGCAGTCATTTTATTTACTCTAGCCTGCTCCTGTTCCAGCTGTACCTCATGTTTCCTTGTTTCCGAGGCCCATCCGCCTCCACCCACCCCGTTGCTGCCCACCTCACCTCTTTTTCAGCTTTGTTTTCACTTTTTGTTACCTGACTCCCCATATGCGATTCTGTTTCATGTTTTGTCCCGTTTGCCTATTATTTTTTGTCTATTATTTGTCTATTATCTTCCCTTTTCCTTTAGTTATCACTATCCTCATTTATGGCAGAGGCAGGCAGCACCGCCATACCCTTCTGGACCCCCTGTATTAAAATGCAGCAAAAGGGGATAACGCCCGGACACATTCTTAATAAGGTGCAGATGGCAGCAATTTATTTTAGGGCAGGTACACCTCCCTTCATGCCGGCAACAAGCGGCAATCGCAGAAAAAGGTAGAGCCCGGAGGGCACTCCAGAACTCAGGTGAGGCACCGCTGGGCTGACCAATTTGACATAACCTGCTCAACCTTCTTGGTGTTGAGGTGGCGAGGCTAAGTAAGTGATACATAATTTTTTTATTTTATATTTATTACATTTCGGAAGGCATTATTTACACCGTTTGTGTAATACATATATTATATTCACTGAAAAAAACAAAGGTTACAGGGACGTTATAGTTAGGTTCTGAATTTACATGAACAAAACCAAAGAAATTCAGCTGTTACAGTTTCATTTATCTCAAGTAACTATAACTCATGTCCTGGGGCGAAGATTTAGAATCATGCAGGGGGCTGCACAGCCTCTCACTGCCCTGGGGACCGCCACTTCCCGGAGCTAATTTAAAAAGACATAGGGCGCCCGTTGCACACCACCAGGACCCGGGGACAACCACCTCCACGGGACTATTAATGTTGGAGGGGGGCTCCGCGGCCCCCCTCCAGAAGCCACTGATGGCCCTGGGGACCGCCCCTTCCTAAGGCTGGCTCCTGCTATGTCCCGGGGTGCCCACACCCGGATCATAGTTTTGACAGCATGCAGCGAGTCAGAGCAAACACTCCAGTCACAGTGAGGGAGAGCTGTTAAACAGCTGTTAAACAGCTCTCCCTCACTGCGAGTGGAGGTTCCCTCTGTTTCCAGTGCCTGCAGAGAGGCAGGTAAGGAAACAAAGAAAACATTGCTCTCACAGAGGTGGGAAGCCAGCTAGGACCGTGGGGTCCCTGGGGCTGAGATCGGCCCTGGGGAGAGGAGCCAAGTGACCGGCCTCCCCCCCCACCCCACCCCCCCCCCAAAAAAAAATATTTCGGCCGGGCCCTGGAGGATGGGGTCACCCAGGGCCAAGATCGGCCAGGTGTGGTGGCCAACGCCCTCTGCTCATGGCCAAATGTCATGCACAGTAAGGGGTTAGGTGGTTATAGGGGTTGGCTGCAGGGCCTGGCCAAAGATCACTGCAGGGCCTGGCCTGCTGTGCACGGGCAAAGGCTGTGCGCAGTGCTGGTTGGATGGTTATAGGGGCTGGCTGCAGGGCCTGGCCACAGGCCAGGCTCTGCAGCCAACCCCTGCAGTGCGTGGCCGTAGGCTGTGTGCAGCGCGGGGTTAGGTGGTTATAGGTGTTGGCCGCAGGACCTGGCCAACCCACCACCATGCCCGTCCAAAGGGGACATTAGAGTTAGGAAATAGAATTTCAAAAACATAGAAATTCACTGAAAAAAACAAAGGTTACAGGGATGTTATAGTTAGGTTTACATTTCACATGTACAAAACCAGTGAAATTTAGCAGTTATAGTTAGCTCAGCTAACTATAACTTGCGCCCCTGTAATACACTGCTTATGGCCTCACATGTTACATCACTCATGACATGGTCAGTGACATCACTGATGACATCTCAAATGACATCACTGATGACATCATCCAGTGAGGGTAAGTGGTTATGTAGATGTGTGAGTGGGAGTGTGATTGGCTGTACAGGTGACTGGGTGCATGGTTGCTTACATGGGTGAGGGACAGAGTGTGTTTGTGACTGTATCAGTGAGTGAGCCAGTGCCTGTACAGGTGAGTGAGTGGATGTATCACAAGGATAAAATATCAACATCGCTTGCATTTACTGTAGAGTGTCTCTTAGATAGTTGCAAATTGTCAACTCCCACATGGGCATCATGAAATACAGCCAACAAATTGTGGATCATCAATCTTGTGTTCATTCATCAATATGTAGCATACAAAAGCCAACACGTGTTTCAAGACTGTCTCTTCTTCAGGGCTGCATAATACATACAAAAAAACTAAATGAGCTCATCTAATAATAAACCATACATATAAATTCACATAAACATTATGAATATCTCATTCTTCTCTACGTCTCATAAACACTCTTTGTATGATATGCACAATCCTATCCCCATAGGAAAAAAAATCAAATTAACTGGGTCGGTTACATCCTAATAACATATTTAAGTATTCCATGTTCACAAAAATCATTTTGATATTCTGTAATCAAAAATTAAAAATGAATCGTCAATGAAACCAGCCCTCCAAAGCCTCAAGGCCCCCTAGTCTAATATGTTATTAGACTTGTATTATTATTATAGTAAATACAAATCATTGACAGTCTGCCCTTAATGTACCTCCACTCATAAATATCATATGTAGCTTGATTCGACCCCCGTCCCATTCTAAACATTTTTTTTTACTAACCAGAATTTATTCAGCAAGAACAATAATTATGAGCAAACTGAGAAAAATCATCATGATCATAGTATATTTTTTCAACATCACCGGTAACTTACATCACTGATGGGACCACCTTCATGAGAACAGATTATCATTGAAAAAAATATATATTCAGTATTCTTACTCAAACTCTATTAGTCATTGCTTAGTGAACTTAGCTCTTACCTGAGTCAATGCCCAATCTATATATATAATGGATTCATAACTCCTTTGTCCCTCAAACAAGTGATTCAGCTACCTACATTAGTTGTCCATAATGGGATTCTATCAAAACACCTTCTTCACTATACCATCATCAAAAAACTCATCTTCATCTACAAACCCATTGTTATAAGATAAAAGTTACCTTCTTATCCAAAGCACAATTACTCTCCCGCCTTGTCCAATAAGATATCAAAATGCGCTCCTATAGATCATCCATAAACTCCTGATACGGTATTCCCTATACAAAAAATTTAAACAAAGCCCATAAGCCACTCCAAATCATACTAATAGGATCAACTTCCCAAACCTTCCCAAATTTACATAATCACAGACTATGATCTATGTCACCTGGTACCTCACCTGATAACGTCATGTTTTCGGCTCCTGTCTGTTAGTCCAAACTCAACCAGAACGCCAACCACCAGTTAAATACCCCACTCATGATCACTAACACCTGTGAAAGGGGCGTCTCCGGTACCAGCAGAAAAAAAGAACTACTTAAAAATCAAAATATAAATATATCATTAACATCTTTAAGAAGATATTCATCGATGTGTATGCCACAACGTAGTGGGGAACATTAATCCAAATCCTATTTAACTAACATAGGCAAAACATTAGCCGTTATGCAAACTTCATAATACGTATGGAGAATATCATCCATGATTAAAGAGCCAATTAAAGCATATTTTGACCGTCCTATGTATCGTGCAGAGGATAGTCCCTCCATCTCGATGAACACTAGACTGCTGTCGGTTAACTAATAAATGTCCATTTTGTTAATAAAAAAAACATATCAAGATATTGAACACAGTCTATTAAGGTCCTCATCTATCCTATAAAGAATTATCAAACCCTGGACTCCAAGGCGAGATCCAATTGATATTGTCCTTGAACTATTTCTGATGTCATGCCTCCAGCCATACAACCAAATCACCTCCTTACGTAACCTAATTCAGTTCACCCTGTGAAAATATACCACAACTCTTAATCGTAAATCACTAGAATACCACTTCATAATAACTCATGATGCTGTACAGATAAAACGTCCATTTTAAAAATAAAAATCTTAACAAACTATTGCTTACTGCTTCCTCTAGCCCCAGTATGTAGATCTCTAGAAAGGTGGCAAAATAAGAAAACTGCTATAACAGGGCTTGAAATTGCTAGTAATCAAGTCCCACTATCAGTATTAGCTCTGGTATAATTAGAGAGGCTATTATCAGAGCTCTCACATAATAAGATTGCTGCTATAATTTGTTGCTGTACTACGTGGTACCAAAGGGACAAGTCGATTTTTTACAGAACAAGTAGATTTAAGAAGCAACCTGTCCCATGGACAAGTAGATCTTTTATTAAATTCCACAACCCTGGATAGGAACGCAAAAATCAAATAAAATAATTCAAAAGCTGCTTGTGTCCCTTCAGTGCCCATAAGACTTCTGAAGACAGGCAACAATCATATAAATTAATTAATGACAACAGTTGTCTACTATAGACTACAACAATCAGCCACAAACATAAATAAATATATTAGGAAAAATACATTAGGAATGTACTTTTGTGACCGGAAAAATCCTTGACTCTCAATTTTGAGGGGACTGGAGTGAAGTAAAACTCTTCTGATTGGTGCTGCAATACCATGGTATGAAACATTGACCGGTTGCCTTCAGAGGCCAAGTGACTCTAAATTGTGTGTGTTTTCTTCTGCAGTAGGTGGGCTCCTTATCCTCTTTTACCCTTCCCCCTATATGTTGAAGGTTTTACACCGAGTTTAATTTGGAGAAGATTGCATATGATTTCCTAATTCTTATTACTTGTAATTGACATGTAAGATTACTTAAAGGGCAAGCATTTTAAGATGGCTTGTGATGATAAGTTTCTGATTAGGCGATTGCCAATAAATACTATTTAAACCATAAAAGTAAACTTAACCAAACTCCACTCATTTTGTTTATTTTTACAATTTCTAATGTTTAAAAAGAAAGCTAATTGAAATAGGTTGATCTCTGACGCACACGTGCAAATGCCTCTTTAGCACCCTATTTGTGAATGTTGGCATCAAAGTGGAAAGGCTTTTCATTAGGGACCTTAGGCAGTCAGGGGTTGCAGTGCATTACCTTTTAAGGTTATTGTTGTATTCCACCGGTGTTTCGTGACTCTAAATTGAATGACCAACGATTCACTTTAGGTCCTTGGTTCTCTCAGGGTAATAAGAACACGTAGTCGTGGCTTATTCCAGCATACTGTATAACACATTAGATAAAACTTACCAACCTAAGTTTCAGGTCAGTGCTTTACTTTATGAATCAAAAAAGACTCTAATGACAGCTATATAGAAAAGTGCCTTTAATTATATGATATGAAAATAATACTGAAAGGTCCTGTCACCTTCTGGACGCAGGATCTATCTTTAAACGTTGTTTTTAATAAAAGGATGTGCTACTAACATATAGTTCAAACTGATAAACATAAATAATGGCTATGCCAAACTCCCACTGCTCAAATAACATGATTTACACTCTCAGGAATCCTTGAAAACGTCCTTGATTATCTAGGTGGTAAACATGCTGGGAACTAGGGACTTCTAGGGGGTCACATGGGTCTATGGCCCAAATGATCCCTTAAAATTCTCAGTTGCCTGTTTCTTGGTTTCTGCCAGTCATAGAAGATATTTTTCAGGGATGAGGCGCCCACTGACCTGGAGGTACCCACAGCAGTTCGCCAAGCACTCACAGAAATGGGGACACCAATTGATGTCCGGGATGTCACTGGTAGCCAAGAGATACTGATCATATTGGAGTTTCAGGAAACTGCAGCTTTTAATAGCAATATCTCCAGACCCTTAAATACTAGAAGTATGGTTAAATGGTTGCAGTCAGCAAGATCTGTTCTTTTAGTGGGACTGGACCCTGTGCCAAGGATGTGAAGGCTGACTGTCTCCTAGACTGCCAGGGGCAATGAAATGTAGGTAGGAACACATTGTGTGCACATGCAAGGGCAGGGATGATGCAGACTCGCCCATGCCGACTTCTGGAAGCACTGGAACAGTTCCCAGCTATAGATCTTGCTTCTCCTGTGTCTGGTCTGTGGTGACCTAGTGGATCCATTGAAACCTCAGTTCCACGGGATACCCTAATTACTGCCATCTCAGCAGCCGGGCCTTTGCTCCCTTTCTCAGAATCAGGGCACCTCCTCCTGGCAGTCACAGTCCAAGTACCCGAGCAGGCAAGAAACTCTTCCTTCTCTTGCAGGTCATGAAGCAAAGTGAGTCTGGTAGCACCCCAGACATAGGCCTAGAGTGGAGTGAGAATGCAAACCATGCAGCAGTCCTAGTGTTGATTCTTGTCTTCCTTCTTACACTTAGGGGGTCATTACAACATTGGCGGTAAAAGCCGCTTACCGCCGTGCAGAAGACCGCCAACATACCGCCGCGGCCGCGGAATTCCGCCACAGCTATTATGACCCACATCTCGGAAACCGCCGAAATTCAGACACCCACACAAGTCCGCCACACCAAAGGTCAGTGTTAAACTGGCGAAAACAATTCCTCCACCGTCACGGCAACAGAAACACGCCCATGCTATCATGACACACGAATCCACACGGCGGTCTTTCAACCGCGGTATTCCATTGGCGGTACACACCGCCGCGCTCAAAATACACACACATCTCCAAAACACCGCCACATTGGACAATTCAAAATACACACACCTGACACACATACAAACACCACTCCCACACACCCAACACAATATAAAACACACACCCACATCACCCACAAACCCCTACAACCATAATTCACGAACGAAGGTCAGAGAGACAGAGAGCACAGCAATTGAGAACCCCACCACACAGAGGCACACAACACCATCACCCATACAACATCCACGAACAAAACACCACACACCACTACACATCACCACACACATCAACACTTACACCACCCCACACATCACCCACACCACCCCATGTCACGCCAAAGATACCCCCGGTTTTCCGAGGAGGAGCTCAGGGTCATGGTGGAGAAAATCCTACGGGTAGAGCCACAGCTAATTGGATCACAGGTTCAGCACACCTCCATAGCCAGGAAGATGGAGCTATGGCGCAGAATCGTGGACAGGGTCAACGCTGTGGGACAGCATCCAAGAAATCGGGAGGAAATCAGGAAGAGGTGGAACGACCTACGGGGGAAGGTGCGTTCTGTGGTCTCCAGGCACAACATTGCAATTCAGCGGACTGGCGGCGGACCCCCACCTCCTCCCCCACAACTAACAACATGGGAGGAGCAAGTCTTGACCATCATGCATCCAGAGGGCCTCGAAGGAGTCGGTGGAGGAATGGACACTGGTAAGTCAAATCTTAACTATCATATCCCCCACCCTACCTGCATGCTATCACACACCCCCACCTTCACCCCCTCCCCTATCACTCCAACTCCTCACTAATGTACTAATAACACAAACCACTCATCCCAACACCAAGCCCTGCATGACACAACTAAGCATGGTCACCCCTCACCAAAGCATGCTCACTGCACATACCCAGAACAACCCCCTAACCATCATCACACAAACCCACACACAGGAATGCTTGCACTGGGGTACACGCACACCCACCCATTGCACACCATTACACACACACATGCAATAATCATGCTCTCATATCCCTGCAGGACCACTAAGGAACGTCACCACACCGGAGGGTCCAGACATCTCCACTCCATCCACAGAAGAGGCCCACAGTGACGACAGCAGCTCTGCCCTACTGGATCCTGATGACCAGCCCGGACCATCGTGGGCCTCGGGACAGTCGGTTCCCCTTGCACAGGCACAGCCCAACACTGACCTTCCACCCTCTGGAATCACCAGCACAGCACCAACCCAGCAGGCCCATACCTCCGTACCCAGGACACGTCAATCAGCGGTGTGTCCACCACTACAGGGAACCCAGGATAACCCACCACCCCAACAACAACAGGGACCTGGGGGCAGTGGTAGTGGGCACACGGTTCAGGGGACGGAGGCACAGGAACACAGGGGAACTGGGAGGGCTGCTGTGCGACAGGGGGCGGACAGGCCAAGGGAACCCACTCTCCACAAGGCACTCTCCTCCATCATGGGAGCATACTACCACTCCCAGGAGACGATGGCGACGGTCCTGGCCAAGTTTCAGGAGACCCAGCGCATGCAGGAGGAGCAGTATTTGGGGTTCAGGGAGGAGCTCAGAACCATCAGCTCCGCCCTGGGCACCATTGTAGAGGTGCTGAAGGACATACAAAAGACCATGAGGGACACCGTGGCACTCCAAGGGGCCCCTGACACTAGCCTGGATGATGAACTGCCCACCACCTCCGCCGGTGCTAGTGGACAGGACGCCCCGCCACAGGACCACCACTCGAGCACCCCACCCCCTGCAGACTTACAACCACCCCTCAAGCGGTCCCTGAGATACAGGAACAGGACAGAGCAAGATGGCAAGACCCCGGCCAGGAAATGAGACCGCCCTGATTGTCCTCCCACTGTCCCACTTTGTTACCCTGTCCATACTTTAACTGCCCCAGCTCCACTTCCTATGCCCATATGGGCAGTGCACCTGTGAGACTAATAGACTGGACTCTGCCATGGACGTTCCTCTACTGTCCCCCATCACAATTTTACAACCCCCCTCTATTTTTGAGCACTTAAATAAAGACCCTTGAACCAAAAAACAATCTTGAGTCAGTCTGTGATTTGGTAAATTTGTATTATCAATGACAGTGTCAAAATGTGTTTTCAATTGTAAAGCCAACATACCTATGTCACACATCACAAGTCCTTGAAGGATGCAAGCAGATGACACACGTTGGTAACCACACCTGTGACACCGTAATGGAAAGGTACAACTCAGTGACCAAATAGTGCTATGGAATGACAGACATGATAGAGGTAGAAGTGTGAAAGTGAATGTAATGGTAAAAAAGGAATGTTCTCACCTGTCTGTCACTGGAAATATTGTTGTATGACTGACTCCCTGTTGTCTATGTCTTCTTCCTCAGCTTCCTCCTCATCACTGTCCACAGGCTCCACAGCTGCCACAACACCGCCATCTGGACCATCCTCCTGCAGAAAAGGCACCTGGCGTCGCAAAGCAAGATTGTGAAGCATCGATCAGGCGATGATGATCTGGCACACCTTCTTCGGTGAGTAGAATAGGGAACCACCTGTCATATGGAGGCCCAAGGTGCGTTCGATCACCCTCCTAGTCCGCCCATGGGCCTCATTGTAGCGTTTCTCTGCCCTGGTCCTGGGATTCCTCACTGGGGTCAATAGCCAGGACAGGTTGGGGTAACCAGAGTCCCCTAATAGCCACACACGGTGCCTCTGGAGTTGACCCATCACATACGGGATACTGCTATTCCGCAGGATGTAGGCGTCATGCACAGAGCCAGGGAACACAGCATTTACCTTGGCGATGTACTGGTCTGCCAAACATACCATCTGTACATTCATCGAATGATAACTCTTCCGGTTGCTGTTCACCTGTTCACTCCTGTGGGGGGGACCAGAGCTACATGGGTCCCATCAATAGCACCTATGACGTTGGGGATATGTCCAAGGGCATAGAAGTCACATTTAACTGTAGCCAAATCCTCCACCTGAGGGAAAACGATGTAGCTCCATACGTGTTTCAGCAGGGCAGACAACACTCTGGACAGCACGTTGGAAAACATAGGCTGGGAGATCCCTGATGCCATGGCCACTGTTGTCTGAAAAGACCCACTTGCAAGGAAATGGAGCACTGACAGCACCTGCACGTCAGGGGGGATTCCTGTGGGATGGCGAATTGGTGACATCAGGTCTGGCTCCAACTGGGTACATAGTTCCTGGATAGTGGCACGGTCAAACCTGTAGGTGATGATTAAATGTCGCTCCTCCATTGTCAACTGGTCCACCAGCAGTCGGTACACCGGAGGATTCCGCCATCTTCTCAAATGTCCAAGCTGACGGTGCCTAGGAAGGACAACAGCGACCACAGAGTCAACAAATTTCCAGGTATGTACCCACAGATACACAGAACACGACACCAAACACAAAACTCTTCCTGTATGTGTGTTGAGTGTAGGCCTAGGTATTTGTGACGCAGTAGTAAATGAAGCCATGTGGGCCCCTGAAATGGCGGCTGCCTGACCTCTAAACTGGGACAATGGGATGTGAGGCATCTGGGCTGGCGTTGTACACCGTCGCGGTAGGCAGTCGTAGACCGCGGCGCAATGCTGCATTGGTTAACATTGGACCCTATGGGTCCCAGGAGCCAATGATGAAGTGCGCCGGCGGTGATGATACGCACCGCCACGGACGTCACCGCCGCGGACGTGACCGCCATTTTCTATCTGTTCAATCACTCGATACCTGATCTTCGACAGGAGAGGACCAACACTGCAAGTGCTGCTGTGACCTCGGTCTGGAAGAGACAATGGCTGCTGCGTCTGGGGAAAGGGCCCCTGCCTTCACTGCTCAGGAGTTGGAGAAGCTCGTGGACGGGGTCCTCCCCCAGGGAGCACGTTGTATGGGCTATGCCTGGGTGGAGAGGGCTGGTTGTAAGAAGGAAGGGGGCAGAGCTCAGGGAACAGGAAGGACTGTGAATGCATGTGCCACATGGCAAGGGTAGGGATGGGGGCCACTCACATCGACGGTGCAGTTGGTAATAGCTTTTCTTCTTCCCCTGTGCATGTCATGTAGGTCAGCGCCCACCAGAAGAAGGACATTTGGCATGCCATCGCCAAGGACGTCCGGACCCTGGGGGTCCACCAGAGACGGGGCACCCACTGCCGTAAAAGATGGGAGGACATTCGCCGCTGGAGCAAGAAGACGGCGGAGGCTCAGCTGGGATGGCCTCCCAACGTGGGAGGGGTGCCCGTCGCACCATGACCCCAATGATGTTCAGGATCCTGGCGGTGGCCTACCCGGAGTTGGATGGGCGCTTGTGGGCATCACAGCAGACACAGAACTCTCATTCTGGGGACTTTGCGCGCAGTGGAGGGGTCTGGGTGGGGGAGGAGGGATGTGGGTTTCCCCAGGCCAGGGCGACTTACGTAGGCTAGGCCCCTCCGTAATGCAGGCTATGTGCCACTCCACCCCACCTCAGTGAGGGCCAAGTACAGGTATACATGCCTCTGTGGCATCCATGTGTGCAGATGTCCACCATAGCCATGTAGGCCAGATCCCAGGAATTGCATCTGTAGTGGCCAAGAGCACGGCGTAGTGCAGGGGGCTGCTGTGTCTGTACTGTCCGCCAACGGTAGCGGTAAGCCATGCACTCAACCTGTCTTTCTTCTGTCGTCCCCCCCCCTTTTCTGCACTCCCTGCTCTTTTGTGCATCAGCATCATCAGGCGGAGGTACGGTGGCACCGGAGCAGGGGGGAGCTGCATCCCACTTGGCCATGGAGGGCCACACCACGGACTCAGAAGACACGAGTGGGACAGAGGGCGAGGGGAGCTTCACGTCGGTCACCGGATCACCAACCAACGAAACGGACTTGTCCGCCGATGGGAGTTCCCTTGTGGTGGCGGCACCATCTGTGCCCCCCCACTTCTACAGGTACAGCCGCCACCTCCCCTACCAGCACTGCCCTCCCAGCAGCCCCTCAGCGTTCGCCCCATGCCCACTCACCCAGGAGGGTGGGCATCACCTTCGCCCCAGGCACCTCAGCCCCTGCCCCTGTCACCCCTGCTGCCCTCAGTGAGGAGGCCATTGACCTCCTCAGGTCACTCACTGTTGGGCAGTCTACCATTGTGAATGCCATCCAGGGTGTAGAAAGGCAGTTGCAACACACTAATGCATTCCTGGAGGGCATTCATTCTGGTCAGGCTGCCCATCATCGAACCTTGCAATCTCTGGCCTCAGCACTGATGGCAGCCATTGTCCCTGTGCCTAGCCTCCCCCTCCAACTTCCTCCACCCAGACCCAATCCCCTGTACCCCAGCCAATCCCAAGCACACCATCAAACAAGCATGCATACACCTCAACACACACAAGTAGCTCAGGCAAACATAGGCACCACACAACCCACAGGCACTCACGCAAGCATCACCCACATACAGACACAGCAACATCCACTGCCTCCACTGTGTCCCCCTCCTCGTCGTCTCCCTCCTCCCTCCCAGTGCCATCTACACTCTCACCTGCATGCACTACATCTACAGGCACTAGGACTCGCACCAGAACACCCAGCACCACACCCCGCTCACCTGCACTCACCACCCCCACTACCATTTACATGTCCCCTGTGTCCACTCCCAGTGTGTCTGTGACGCCCCCTCCCAAAGTACACAAACGCGGGCACCCACACACCCAACATCCATCCACCTCACGACAGCCTCCAGTACCTGCACCTGCACCCAAAACACCTAAAGTTACACCTCCTACAACCACCTCCTCTTCCTCCACTCCCAGACCCCCTCCAGCTACCCTTCCCAGTCTTCGTCAGCAACTCTTCCTCAGCAACGTTGACCTCTTTGCCCTCACCCCCACCCCTCCAATTCATTAGTCCCGTAGTAGCACCTCAGCCAAAAAAACTCCAGGACCTGTGGTGCGTGTTCAAGGTTTGTGGAGTGCACCGGCCACCAGGGCAGCCAGTGTGACACGGAGCCAAAGCACTGCCAGTCCACCCCCTGTAAAGCACCTAAAGTTGGAAAGTGGCCGACGGGACAGGGTGAAGAGGTCACAAGGGTCCCAGGGGGATTGCAGAGTCAGATGTGACTCCTCCAAAGGTGGTGAGGGGCCAGAAGAAGTCTGCACAGTCTGGGAAGAGCAGCACGGCGGATAAGGGCGCCATCCTCCCCGGTGGCCGGGATGCCACCGCCAGCACTGTCGTCACTGGTCAGGAGACCACCGCCGGAGTCAGTGCCCAGGAGGGCAGCAGTATCGTCACTGGTCAGGAGACCACCGCCGGAGTCAGTGCCCAGGAGGGCAGCACTGTCGTCACTGGTCAGGAGACCACCGCCGGAGTCAGTGCCCAGGAGGGCAGCAGTATCGTCACTGGTCAGGTGACCACTGCCGGAGTCAGTGCCCAGGAGGGCCCCGGCAGCCACAGCCCCGCTGGGCAATGACGGACCGTCATGCCACACACCAATGCACAGGTCAGAGCCCGCCATCGTAAAGCACCGCTGCACAAGGAAAACACCGCCATGGCAAAGCACCGCTGAACAGGTCAGAGTCCGCCATGGCAAAGCACCGCTGAACAGGTCAGAGTCCGCCATGGCAAAGCACCGCTGAACAGGTCAGAGACCGCCATGGCAAAGCACTGCTGAACAGGTCAGAGACCGCCATGACAAAGCACCGCTGAACAGGGCAAAGCACCGCTGAACAGGTCAGAGACCGCCATGGCAAAGCACTGCTGAACAGGTCAGAGACCGCCATGGCAAAGCACCGCTGAACAAGGAAAACACTGCCACATCAAGCATCGTTATCCCATGTGCAGCTGGGACAGTGACGGAACAGGAACCGTCCCAGGGAGCCTGATGCAGTCTGGGCACCATTCCCCCTCCAGAACCAGTGGAGACATGCATCCACTCCGTCTGTCCTTAACAGGATGAAGCACTATGGGCACCAGTCCCCCTCCAGAACCAGTGGAGACATGCATCCACTCCGTCTGTCCTTAACAGGATGAAGCACTCTGGGCACCAGTCCCCCTCCAGAACCAGTGGAGACTGTTATCCACTTGAGAGACTGTGGCTTTGCACTCCCCAGGATGGTACAGTGGGCAACCCACCCACTGTAGAAACTTGAGAGACTGTGGCTTTGCACTCCCCAGAATGGTACAGTGGGCAACCCACCCACTGTAGAGACTTGAGAGACTGTGGCTTTGCACTCCCCAGGATGGTACAGTGGGCAACCCACTCACTGTAGAGACTTGAGAGACTCTAGCTTTGCACTCCACAGGATGGTGCAGTGGGCAACCCACCCACTGTAGAGACTTGAGAGACTGAACTTTGCACTCCCCAGGATACATCAATGGGCATGGAGCCCCGTCGTGGATCTGGCGTGGTGCTGTAATCCGGCTGAGGTGCCCCCCCCTTCCCTTCACCCTGAGGTGCCTGTTGTATTTCTATCTGATGCCCCTGCAGTGTTCTCTTCGTTTGTGGACAGGTATCTAGTGTGGGCCTCGCCCATGCATTTTTGAACCAGTGGTGCACGGACATTGATATGTGCATACCTGCACTACTTCTCGTAATGTGTATATAATATTGAATGAATGTGTATATATATCTGTATATAATTGGAACTGTATTTTGATACATTACAATGTTTGAACTGATTTCCTTTTGTCTTTGCATTCTTCCGGGGGGGTTGTGGGTTGTTACTGTGATGTTTGGAAATGCATTGGTGTGTGTGTTGTAATGTGCGAGGGTGGGGGTGTTCCGTGTGTGTCCCCCTGACTTTTGCCTCCCCCCTCCCCTATGTCGTAGGTGCAGTACTCACCGTTGTCTTCGGCGCCGCCGTTGCTGGTGTTCGTAGATGAGCAGGAAGACAAGGGCAGGGAGTATTTGTAATTCCGGCTCCATGGTGTCCTCCTTCCTCGTGGAGTATGTTGAGGTGAGCGTTTTCCCATTGCAAAAGCTGTTTCCGCCGTGTTTTTATTCACGGTGAATCCGCCCCGGAAAAGGTGGCGGATTGGCGGGTTGTGATAATGTGGGCGGTACATTGTCTCCCGCCTGTCTGTTGGCGGTGACCGCCGCGCTGCTTGTCTGTACCGCCATGGCGGGCGGTGTGTTAAAGTGGCTGTCTATGTTGGCGGTTTCCGCCACGGTCATAATTCCCTTTTTTTGTCCGCCGGCCCGTTTGCGGTATTACCGCACCTTTAACACCGTCCGCCAGGGTTGTAATGACCCCCTTAGTGTACATCTCCTCAGTTTCTAGTCAACACACATTAAGCAAGTACTGACTGATATAGTCAGCTCTTACACTTCTCATGAGACCAAGGCAGCAGTCCACAGAAAAGAAAACAGGAGTCTGCAGTTTGTGTAAAATAAACTGCCCCTGCAATCCTGGGCAAACATTTTTCCAAACCTGTTGAAAAAAAGAGACCAGTTTGAACTTGTTTGAGTGTCTTATTATTTACCTCATTTAGATGTTCTGCTGTCAGAAAAGATGACCATAATTCAGTAGCTGTGGCTCACTTTGGGAGGATAGGCCTTCCCTAAAACAAGGGACCTGGTCTAGTTACCGTGCCAACATAGCACTTACACTAGTGACCTAGAGGGGACGAGAGAACAGTGAGAATGTCCAGGCCGGAATGCCAGAGAATGCGAGCACATGACAATGAAGAGCAAATGTACGGCAAAACAAGAGGCAAAAAACGCATCACTCATATTCCATGCATGTTTTATATATGCCCTAGACACACTAAAGGGCAAGGACTCCAGTTATGGGGAGTGACTAGACCTTTTCCAGGGGAGAGTGCATAGGGAGTGTCCCCAGAAGAGGTACAGGTTAATAAACTTGTGGCCCTTACTATAAACATGTTTCCACCAGCCTCCATGGCTGCATAGTCTGCGTTGAGATGGCAGTTGCCACTCTCACAAAAAGAGTGCTTTGGGGGCACTTACATTAAAGGTAGGGACTCCAGTGGGCGTACATGTTTATCACCCCCAGTTACAGAAAAAACACATGGCTATCCAAAAGTGTTCGAATCGTACAGGTTGAATAATCCCATGCAGAGGACTTCCATGGCAACACAGTTCATTCGCATCTCTTGAAGTTGGCTCTGTATATACTATCTCAAAGTGAGAGGTAGTGTGCACAGAGTCCAAGAGTTCCCCTTAGAGGTTGATAGTGGCAAAATTAGATAATACCCATGCTCCATTTTAGGTAATGTGGTTGAGCAGTAGGCTTACCAGAGGGTAGTGTTAAGCATTTATTGTACACACACAGGCAATAAATGAGGAACACACACCCAAAGACTTAACTCAAGGCCAATAGTTTTTATATAGAAACATATTTTTTCTTAATTTATTTTAGAACCACAAGATTCAAGATTTGAAGTAAATACATAAAATGCAAGGTACTTCACACAGGTAATTATAGAACTTTGAATTAAAGCAGTCGTACACACAGTATAGATTAAAATGGCAATAAGCTTTTTTTAAAGTGGACACAGTGCAAAAATCAACAGTTCCTCAGGAAGGTAAGTTTGGTTAGGTTTTGCAGGTAAGTAAAGCACAGTCAGTCTCCTGGGCATAGGCAGCCCACTGTTGGGGGTTCAAGGCAACCTCAAAGTCACTGCACCAGCAACACAGGGCCGGTCAGGTGCAGAGGTCAAAGGAGGGCCCAAAACACATAGGTGCCTATGGAAAACAGGGGTGCTCCAGTTCCGGTCTGCTGGCGGGTAAGTACCTGCGTCCTCGGGGAGCAGACCAGGGGGGTTTTGTAGAGCACTGGGGGGGGACACAAACAGGCACACAAAACACACCCTCAGCGGCACAGGGGTGGCCGAGTGCAGTGTGCAAAGTAGGCATCAGGTTTGCTATAGGAAGCAATGGAGGACCCGGGGATCACTTAGGCGATGCAGGCAGGGCACAGGGGGGCTTCTCAGGCCAGCCACCAACTGGGCTAGGAAGAGGGCCATCTGCTGGTCACTCCTGCACTGGTGGGTGGTCCCTCTCGGTCCTGGGGGCTGTGGGTGCAGTGCTTGGTCCAGGCGTCAGGTTCCTTGTTACCAGGCAGTCGTGGTCAGGGGGAGCCTCTGGATCTTCTCTGCAGGCGTCGCTGTGGGTGCAGGGGGGTCGACTCAGGTTACTCATGTCGTCGCAGTCGCCTGGGAGTCCTCCCTGCAGTGTTTGTTCTCTGGAGCTCAAGCTGGGGGCTTTGTGTGCAGAGTGAGAAGTCTCACGCTTCCGGCGGGAAAGGAGAGTTCTTTCAAAGTTGCTTTAAAGTTGCAAAAATTTTGCAGTTTGTGAACAGTGCCGCTGTTCTCTGGAGTTTCTTGGTCCTTCGGGTTCAGGGCAGTCCTCTGAGTCCTCAGAGGTCGCTGGTCCCTGTCGGATGTGTCACTGTGCAGGTTCTTTGAGTCTGGAGACAGGCCGGTAGTCTCTGGCGACAAGTCAGTTGTCGTCTCCGTTGAGTTTTCAGGTTTGCTGTCCTTCTTCTTTGTGTAGGTTGCAGAAATCTGAATTCCTGGGTTCAGGGTCGCTCCTAAATACTAAATTTAGGGGTGTGTTTAGGTCTGGGGGACAGTAGCCAATGGCTACTGACCTGGAGGGTGGCTACATCCTCTTGGTGCTTCCTCCCTGAAGGGATGGGGGCCCATCCCTAATCCTATTAAGGGAATCCTCCAATCTCAAGATGGAGGATTTCTAAAGGCAGGGGTCACCTCAGCTCAGGACACCTTAGGGGCTGTCCTGACTGGTGGGTGACTCCTCCTTGTTTTCCTCATTATCATCTCCTGCCTTGCCGCCAAACGTGGGGTCAGTGGCCAGAGGGGCGGGCATCTCCACTAGCTGGGATGACCTGGGATACATTTCCTACAGGGGGAGGTGAGAAGCACCTCCACCAAGTACAGGCTTTGTTCCTGGCCACAGAGTGACAAAGGCACACACCACATGTGGCCAGAAACTCGTCTGGTTGTGGCAGGCTGGCAGAAACTGGTCGGACTGGTATTCAGGGGGCATCTCTAAGATGCCCTCTGGGTGTATTTTACAATAAATCCCACACTGGAATCAGTATGCATTTATTGTGCTGAGAAGTTTGAGACCAAACTTCCCAGATTTCAGTGTAGCCATTATGGAACTGTGGAGTTCGTAGTTGACAAACTCCCAGACCATATACTCTTTATGGCTACCCTGCACTTACAATGTCTAAGGTTTTGCTTAGACACTGTGGGGGTGAGAGAGCGTAGCTTTTATAATCAATATTAACATGAAATGTTTATGAACTAATGTATAATAATGCCAAATAGAAAATGTATTAATATGTTTTGCTAAAACGTGCGTTTGAAATGTGCCCACGGGGAGTGGCTGCCAATATAAACTGGGACTAATGAAAATGACAGGTTATGTTGCTAAAGTTCTGCTAATAAATCATTAGGCCTTAGTTAGCATGAGTTGAGGCCTAGCTGCCTGGCTCTCATATTAATGTGTTTTTCTAACGTGCAGTGTGCTGACTTGCTAAAGGACATGAACTCTTGTTTTCCTAAAAGTTAGAAGCTGAATGTAACTGTAGTAGATCTGTTCTCATGAAATTCAATGTGCTTGTAAAAACATTTTAGCTGAATGCAACAGTGTAGATTTGTACCTGCTACAAGGCCGCCTGAACCGGTACAGACAATGGAGCTACTGGCTGAAGATGTGCAAGGGACCACGAGAGTATAAAATCATACCGGACATTCTGCCCGCTGAAGACGTCAATCATAAGGACCAATAAACTACGTGAGAACAGTTATGGGGTGACAAATGTAATGAAGTAATTACAACTTTATTGCAGGGAGATAGTGAGGTATCGACTTTAACCAATTAAATTTTAGGGGAATGTACCACGAAAAAGGGATAAAACCTCTTGACACAAGGAAGTAGGGGAGAACAGGGAAGGACAGGAGACGGGAGAACGGCGTGAATAGAGAACAGGAGAGAATAGTTAGGGAGATGCTGTTGCGATTTGTTATGATCCAGATACTTTGTCACTTTGCTTAGTGACTTGATAATTTAGTTAGAACCATCCTTGTCCTTAGATTGCCCATTATACTTTACCTCCTTATGAGGGAAGTGCCCCCTTTTACCTGACTGAGTTCCTGACTGACGGCGAACCAACTGATGTCCTGAAGACGAAGACCGAACCTGAGTGCCGACCCAAACGGAGGGTAACTATATGACAATGATATTGTGATTGTCTGTTTGCTTTTCCTTTCTAGGTACCAACTGCTTCTTTTGACAGAGACCATAGCTAGATGTTTTCCAAATTGGTGTTACTAAATTGTTTTGCATTAAGCCCAACATGCTAATGCTAATTCGAGGTTAGAATAGGGGTTCACTGAACTGACGCAAATAGACAAATGACTGAATCTATGCTTTGTTGAATAATGTGCCAATGATACTCTGCTAAGAATAACCTATGTTAACGACGTTCTATGTTCTAATTGCACTGTTATAATAAATATTGATGACGTCATTGATATATTTATTGACATGTTAATTAGCTATCTCGTCCTAAGGTGTCTTCAATCAAGGTCAAAAGATTCATTGGCCTTAAACGAGTCCCAAAGTGAGTAAATTAGTCATAAAGGGACGCGTTAACAGTTCTGGTAGCAGAGCGACGGTTTGGCCCTTTAAGGCCCTAGGACGGGGAATCATTGTTTAGATTTGTTTTTCAAGATAATGAAAATTGGAAGTATGATGTGTTTCTAAATTCCCCATGACTTTCTCGGAATCTCGGAGCCTGCCTAAGTGAGTTGGGATATGTTATCGGCGTTTTAGTATGTGTGATATAGAATTTGCGCTTGCTCAGCTTATGCATATTGCAGGTGATTTGTGAAGTTTGTGTGGTTAGGCCAGGTAATGTTGTTTTCGTAGGAGTGGGCGTACTCCGCAGTATGAGAGTAGGGAAGTCGGCGAACTTCATGTGAATGTGGCGCTTTGTGCTCAAAATTATCCACGTGGTTGGTTGGTGATGTGCGGACGTGGTCTAAGACTCTGGAGTATATTGACAGGTGTAGGGGACACTTGGGTTTATGTTGTAATTTGTGCGGTTCAATCGGGCGTGGTTGACAAGTCGGGTTTGAGTCAAATTGTGTGGGTGAAACCTTCGATGGAGATTTGGCAAGTTCTAAAGTGCACTAGAACAAACCATTGACAAGTCGAGAGTAGGATTTGCGGGTCAAATTCTGCTTGCGAGTGCGGGAGCTGAGAAGGAGAGAGTAGCGGCCGAGGCTTCAAGTGAAATCTCTGTAAAGTTCTGAAGCGATTGTGTACCCTTCCTGTAGTAAACCGGCAAATTTGGGTTTTGTTGTTAAAGGTGCTCGCAATAATTTTGCATTAGTTTGGTGTGAATCCAGTGTGAGGAGGACAAGCCGCGAGACTTTGTCAGTCGCAGTGTGTGTGTGAGTGTGACGTCAGTGGTGCAGCGCTGGGATAGGTCAGTTGCCGAGAGGGGTCGCGCACGGATTGCCAGCCGTCCATGAGAGGCAATTGGTGGAGAAAGGGGGGTGAAGAGTGTTTTGGGAATTAAAGTCACTTTCTGGTCAGATTCTAAACAAAATAAAAGACGCGAAAATGAAGTTTTTCAAGGCGCTAAAGAGTGCTTTGAAGGGAGACATATATATTAGGGCGAGTGAAGGGGAGCCTACACCGCCTGAGGGTTCTCCAGCTCATATTGTAATGGAGGAAAAGGGAGTTGCGCTGTGTCTTTGGATGAAGCAGTGGCGCAAATTGACAGAGAAGGAGAGATGTTTAGCGTTTCCGGAGCATGGAACGTTCAATACAAGAATTTTAGAGAACCTAAGATGGATGTTAAGTGTACAAAAGCCGCCTCCGAGACCAGCTCAGTATGAGGCATTAGCAGTCTGGGATTTAATGGCCATACGACAAAGACTTGAAAGTAGAATGAAAAGGGCTCTAGCGGAGGCTAGATGGGACAATGAGAGCAGAATGTGGAGGAGAGGAATAGTTGACGGACTTAAACTGTTTCCGGCAATAACCCAGGAAGATGAGACACAGGGAAAGAAAGCCACCTGTAAGACAGACAAGGGCTCTAGCAAGTCAAATGAGACTCAGAGGTCTTGGGTAGATGAAGATGATTCAGAAGAAAAAGAGTTTCTTAATCAGTTGTTACATGATCGCCCGCCACCATATGCTATAAATGATACTGCTCTGAGCACTAGTGCGGGTCCTGAAGAACAGGCACAGAGTAAGGGAATTACAAATACAGTGCAGACAAGTGATACAGTTTTGATACAAAATGGTGTCAGTGTATCCACTGCACTAGACACACAGATACAGTTGCAACCTCCGCTGATACAGAGGCTCTATCCAGATGTCCCAGTACTAGAGACAAATACGAGTCTGGTGGTTCCGCCTGATACGATATAAATGAGATCGAAGCTAGTGCAGATTGAGCCAACTCCGCAATTGTTGCCCCAGCCACAGCAACAGCTGGTTCCGAATTACAATCCAGTTGCAAGACCGCAGTCAGTACCTACAGCACCCACGATGAGTCAAGCTTTGGGAGTTAATGCTCCACGGGGTTCGCTCCTGCACTGGAAGTCGGATCCTTCAGGTCCTGGGGGCTGCGGGTGCAGTGTCCTTACCAGGCGTCGGGTCTTTGAAGCAGGCAGTCGCGGTCAGGGGGAGCCTCTGGATTCCCTCTGCAGGCGTCGCTGTAGGGGCTTAGGGGGGTCAACTCTGGCTACTCACGGGCTCGCAGTCGCTGGGGAGTCCTCCCTGTAGTGTTTGTTCTCCACAAGTCGAGCCGGGGGCGTAGAGTGCAGAGTGCAAAGTCTCACGCTTCCGGCGGGAAACGTGTGTTCTTTCAAAGTTGCTTCTTTGTTGCAAAGATGCTTCTTTCTTGGAGCAGAGCCGCTGTCCTCAGGAGTTCTTGGTCCTTTTAGATGCAGGGTAGTCCTCTGAGGCTTCAGAGGTTGCTGGACCCTGTGGAACGCGTCGCTGGAGCAGTTCTTTTGAAGTGGGGAGACAGGCCGGTAGAGCTGGGGCCAAAGCAGTTGGTGTCTCCATCTTCTCTGCAGGTTTTTCAGCTCAGCAGTCTTTCTTCGTCTTAGGTTGCAGGAATCTATCTTGCTGGGTTCTGGGAGCCCCTAAATACTCAATTTAGGGGGGGGGTTTAGGTCTGGGGGGTTAGTAGCCAATGGCTACTAGCCCTGAGGGTGGCTACACCCTCTTTGTGCCTCCTCCCTGAGGGGAGGGGGGCACATCCCTAATCCTATTGGGGGAATCCTCCATCTGCAAGATGGAGGATTTCTAAAAGTCAGAGTCACCTCAGCTCAGGACACCTTAGGGGCTGTCCTGACTGGCCAGTGACTCCTCCTTGTTTTTCTCATTATTTCCTCCGGCCTTGCCGCCAAAAGTGGGGCTGTGGCCGGAGGGGGCGGGCAGCTCCACTAGCTGGAGTGCCCTGGGCTGCTGTAACAAAGGGGGTGAGCCTTTGAGGCTCACCGCCAGGTGTTACAGTTCCTGCAGGGGGAGGTGAGAAGCACCTCCACCCAGTACAGGCTTTGTTACTAGCCACAGAGTGACAAAGGCACTCTCCCCATGTGGCCAGCAACATGTCTGGTGTGTGGCAGGCTGCTAAAACTAGTCAGCCCACACTGGTAGTCGGTATGGTTTCAGGGGGCACCTCTAAGATGCCCTCTGGGGTGTATTTTACAATACAATGTACACTGGCATCAGTGTGCATTTATTGTGCTGAGAAGTTTGATACCAAACTTCACAGTTTTCAGTGTAGCCATTATGGTGCTGTGGAGTTCGTGTATGACAGACTCCCAGACCATATACTCTTATGGCTACCCTGCACTTACAATGTCTAAGGTTTTGCTTAGACACTGTAGGGGCATAGTGATCTTGCACTTATGCCCTCACCTATGGTATAGTGCACCCTGCCTTAGGGCTGTAAGGCCTGCTAGAGGGGTGACTTATCTATACCTATAGGCAGTGTGAGGTTGGCATGGCACCCTGAGGGGAGTGCCATGTCGACTTGGTCATTTTATCCCCACCAGCACACACAAGCTGGCAAGCAGTGTGTCTGTGCTGAGTGAGGGGTCTCCAGGGTGGCATAAGACATGCTGCAGCCCTTAGAGACCTTCCCTGGCATCAGGGCCCTTGGTACCAGGGGTACCAGTTACAAGGGACTTACCTGGATGCCAGGGTGTGCCAATTGTGGAAACAAAGGTACAGGTTAGGGAAAGAACACTGGTGCTGGGGCCTGGTTAGCAGGCCTCAGCACACTTTCAAATCATAACTTGGCATCAGCAAAGGCAAAATGTCAGGGGGTAACCATGCCCAGGAGGCATTTCCTTACACAACCCCCCCCCCTCCAAACGAAAGAGGATGAGACTAACCTTTCCCAAGAGAGTCTTCATTTTCTAAGTGGAAGAACCTGGAAAGGCCATCTGCATTGGCAGTCCCAGGTCTGTGTTCCACTATAAAGTCCATTCCCTGTAGGGAGATGGACCACCTCAACAGTTGTGGATTTTCACCTTTCATTTGCATTAGCCATCTGAGAGGTCTGTGGTCAGTCTGAACTACAAAGTGAGTACGTAGGTATGGTCTCAGCTTCTTCAGGGACCAAACCACAGCAAAGGCCTCCCTCTCAATGGCACTCCAATGCTGCTCCCTGGGGAGTAACCTCCTGCTAATGAAAGCAACAGGCTGGTCAAGGCCATCATCATTTGTTTGGGACAAAACTGCCCCTATCCCATGTTCAGAGGCATCAGTCTGCACAATGAACTGCTTGGAGTAATCTGGAGCTTTGAGAACTGGTGCTGTGCACATTGCTTGTTTCAGGGTGTCAAAGGCCTGTTGGCATTCTACAGTCCAGTTTACTTTCTTGGGCATTTTCTTGGAGGTAAGTTCTGTGAGGGGTGTCACTATGGATCCATATCCCTTCACAAACCTCCTGTAGTACCCAGTCAAGCCAAGGAATGCCCTGACTTGAGTCTGGGTTTTTGGAGCTGCCCAGTCCAGAATAGTCTGGATCTTGGGGATGGAGTGGCTGAACTTGGCCTCCACCTACAAGGTGTCCCAAGTAAACCACAGTTCCCTGCCCTATCTGGCATTTGGATGCCTTGATAGAGAGGCCTGATGATTGCAGGGCCTTCAAAACCTTCTTCAGGCGGACCAGGTGATCCTGCCAGCTGGAGCTAAAGACAGCAATATCGTCAAGATAAGCTGCACTAAAGGACTCCAAGCCAGCAAGGACTTGATTCACCAACCTTTGGAAGGTGACAGGGGCATTCTTTAAACCAAAAGGCATAACAGTAAACTGATAATGCCCATCAGGTGTGGAGAATGCTGCCTTTTCTTTTGCTCCTTGTGCCATTTTGATTTGCCAGTACCCTGCTGTCAAGTCAAAGGTAATTAAGTATTTGGCAGCACCTATTTTGTCTATCAATTCATCTGCCCTTGGAATGGGATGGGCATCTGTCTTGGTGACAGAATTAAGTCCTCTGTAGTCCACACAAAACCTCATCTCTCTCTTTCTATCTTTGGTGTGAGGTTTGAGGACTAAGACCACTGGGCTAGCCCAGGGGCTGTCAGAGTGCTCAATGACTCCCAATTCCAGCATCTTGTGGACTTCCACCTTGATGCTTTCCTTAACTTGGTCAGACTGTCTGAAAATTTTGTTTTTGACAGGCATGCTGTCTCCTGTGTCCACATCATGGGTACACAGGTGTGTCTGACCAGGGGTTAGGGAAAAGAGCTCAGCAAACTGTTGCAGGACTTTCCTACAGTCAGATTGCTGTTGGCCAGAGAGGGTTTCTGAGTAGATCACTCCATCAACTGAGCCATCATTTGGGTCTGTGGAGAGGAGATCAGGGAGAGGTTCGCTCTCAGATTCCTGGTCCTCATCTGTTACCATCAACAGATTCACATCTGCCCTGTCATGGAAGAGTTTGAGGCGGTTTACATGGATCACCCTTTTGGGGGTCCTGCTAGTGCCTAGGTCTACCAGGTAGGTAACCTGACTCTTCCTCTCTAGCACTGGGTAAGGGCCACTCCATCTGTTCTGAAGTGCCCTGGGAGCCACAGGCTCCAGAACCCAGACTTTCTGCCCTGGCTGAAACTCAACCATAGCAGCCTTTTGGTCATACCACAACTTCTGGAGTTGTTGGCTGGCCTCAAGGTTTTTACTTGCCTTTTCCATATACTCTGCCTTCCTTGAACGTAGGCCTAGTACATAGTCCACTATATCTTGTTTAGGCTCATGAAGAGGTCTCTCCCAGCCTTCTTTAACAAGAGCTAGTGGTCCCCTTACAGGATGGCCAAACAGAAGTTCAAAGGGGGAAAACCCTACTCCCTTCTGAGGCACCTCTCTGTAGGCGAAAAGCAGACATGGCAAGAGGATATCCCATCTCCTTTTGAGTTTTTCAGGGAGCCCCATGATCATGCCTTTCAATGTCTTGTTAAATCTTTCTACAAGACCATTGGTTTGTGGATGGTATGGTGTGGTGAATTTGTAAGTCACCCCACACTCATTCCACATGTGTTTCAGGTATGCTGACATGAAGTTGGTACCTCTGTCAGACATCACCTCCTTAAGAAATCCCACTCTGGTAAAAATACCAATGAGTGTTTTGGCTACTGCAGGGGCAGTAGTCGACCTAAGGGGAATTGCTTCAGGGTATCTAGTAGCATGATCCACTCCAATAGTATGTATTGGTTCCCTGAGGCTGTGGGAGGTTCAAGTGGACCCACTATGTCCATACCCACTCTTTCAAAGGGGACCCCACCACTGGAAGTGGAATGAGGGGGGCCTTTGGGTGTCCACCTGTCTTACCACTGGCTTGACAGGTGGCACAGGAGACACAAAACTCCTTGACCTTCTGGGACATGTTGGGCCAATAGAAATGGTTGACTAATCTCTCCCAAGTCTTGGTCTGTCGCAAATGCCCAGCAAGAGGAATATCATGAGCTAAGGTCAGAATGAACTCCCTAAACTCCTGAGGCACTACCACTCTCCTAGTGGCACCAGGCTTGGGATCTCTTGCCTCGGTGTAAAGGAGTCCATCTTCCCAATAGACTCTATGTGTTACTGTTATTTTTCCTTTGGACTCTTCAGGAGCTTGCTGCCTAAGGCCTTCAATAGAGGGACAGGTTTCTTGCCCCTTACACAACTGTTCCCTTGAGGGTCCCCCTGGGCCTAGGAGCTCAACCTGATAAGGTTCTAACTCCATGGGCTCAGTTCCCTCAGAGGGCAGAACTTCTTCCTGGAAAGAGAGGTTCTCTTTTTCTTGTGTTGAAACTGGTTCCCCAGTTTTCTTTCCTTTTCTCTTCGAGGGTTGGGCCCTTTTTCCAGGCTCCAACACCACTTTTTCACCCTGAGCCTTGCACTGTGCCATTGTCTTGACACACAACAGTTCAGGGATACCCAGCATGGCTGCCTGGGTTTTGAGTTCTACCTCAGCCCATGCTGAGGACTCCAGGTCATTTCCAAGCAAACAGTCTACAGGGATATTTGAGGAGACCACCACCTGTTTCAGGCCATTGACCCCTCCCCACTCTAAAGTTACCATAGCCATGGGATGTACTTTAGTCTGATTGTCAGTGTTGGTGACTGGATAAGTTTGTCCATCCAGGTATTGACCAGGGGAAACCAGTTTCTCTGTGACCATGGTGACACTGGCACATGTATCCCTCAGGCCTTCTACACTTTGCCCATTAATTAAGAGTTGCTGCCTGTATTTTTGCATATTAGGGGGCCAGTCAGCCAGTGTGGCTAAATCCACCCCACCCCCAGAGACTAGTGTAGCTTCAGTGTGGACCCTGATTTGCTCTGCCCACACTGTTGATCCCACTTGGAGACTGGCCATTCCAGTGTTAGCTGGAGTAGAGTTAGAAGTGGAACCTTTCTTGGGAAAGGCCTTGTCTCCAGTTTGGTGTCCTTGCTGATTACAGCTACGACACCAGGCCTTTTTGGGATCAAAGTTTTTACCCTTGTACCCCAAATTGGATTGTGAAGAGGCTCTGGACCCTCCCTCCTGAGCAGGTTTTTGGGGCCCTATAGAAGACTCTTTACTTTTCCCTTTGGATGTCTCAACACTCTTCCCCTGGGGAGTCTTTGTGACCCCTTTCTTTTGGTCACCCCCTGTGTAAGTCTTGGTCACCCTAGTCTTGACCCAATGGTCCGCCTTCTTTCCCAATTCTTGGGGAGAGATTGGTCCTAGGTCTACCAGATGCTGATGCTGTTTATCATTGAAACAATTACTTAACAGGTGTTCTTTCACAAATAAATTGTACAGCCCACCATAATAATTTACACCACTGCCTTGAATCCAACCATCCAGTGTTTTTACTGAGTAGTCAACAAAATCAACCCAGGTCTGGCTTGAGGGTTTTTGAGCCCCCCTGAACCTAATTCTATACTCCTCAGTGGAGAATCCAAAGCCCTCAATCAGGGTAGCCTTCATGAGGTCATAGGATTCTGCATCTTTTCCAGAGAGTGTGAGGAGTCTATCCCTACACTTTCCAGTGAACATTTCCCAAAGGAGAGCACCCCAGTGAGATCTGTTTACTTTTCTGGTTGCACAAGCCGTCTCAAAAGCTGTGAACCATTCAGTGATGTCATCACCATCTTCATATTTAGTTACAATCCCTTTTGGGATTTTCAACATGTCAGGAGAGTCTCTGACCCTATTTATGTTGCTGCCACCATGGATGGGACCAAAACCCATCTCTTGTCTTTCCCTTTCTATGGCTAGGAGCTGTTTTTCTAAAGCCAATCTTTTGACCATCCTGGCTAACAGGAGATCATCTTCATTGAGGCTGCCCTCAATGCTTCCAGAGTTGCTGGACTCTCCTGTGAGAGAAGCAGCATCTCTGACTATTACATTTGGAGTCAGGGTTTGAGAGACCCTGGGCTCCCTATCTAAGACTGGAGGTGGGAAATCCTCCAGGTCACTAGGGCCCCCCTCTGTGAGGCCATCATCAGAGGGATTATTTTTAGCAAACTCTGCCAAAAGCTCCTGGAACTGTACTTTGGTAGGGTTTGAACCAGCTTTAATCTTTTTGATTTTGCAGAGAGACCTTAACTCTGACATCCTAAGATGCAGGTAAGTGGTGAAGTTGAGTTCCATCACTATCTCTTCTGCATTAGACATTATGGGGGTCATTCCGACCTTGGCGGGCGGCGGAAACCGCCATGCTGCTGCCAATGCGGCCGCACTCCCGCGGCCCCCATTCCGACATTCCCGCTGGGCCGGCGGGAATGAGGCCGCAACACAGGAGCCGGCTCCGAATGGAGCCGGCGGTGTTGCGGCCGTGCGACGGGTGCAGTTGCACCCGTCGCGCTTTTCACTGTCTGCTAGGCAGACAGTGAAAAGCTGGCCGGGGCCCTGTTAGGGGGCCCCTGCACTGCCCATGCCAGTGGCATGGGCAGTGTAGGGGCCCCCAGGGGCCCCTGGACACCCCTTACCGCCAGCCTCTTCCTGGCGGTAAAAACCGCCAGAAACAGGCTGGCGGTAAGGGGGTCATAATCCCCAGGGCAGCGCTGCTTGCAGCTCTGCCCTGGCGGATTATCACCGCCGGGGCATAAACGGCAGAAAACCGCCGGCCCCGGCGGTGCGACCGCGGCTATACCGCCGCGGTCAGAATACAGAAAAAAGCACCACCAGCCTGTTGGCGGTGCTTTGGTCTTTTTTGCCCTGGCGGTCTTGGACCGCCAGAGTCAGAATGACCCCTTATGTTTCTAAAAGTTGGAATACTTTTTAAGAATCTAAAACTATCTCTAGAACTTAATTCAAACTTTTACAAAACTTTTAAACTCTAAAAGAAATGCTAACAGGGACTAACACAAGGCCCTAGCAGGACTTTTAAAAATGTAGAAAAATAGCTAACATTTCAAAAATCAGTTTCTAATGCCAATTTTGGGAATTTAGTTGTGTGATCAGGTATTGGCTGAGTAGTCCAGCAAATGCGAAGTCTTGTACCCCACCGCTGATCCACCAATGTAGGAAGTTGGCTCTGTATGTACTATTTCAAAGTAAGAAATAGCATGCACAGAGTCCAAGGGTTCCCCTTAGAGGTAAGATAGTGGCAAAAAGAGATAATTCTAATGCTCTATTTTGTGGTAGTGTGGTCGAGCAGTAGGCTTATCAGAGGGTAGTGTTAAGCATTTGTTGTACACACACAGGCAATAAATGAGGAACACACACTCAAAGACATTCCAGGCCAATAGGTTTTTATATAGAAAAATATATTTTCTTAGTTTATTTTAAGAACCACAGGTTCAAGATTTACAAACAATACTTTAAATGAAAGGTATTTCACTTAGGAACTATAGGAACTTTGAATTAGCAAAATAGCATATACAGTTTTCACACAAATGGCAATAAGCTATTTTAAAACTGGACACTGCAATTTTCAACAGTTCCTGGGGGAGGTAAGTGTTTGTTAGTTTTGCAGGTAAGTAAACCACCTACAGGGTTCAAAGTTGGGTCCAAGGTAGCCCACCATTGGGGGTTCAGGGCAACCCCAAAGTTACCACACCAGCAACTCAGGGCCGGTCAGGTGCAGAGGTCAAAGTGGTGCCCAAAACGCATAGGCTTCAATGGAGAAGGGGGTGCCACGGTTCCAGTCTGCCAGCAGGTAAGTACCCGTGTCTTCGGAGGGCAGACCAGGGGGGTTTTGTAGGGCACCGGGGGGGACACAAGTCAGCACAGAAAGTACACCCTCAGCGGCACGGGGCGGCTGGGTGCAGAGTGCAAACAGGCGTCGGGTTTGCAATGGAGTTCAATGGGAGACCAAGGGGTCTCTTCAGCGATGCAGGCAAGGGGGGCTGGAGGGGGGGGGGGCTCCTCGGGGTAGCCACCACCTGGGCAAGGGAGAGGGCTACCTGGGGGTCACTACTGCACTGGAGGCCGGATCCTTCAGGTCCTGCGGGCTGCGGGTGCAGTGTCCTTACAAGGCGTCGCGTCTTTGAAGCAGGCAGTCGCGGTCAGGGGGAGCCTCTGGATTCCCTCTGCAGGCGTCGCTGTGGGGGCTCAGAGGGGGCACCTCTGGCTACTCACGGGCTCGCAGTCGCCGGGGAGTCCTCCCTGTAGTGTTTGTTCTCCACAAGTCGAGCCGGGGGCGTCGGGTGCAGAGTGCAAAGTCTCACGCTTCCGGCGGTAAACGTGTGTTCTTTCAAAGTTGCTTCTTTGTTGCAAAGATGCTTCTTTCTTGGAGCAGAGCCGCTGTCCTCAGGAGTTCTTGGTCCTTTTAGATGCAGGCTAGTCCTCTGAGGCTTCAGAGGTTGCTGGACCCTGTGGAACGCGTCGCTGAAGCAGTTCTTTTGAAGTGGGGAGAAAGGCCAGTAGAGCTGGGGCCAAAGCAGTTGGTGTCTCCGTCTTCTCTGCAGGTTTTTCAGCTCAGCAGTCCCTCTTCATCTTAGGTTGCAGGAATCTATCTTGCTGGGTTCTGGAAGCCCCTAAAATACTCAATTTAGGGGTGTGTTTAGGTCTGGGGGGTTAGTAGCCAATGGCTACTAGACCTGAGGGTGGGTACACCCTCTTTGTGCCTCCTCCCTGAGGGGAGGGGGGCACATCCCTAATCCTATTAGGGGGGAATCCTCCATCTGCAAGATGGAGGATTTCTAAAAGTCAGAGTCACCTCAGCTCAGGACACCTTAGGGGCTGTCCTGACTGGCCAGTGACTCCTCCTTGTTTTTCTCATTATCTCCTCCGGCCTTGCTGCCAAAAGTGGGGCCGTGGCCGGAGGGGGCGGGCAACTCCACTAGCTGGAGTGCCCTGGGGTGCTGTAACAAAGGGGGTGAGCCTTTGAGGCTCACCGCCAGGTGTTACAGTTCCTGCAGGGGGAGATGAGAAGCACCTCCACCCAGTACAGGCTTTGTTACTAGCCACAGAGTGACAAATGCACTCTCCCCATGTGGCCAGCAACATGTCTGGTGTGTGGCAGGCTGCTAAAACTAGTCAGCCCAAACTGGTAGTCGGTATGGTTTCAGGGGGCATCTCTAAGATGCCCTCTGGGGTGTATTTTGCAATAAAATGTACACTGGCATCAGTGTGCATTTATTGTGCTGAGAAGTTTGATACCAAACTTCACAGTTTTCAGTGTAGCCATTATGGTGCTGTGGAGTTCGTGTATGACAGACTCCCAGACCATATACTCTTATGGCTACCCTGCACTTACAATGTCTAAGGTTTTGCTTAGACACTGTAGGGGCATAGTGCTCATGCACTTATGCCCTCACCTATGGTATAGTGCACCCTGCCTTAGGGCTGTAAGGCCTGCTAGAGGGGTGACTTATCTATACCTATAGGCAGTGTGAAGTTGGCATGGCACCCTGAGGGGAGTGCCATGTCGACTTAGTCATTTTATCCCCACCAGCACACACAAGCTGGCAAGCAGTGTGTCTGTGCTGAGTGAGGGGTCTCCAGGGTGGCATAAGACATGCTGCAGCCCTTAGAGACCATCCCTGGCATCAGGGCCCTTGGTACCAGGGGTACCAGTTACAAGGGACTTACCTGGATGCCAGGGTGTGCCAATTGTGGAAACAAAGGTACAGGTTAGGGAAAGAACACTGGTGCTGGGGCGTGGTTAGCAGGCCTCAGCACACTTTCAAATCATAACTTGGCATCAGCAAAGGCAAAAAGTCAGGGGGTAACCATGCCCAGGAAGCCTTTCCTTACACCCAGGTACCGCAGTACCACATGGCACAAGATGTCCTCATTCAGGTAGCGCAGATAATTGCAAAACTTTGTAAAGCAAGGGGTTCTGAAAGAGGTACTAAGCAGCCCGTGTAACTCACCAATAATGGGTTTGAAAAGGCCTTGTGGGAAAGTTCGAATTGTTCAAGACCTGAGAAAAATAAATGAGATTGTGGTAAAATGCTGCCCCATAGTGCCAAATCCAGCAGTGATTATGTTTCAGGTTCCATGTGATGCAGAGTGGTTCACAGTTGTTGACCTGTCACAAGCATTCTTTTAGGTGCCTCTTCATGAGGACAGACAATTTCTCTTCAGTTTCAAATTCCTGGATAAGGTGTACAGTTGGTGCAGAATTCCTCAAGGGTTTTCTGAGTCACCTTCCATCTTCAATCAGATATTGAAGAAGGATTTGGAGTCGTTAGAACTGCCTTTCAGTTCGACTCTAGTGCAGTACATTGATGATTTGTTAACTGCATCCAGGACAAAAGACGACTGCAGGTATGACACAATTGCCTTACTGAACCATTTGGGAAAGAACTGACATAAAGTGTCCCCAAAGAAGCTGCAATACTGTCAGAAAGAGGTGAAGTACTTAGGTCACTTGATTGAAAAGGGCTCCAGGAGAATATCCAAAGAAAGGGTGGCAGCCGTATTACAGATGAATCCCCCGACAACCAAGAGAGATATCAGAATGTTTCTGGGAATGGTGGGCTACTGTCATCAGTGGATCCCCAACTTCTCAATTATCTCTAAACCATTAGTGAAACTGACAGCTAAAGAGGTCCAGGATGACCCGGGTACCATAATCATGTCCGAGAAAGAGATGGAGGCATTCATGGAATTGAGGGAAAGCATGTGCAGGGCACCAGCTTTTTAGGTATGCCTGATTACACGAAGCCTTTTCTATTGTTTTACCATGAACGTGATGCTTGTTCTTTGTCTGTCTTAACACAGGTCCATGGAGGTGCAAATCGCCCAGTAACATATTTTTCAGCTACTTTGGACCCAGTCGCAGCAGCCTTACCGGGTTGTTTGCGTGCAGTTGCAGCAGTTGGTCAAAGCCTTACACAGTGTGAAGGCATAGTGATGGGACATCCCTTAACAGTAATGGTCCCACATTCAGTTGAAATTCTGTTAACCCGAACCAAGACGCAGCACATGACAAATGCTAGGTTGACCAAATATGAAACAATCATACTGGGGTCGCCAAATGTGTCCCTCAAGAGATGTACTGTATTGAACCCGGCAACTTTACTTCCCATTGAGAATGCAGACATTAATGATGCTGAGGAAGTAGAACATGATTGTCTTGAGGTAACCGAACTATGCACCAAACCAAGGCCTGACATCAAAGATACCCAATTAGAAGAAAATGACTACATTATGTTTGTTGATGGTTCATGCTTGAGAGACTCAGTAGGAGTGCTGAGAGCTGGGTATCCTGTGTGTACAATCTCTGGTATTTTAGAAGCTTCCTGGCTCGAAAGAGTGTACTCTGCACAAGTGGCTGAATTAATTGCCCTTACTAAGGCATGCCACGCAGCCGAAAATCTGAAAGTCACTATCTATACTGACAGCAGATACGGATTCGGAATTGTACATGATTTTGGCCAACTATGGTCACAGAGGGGTTTCATGACCTCTTCTGGTTCACCAGTGAAAAATGGCGAAAAGATTAAGGATTTGTTGCATGCGATTCAGTTACCTCTTGAAATTGCTGTGGTGAAATGCAATGCTCTTGTTAAGTCACAAGACTTTGTGTCAATGGGAAACGGCTATGCAGATCAAGTCGCAAGGTTTTGCGCATTGAACTGCATATCGTTCCGGGATCAATGGGAATTGTTACCTGAAACTGAAAATGAAACGTGCTTAAACTTTGCATTAAGAGTGGTTGACACATTAGAAGAGCTAAGATCACTGCAGGGACGTGCTAGCAAAGAGGAAAAACGCTCCTGGCAGAAAATGCAATGTGTACAGAGATCTGATGACTTATGGGTTTCAGGAGAGGGGAAAATGGCTTTGCCAAACAGTCTTTTGTCACAGTTTGCAAGGTTTTACCATGGTCAAGCACATCTGGGGAGAGACGCCATGATCAGATTATTCAAAATCGATTGGTTCAATCCGAAATCCAGACAAGCTGCAGAGGTTATCTGTCACAGGTGCATCATCTGTCAGCAGATGAATGCAGGAAAAGGGACTGTGGTAAATATGAGCCACGTTGGGAGAGCCGGCAGTCCATTTAGCAGGATGCAGATGGACTTCATCAAAATGCCTGTGTGTGGAGGCTTGAGGTATGTGTTGTTGATTGTGTGTGTTTTCAGTCACTGGATTGAGGCTTACCCTACACGTAGAAATGACAGTCTCATAGTAGCAAAGCTGTTGCTTAGGGAGTTAATACCAAGTTTTGGATTCCGATCTCTTTAGAACCAGATAGGGGCAGACACTTCGACAATGAGGTGATTAAGCTCTTATGTGCTGCATTGAACATCAAGCAGAAGCTGCATTGTAGCTACCACTCTGAAGCATCAGGACTAGTGGAACAGATGAACGGTACCTTGAAGTCGAAAATGGCAAAAATGTGCGCAGCTACCAATTTGAAATGGCCAGGCGCATTGCCCTTAGTACTGATGTCAATGAGAAACACACCTGACAAGAAAACGGGACTGTCTCCCCATGAAATTCTAATGGGTCGAGCTATGAGATTGCCCGCAGTACCAGCAAATGTCCTTGTGAATATCACGGATGATATGGTGTTGGACTACTGCAAGGGTCTGGCTGATGTGGTCCGCTCTTTCTCTCATCAGGTGGAGGCCACTACACTGCCACCGATAAGTGATCCAGGTCACACCCTAAAAGCAGGTGACTGGGTGGTTGTCAAGAAACACGTGAGGAAGTCGTGTTTGGAGCCACGCTGGAAGGGGCCATATCAAGTAATACTGACAACAACCACTGCTGTGAAATGTGCAGGTGTTCCAAACTGGATACATGCCAGTCACACAAAGAAGGAGACGTGTTCAACTAATGAGGAACTTGAAGTGTCCAAAACAACAACTACAGAGAAGGAAGTCTGAGGGACGGAGAGTATTCAAAGGGGAACAGAGACTGAAGGAGAGCTTGCTGAGGATGGCTTAGTCCCTCAAAAAGTAAACAAGTTCGAGAGAGGTGACAGTGAGCCTATCTCAGCTGAGGCAGCAGGGGAACCGAGACAAGGAGAGGTTCTCCCAGAAGCAGACGGATACGGGTTGGAAGTTGAGCCCATAACAGACCCTGAAGGCGAAGGAAGTGAGGCAGAAGAAAGTCAAGGTGTTCTGACTCCTCCTGAGCCGCTTGCAGGTCCATCAAGAGAAAACACCATAGCACAAGAGGAGGGTGCTGTTCAATGTTCTGAAAGGCCAAGCAGGAAGAAAACACATAAAGGAGATAATTGGCCGGAGACACAAGCTGCAGGGGAAAAGATGATCCCTAGTGACACAATAGAGGAGGAAGTTGACACAACCAGAAAAGAGGATCTCAGTGAAGGAGAGTTGCAGAGTGAACGCAAACTGAAAAGAAAAAGAGTTGCAAACAGAAGGCACGCAGGTCCTGAATGGGCATACGCAACATCAGCTGAATGGCAACAAGAATTGTTGGCGTTCTGTTTTGATCGAGAGGTACCAGGTCAATACTACGGCACCTGAATTCAACTCTAGAAAGAGACTGTGTTAAATTGAAATTGAAAGCTGAGAAAAAAGACTGATAAATTACCGGATGTGACACTGATAACCTGAATTGACTTTGAAAAACCGATTATAACAAGCTGCTAAACCTGATTTGACAAAAGAGTCCTGGAGTGAGTGAACGCTGTAAATACTTGCTGAGAGAGACTTTGCATTAGAAAAAAAAAAGAGGGTTTTATATTGTCCTCAAGTTGATTGTTTGCTTTGTATTATTCTGCTATCTGACTCTTTACAGATCATGAGTTACACGAAAGGTAGATGTGTGGTTGGTTGAGTGTCATTCTAGGTATTGTACGTGCAATAATAATTATAGGTGTGATTGTGGGTGTGCCATGGGTAGATAAGAAAGTGACTAACAATGCTTCAAATCCTGAGACCGCTACATTAACATCAAGGGAGAAGTTTGAGCAGGATGCAAAATACTTACATGCAGGAACTAATCCAAAAGGGGAACTATCTACTAAAGTCTTCTATCGCTTGCTGAATGAGTATGTTGATACAATGGATGCAAAGAATTGTTATGTGTGTACAAAGATTCCTTTGTCAGTACAAGATGGGGTTACTTACCATAGCCTGGCACTAACATATGGGATAAGCTGTGATTTACTACTAACAAGATTCTATGATCAAGAACATGTGCAATACTTCTACTCTAACTTAGATGTAGTGTTTTCTTTTGTGCCTGTGATTGAGTTTCTAAACAAATTAGCTAAGAACATAGCATAAAATTAGTTAGGGGTTTCTTTGAACCGACACTGACATTTGGGACAGCTTATGCGCACCGCAATAATTTAACCTGCTTACTAACACCTGTAGAGAAAAGCTTCTTAGATCACACTGATGATAGACGCAAGGCTTTAAAGGAAAGGCTAGAAAAGGGGTTAGAAAAACGCACATTTGCAAATGATTATGCTTACACCGCAATAAAGACACAAGGCAAATTAGCTATAGATGCATTACATGTAGGTAGGCTTTGTATATATAGGCCGAAATCTGAGCATGCCACTTTATTTGTAGGAACGAGTGAATGCAGGCATGTGTTTTTGTTTCAGGGTAAATGGACGTTCATGTTAAATGGATAGGATCCAGCGATCCCTGGGATCTATTATATATGTGGGCTTAATGCTTATTACCGTCTTCCTAAAGGATGGTATGGGACATGTTATTTGGGAATAGTTTTCCCAAAGATCTACCAGATTGATGACTTAGAGCAAATTCCTAAAATGTCTGAATTACAACATACTAGACAAAAGAGAGAGACAGCGGCTGCTGTCGTTGGTGACATATTTGGAGCCATAATTCCTTCAGTAGGGGTTATCTTACACGCCATAAAGATTCGAAAGTTGTCTACTATTGTGGATAACATGCTGACAAACTTCACAGGGGCTATACTCCTGATGGATACTGAACTTGCTACGGAAAGAGCTATGACTCTTCAAAACCGGCTTGCTATAGACATTCTTTTAGCGAAGAGCGACAGAGTCTGTAAGATGCTTAATGAGCGCCATTGTTGTGCGTTCATACCAGATAACAGCAAAAAGATTAGAAGTATGCTTGCTAACCTAACAAGAGATAGTGCAGATTTGAAGGAATTGAAGGAACCTGGAGTTTGGGAGAAAGTTGGGAAAGGAATTACCAGAGTAGGGAATTGGTTTAGTAATATTTGGAATGGAGTACTTGCAAAAAATATTGGGGGGGGTCTATTGATTGTCTTGATCTGTTTATTGGGTTTATGGTTATCATACAAAGTTAATGAAAGAATAAAAAGAAATCTGACAAAACGAAACAAAAGAAATGAAGAAAATGAAAGAGAGAAAATGTTTAATGAAATTTGGGAAAGTTCACACAAAGGGCAAGATGTTGAAACCTGCATAATGCGGAAAGTGAAAAATTGAAAAGGGAAAGGTTTGTGTGATGACAAGGGTCATCAGAGGAGGGAAGGAGAGAGCGTAGCTTTTATAATCAATATTAACATGAAATGTTTATGAACTAATGTATAATAATCCCACATAGAAAATGTATTAATATGTTTTGCTAAAACGTGCGTTTGAAATATGCCCATGGGGAGTGGCTGCCAATATAAACGGGGACTAATGAAAATTACTAATGTTGATGAATTATTATGCTAAGACATAGTTTTACACTAATCATTACAGGTTATGTTGCTAAAGTTCTGCTAATAAATCATTAGGCCTTAGTTAGCATGAGTTGATGCCTAGCTGCCTGGCTCTCATATTAATGTGTTTTTCTAACGTGCAGTGTGCCGACTTGCTAAAGGACATGAACTCCTGTTTTCCTAAAAGTTAGAAGCTGAATGTAACTGTAGTAGATCCGTTCTCATGAAATTCAATGTGCTTGTAGAAACATTTTAGCTGAATGACCAGTGTAGATTTGTACCTGCTACAAGGCCGCCTAAACCGGTACAGACAATGGAGCTACTGACTGAAGATGTGCAAGGGACCATGAGAGTATGAAATCATACCGGACATTCTGTACGCTGAAGACGTCAATCATAAGGACCAATAAACTACGTGAGAACAGTTATGGGGTGAGAAATTTAATGAAGTAATTACAACCTTATTGGAGAGAGATAGTGGGGTATCGACTTTAACCAATTGGATTTTAGGGGAATGTACCATGAAAAAGGGATAAAACCTCTTGACACAAGGAAGTAGGGGAGAACAGGGGAGGACAGGAGACGGGAGAACGGCGTGAATAAAGAACAGGAGAGAATAGTTAGGGAGATGCTGATGCGATTTGTAATGATCCAGATACTTTGTCACTTTGCTTAGTGACTTGATAATTTAGTTAGAACCATCCTTGTCCTTAGATTGCCCATTTATACTTTACCTCCTTATGAGGGAAGTGCCCCCTTTTACCTGACTGAGTTCCTGACTGATGGCGAACCAACTGATGTCCTGAAGACGAAGACCGAACCTGAGTGCTGACCCAAACGGAGGGTAACTATATGACAATGATTTTGTGATTGTCTGTTTGCTTTTCCTTTCTAGGTACCAACTGCTTCTTTTGACAGAGACCATAGCTAGATGTTTTCCAAATTGGTGTTACTAAATTGTTTTGCATGGAGCCCAACATGCTAATGCTAATTCGAGGTTAGGATAGGGGTTCACTGAACTGACGCAAATAGACAAATGACTGAATCTATGCTTTGTTGAATAATGTGCCAATGATACTCTGCTAAGAATAACCTATGTTAACGACGTGCTATGTTCTAATTCTCATAATTCTTGCTTTGATGAAATCTTATTCGAGTTGCCAAATTGTGACAATGTTGATAAGCTTACTACTGCTAAGATTAATAAACTTGTTAGTAGAATTGCAATCAATAGGGAATAAATATCACAAAATCGTACTAAACTAGTGTGGTTATTCATGACTGGAAGGTCATGGTGGTGTCCTGAGTTTCATTGAATATCATTGACTAAGGTGAATTGCACTGTTAAAATAAATATTGATGACGTCATTGGCATATTGATTGACATGTTAATTAGCTATCTCGTCCTAAGGTGTCTTCAATCAGGGTCAAAAGATTCATTGGCCTTAAACGAGTCCCAAAGTGAGTAAATTAGTCATAAAGGGACGCGTTAACAGGGGCATAGTGCTCATGCACTTATGCCCTCACCTGTGGTATAGTGCACCCTGCCTTAAGGCTGTAAGGCCTGCTAGAGGGGTGGCTTACCTATGCCACAGGCATTGAGAGGTGAGCATGGCACTCTGAGGGGAGCTTGTGTTGCTAACCTATGTTGACAGTTGCCTCTACAGTATGTCTCCTTGTAGTTCCTCCTTCCTCACTTTTACAGACTTTAGTCTTGCCTGGAAATTGAGGCAGACATAAATAATCAGCAAGACATTCATACATGTCTAGACTTCAAATTTAGTCCATAGACACCCAATTTTTCAACCTAAGAGTTATGTTATTTTAGGCTTTTGCCTCTTAAAACACACTCCACTCCAATGGAAATGAAGAAATACATGTCAATTGACTGGATTCACACAGGCAACTCCTACTTTTTAACGCTAAAAAATTGCTTTATTTTGGCTGTGTATCATCTGAAATTGCCTCTCCTTTAGTAGAAGTCAATGGTAGAAATACATTGTTTCAATTATTTAGTTTTAATCTCCCACTTTCTTCTTCTAAAATGTTGGTATGTACGTAAATGGCAAAATCAAACACCCCTATTTTTTTGCAGATCTCCATCCTAGCAGCTGCTAAATACTGGCACGTGCAGTGCTTTAAATGGGCACGTACTGTCTGGTACAAAGTACCTGCAATTCTTTAAATTGAAAGAGAGGGTACCTGCACTTTTTAGCCTTACTGCAATGCTTTTAATGGGAGTGTAAGGCACTTCTTCGGAGCAAACTGGTACTGTGGAGGAGTACCAGCACATACATATTTCCATTTAAAGCCCTGGGCATATATGGAAATGGCCAAATATCTACTGTCAGTTTCCAAAATGTATGACCGGGTAAATACCAACTGCTCGTTTTTCTAATTTTACCTGCACCATCTCTTTGTGATCAATAGATATTTTTGGACATGGACATTTGGCTCAGATTTGTTAAGAAATGTTAATATATAAGGAAATTAAAAGCCATCCATATACCCACTGGCTTTGTAGATATCTGAAGGAATGTGTTTTTGTTATCATAACGTAACACGCATTAACAAAGCCAATAGGTATGGATAATAACTGGAGCTCTCTTTAATCACGTATCAGTTTATTGACTTTATCACCATAACCAACTCAAGCCTACTATGTTGAGCATAAGCTTTCATACAAGAGAACCATCAAGTGTGCAGTCAAAAAATTAAAACGTTTCCAAAATCAGAATTAACAAAACAAGACATACCCTCCTAAGAGGTATTCTCAGTATAGATCGTTTCCTGCCTGCCGGGGTGTTTTTCGGAGAGGTAAACAATGCCTATTGTAGTAATCCGTGGGAATCCACGTAACGCAAGCCAGAACTAAAAACATGTTCCCTGGCGAGAAATGCAATTCTACCGTTTGTGAAACGACGTCCGCTTCCGTCGTTACATTTCCTTTCTACACAAAAGAAACAAGTGCTGCCAAACTGCTACCAATCAAAATAGTGGAATTCTGCGAGCGGCAGCTTCGCATTCCAATCATCAATGCGAGTACATGTGAGACAGTCGTCTCTGTTGAACGTAACTGCAACCATCACTTGGTGCAGAAGACGAGGCGTCATCCAATCATTTTCAGACAGTTGCCACGAGGCGCGGCAGAGGGCGGGATTGCTGGCAGTTTTTTTTTTTTTTACTGACAAGGCAGCTGCCAACGGCTGAGGGTGATCGAAAGATGCCGCGAGGACATTACCAAATGAGCTTAGAAGCCGGTTTGAAACGGCCAATGGAAGGGTAGCAGGGGGGCGGGACGTTCTGGGTAAGCTATGTAAGAGTGGGAGATAAACACGCAGTTCTGTAGCCGCTGCCTGTCGGATTCATTGCGTTGCACTGTTTGGGCGCATTTAGTTCCTCTTTTTGCCCTTTGTCGGCTCTTACTGCTCGTCATTTAGGTCTTTTAATTTTTGCCTATTACGACATTAATCTGCAGCAACGCCATGACGACCACCACCACCTTCTCCGGTGTGGATCCCAGCGGCAGGAGCAGTTCTAGGTAACTAAATGCATGTGGGGTGCTTTGCGTGAGAGCGGGGGTGATTGGCATGGGGGTGGCTAGTAGGCACCCTAGGTGAGTTGGTTTAATTTTCTCGCCGTTTGATGGGCATGTATTCTATGGGTCTTCGGTGGCATATGGGTTTTTCTTGGGCGTGGTTCTTTGTGTAATGCTCGTGTTTGTGTCCGGTTGTTACCCGCTCACTTCTACCGATCTTTCAGCAGCTTTTAATCCCCCTTGTATGACATTTTGTGTTGTGGAGTCCACTGATGTGTTTAAGGTCTACTTCATGTCTTTCCTACCCCATGAGGAGTGGTCCTGGTGCTGTCAGTACCCGCAAAAGCTTGGGCCGTACTCGTATTACAGTCTTGCCTATGCGCCACCTATGCCCTCAGCTATACCGACACTTTATAAACGTATCATATGAAATCTGCCTTCCTTGCAAAGAGACTTTGGCATATTGCCTGTACTTTATGTATACGATTAAAGCATTATAACTGCGATCATTCCACCTTCGTAGGGTGTACCCGTCAATATGATTGCACCAACCTCCTCGTCCCCCAAATGTTTACCGAGGGGTTGCTTGCGCTAATAGTGGTCACTTACATAAAGACTGCGTTGGGGATGCAGCTGTTGCTTGTGTGATCTTTTATGTTCTAAGTCACCGTGGTTAGGGTCGTTTCGTTTTTGTCAGACCCAGCCTCTTTTAGGATCGTGTATTGTCGCCGGATCTCGGTTGTATCTTGGTTTTCTCACCTGCTGTCCCGTTTTTTCATCATTGGTTCCCCATGGTAGCCAAGTAATCTTGGGACTATGCTTGATCTCTTCAAAAATACGCATATGAAATCCATGTTTATACTTGGCCTACACCTATATTGAAAGTCATACTCTCTTATGGTTATTGGGTTCGTGCCTGAACTAGGAGTGGTAGCAGTTGCTGCGGATTTCTGGGCACCCTCGGTGTGACTCAGGCTTTTGTCAGGATGATTTCATAATGACCAGTGCCGGGATTTTTTTTTTTTCCTGACTCTAGCGGTGACTTTTTTCTCATCTCTTCGTGCAGTGATAAGCGTTTATAATTCACATGAGCCATAAAGCAGAAGTGCACCCATTCCTTTTGCGTGAGCTGGCCTGGTGCACTCCTATTTCCGGGTTTACTCGGACGGTGAGCTCACTGCCTGCATAGCAGTAGCGAGATCGAATATTTCCCCACCCACCATTTCTTGTTCATGGCCCTTCTCTGGGGCCGAGGTATGATCACATCCTGCCACTGGGTTCTGAGAAGGGTCCCCGTCATGTGCTGGGTGTGGCTTCCGCCTCTTCATTGTGATATCCGGTGCAGCTGCTCGAGGAGTAACGCCCCCTTCAAAGCTGCAGAGGTCCTCTACAGTAAAAGCTTTGCTCGTTACTTGGCGAGGCCCAGATTGATACCACCTTTATAGAACTGCAGGGATCGGAGTAGGTGCGGTGGTCTGCGACATCCCGTATAGTTTTTTGCTGTACGTTTCACGCAAATAAATGTGCCAACCCGCTAAAAAGGCTTTCTAATGTGTAAACCGTACATGGGTTGTTACCCTTGGATGCAAAGGCCCAATATGAAAAAAATAAATTTATCTGATTATTTTCATGATTGTGTGTATATGTATATATTTGTGTGTATACTAGATTTGTAGCATTGAGATGCAGTTCAGTTGAACGCTTAACATCCTATACTTTTTGATTTATTTTTTAACCGCTTGGACTTAGTTCTGCAGTATATTTCTGCTTGGTAAGCTAGAAACAGCCTCATTGTCTTTGGTGATTGACTTGGTTACAGGAAGTAAGTAGCTTGTGTACCCTCATGATGATTAGCCCGTGGAATGCTGAAGATTAATGCAGATGTATTGGCTGCCGAAGATGGGCAGTGTTGTAAGCAGTGTGTATGAATGTATAAAAGACACTCGAGTTTGTTTTGTAGCTTTTTGTTGGGTTGCACAGCTCAGACTTGCAGCCAATCTGAAATGATACTAACTCCGGTTGGGGCTTTCTTTGCTTAGGGTTTTGCGGCCACCTGGAGGCGCTTCCAACTTCTCTCTTGGCTTTGGTGAGCAGCCGGATCAACCAGCAAGAAAGTACAAGATGGCATCTAATATATTCGGCCCTCCCGATGACCTCCCAGCTCCTAAACCAGGTATAGTAGGTATTTGCGCGTTAAACACTACGGATACGCTAGTGGCGAGCACTTGACCAGTTTCCACTATTGATTGGTTCTTGCGCAACCTGTTTCCTTTAGTGCCATTTAACTGTGTGGTCAACTGACAGGAGCTTTTTTTCAGGGAAAAAAGAAAGTGTTTCCAGCGATGCGGAGCCGTCAGTACCGCAGAGAAGGCCGCTACCTGGTGGGGAGTGTGGCGACTCCATTGAACAAACGGTGGGTGGCAAGACTACCTAATTTACATTCCTTCTTTGTCTAATTTCTGCCTCCGAAAAGTTAGCTATAATTTAACTGCTTTGGATAATTAAGTTCTAAACATTGTTCTCGCATTGTAATGCGTGTGGATTATTGAAGTGTTATTTTGGGCTCCTGTAGTTGCAGTTTGTACTGTCTGGTATACTGTGGTTTTGGTCTTCAAACAATGTAGGTTGGCAGATGTCTTGCCGACATTGCCCAGTCTGTTTTGTTTAACCTTTCTTTTCCACTAACGAGGTTCTTTTCTTTTATTTTTTTAGGGCGACTCCGAAGAGTATGGTAAGTGCATTGTCCTTATGATTATAGTGGCTTTTGAAATGTGACGTGTGTACTATGCAAGAGCTGGAGCTCGTATTCCCGGCCCACCATGGAGCTGCCGCGCGCTGTTTAAGAGCAGTAGATGCTGAGGAGTGTTTTGGTCTACAGCGCTCCTCAGGATGATCCACCTTATCCACCAGGGGTGCTCTACTAGAAAATAATTTTTACTGGTCGTAACTTTGTGTCACGGTAGAAAGTAAACATGCTTCTTTCAATAGTTCATATGGGCAGGAGCGAAGCAGCATAGTTATGTTCCATTTCTGGACATTCTCTGACAGTGTACTAGTTTGTTTTTTGGAACCACCACCTGGCAGCCAGTTTGCAACCACAGATTATTGGATAGTAGATGGTGCGAAATGGGCCGTGCATGTAGGTTTGGGTGCGAATTCATTCACGGCAGTGGACGAGGAGTCGATGCTGGAATCTGACTGCCATGTATTTGGCGGCACTTTCTGGTATGACCTGCTTTTTTTGTATTCATGTGAAACTCTAACCCTTGCATTACTCAGTTACAACGTCCTGCTTTTGGGTGCTGCGCTTTACACAGAAACAAGTAATGCCAGTACAAACAAACTGACAATGGAGTAGGTGCTTTAATCGGAGTAGCTTATGACAGTGTCTTTACCGGTGCTAACTAACCATGCCCGTGGACTTGCCCCTTAAGTCGAGCACTCCATGGCTTTTTTTTTTTTTGTCGTGTCTGAGACAATATCCACTTAAGAGAAATTGAGCCTTTGATTGCCAAGTCTTTTAAAGCATAATGATAGGAACAGCTGGGTTTTCTGTATCACAGGCTCGTTGTGCATCTGTTTTTGCATGCCATGAAGGGCCAAATCGATCTGGACCAAGATGAAAAATTGAAACGGGTATTACTAACCAGGCTCGAAGATGAGCAACTCCTGTCGTTTGTGGCATGAACCCTGATTACACTCCGGCATCCGAGAGGAAAGGGCGAAGGCCTGACAGATGGTGCTCTTGAAACCTTGGGAAGGGGTGTTGGATTTTGCATTGCTATTCTACGGCCTTCTTGAGATGCGACGTGAAAAACTATTTCTCCTAGCATGAAAACAAGCTGTTGTCCTGTGAGGTGCAAAACAGTGTAGTGATGGGGTGGTCGTGGTGACCATGCAGCATATAACCGGTAGCTGCTGATGCTTCACTCTACCCTTTGATAGGGAACCCCTCTACAACAACTTGTAGAAACTAAGGTAGATGGACAGGATCAAGGTGGTGGAGCTTGGCCTAGAGCTCGTGTCCTCACTTGTGTAGCAGTCTGAGACATGGGGAACAGCAGGCGTTTTGTCCGTTTTAATGGAATATTGTAGCACAGGCTTACTTGACCTGAGGCTCCACGCCACCGAATCTGCAATGCACGGTGTGAATTTTGTACCATTAATTCTAGGAATAATATAGCAGATGCAATGGAGGATCTCCTGGAGTGGTGAGCACTCTTTGAATGACCGAATCCCCCCACACGGCAACTGTAACCACGTGAATAAGTAGAGCGCGATGGGAGACTACTGAAGTGGTACCATCCTAATTCCGTGGGAGGCAGGAGATGGGGTCGCCTCCTCCCAAACTGCAGCTCATTGTTGGAAGGGAGCCGGGTCCTGTTATTTCCTAAACGGAGTCCGAGACCGCTGCACAGCAAAACCCTACTAGCCGCGGAGCGAAGAGGTTCTCGGTATCCGTGTCTCAGACACGGCTGTACTGAATCTCACTTAAACACTGTTTAATGCTTAAATGTTACCTTGCTCTTGTATATCCAGAGTACTGTGAGGCGCAGACGTCACCAAGTTAGGACCTTGATCCTCTTTACCGTTACAGTAGTTATGCTGACACCCTTACTAAAAGGTGTGAAACCGTTCAATATCCGGAAAGACTTGCACCGCTCCCGCAGCCCTTAATTGACTATCCGGTTTAAGCACTAGGTTCCTTTTTTGTATTTATTGATTTATTTTACACACTTCCTGGGAGACTAATGTGGAACCGAGCAGTGTTTGGAGAGTACACGCGATCGTGTAGGTTTAAATCTGTCAATTGGCTCAGTTGTATTTGACATTTTCACCCTCAAACACGTGCTGAGGCTGAAATTTGAACATAGGCCCTCCTAGGTTCCAACGTCTCAATAGCTCCTCTACTTGCACAAGACTGCACCTAAACAGCTATTCTGTATCATTGATCAGTTCTCCGCATGTCATTAGATTTGACCTGCTTCTGCCACCGCAGTGATTGCCTTTCTCCTCCAAGCAGTGAAGGTCTTCAACTAGGATTGTCAGAACCACATTCTTGTAGGCTTTCTAAGCAGAATTGCTGGCTCATCTGAGTAGAATCATGGGTTCTTTGCCACAGAATACACCTGCACACAGGAATGTGGAAGCTAAAGGCGGCATGGAGCAGAACACTGACTGGACACTTGAACAGAATGTTTTTTGGGCATGTGTCTTGCATTGAGACACAAAGCACCTACACCAGGAACACTGGCCCGGAGGCAGGATCATTGATCAGTACAAGGCATATGAACCTACATTGTGACAGCACATAGACGTGGACTGATGGGTTCCTCCACGGGGCAATATCCCTTCCCAGAAATGGAATGGATCACTTTTGTGACCAACTTGTAATGCTTGGTTGGGGAGTTTTATGTTCAGATGGGCACAGATTACAAACGGGGGCAGTTGGAGATTAGGAATACAGTCCACCAGGTGACCCTTTTACCACCAAAAAAATGATACATGGAAAGTATTTGCTCCAGTGGAGCCTGGAATACACCTACAGCAGCGATGGATGGTACTTCCTTGAATTGCCAGGGGTTCCAGCTGGACAGAGGGGACACTTAACTTCTTATCCATGCAGTCAAATCTAACGTGGCCTGGCATGATGTGTTAAGTCATCCACGTACTGGGCTGTAAATAGTTGAAAATGTGAGTTCACCCACCCAGATTCACATAAGATCCACTCTTTGCGAGATCCAGTGCCCATGTATGAACCAGGACATTGAATGTACTGAGACAAGACTAGGCTCAGATGTAATTCCAATTAAGCAATTATTTCATTTTCTGAAAAGTTGCTCCACTTATCGCGCATCTCCATTTTAGCACCGGGGTAACCCGAATGACCAGAAAGTGAGTGGCTTAATTGCACCCAAGTTTTTTTTTTTTTTTTTTTTCTGCACGAATGTCCTCTCGTCCGTCAATATTGGAGGTGAAGATGTATTTCACGTAAAATATAGCCCTTAATGCCCGTTTTGCTGTTTGCTGGATGTCATGAAAACAAATTGCGTGCACACGTACGCTGGGGCAGGGAGTACACTTCGGCCCAAGTGTTTCAGAGGGAGCATTCCAAATCCTCTTATCAAATGAAAAGCCTGCCATGAGTGACTGGTCCTATCCTGGATACAAGTGTTTAGCAGACGCGAACTAGTAAGGTTCTGCTTTAAAATGTGTGTATTACAGATGCAAGGGGAAAAATTCTTCTGTGGAACGTGGCTGTACTTGATCAAGATGGCTTCTGGTAGTTTAAAACACTAGGCTGAGCACATTCGAAACTTACTTGCAAAACAAGTGCTTATGTGCAGAAATGGGTAACCTGATCCACTGTGATGACTGGGAAATACTTTGGAATGGGCACTGGAAACAGGATCTTAATAGTATGTTGCCCCATCAGTGCCGGGGCTAGCAGACTCCACACAAGCACTCGTGCAAGAGTGCGCTTGTTTAGCTCACCAAATGAGTTTTCTGATCAAACCACGCCAGCGCCTTTGTCTGAGCAGTACCAACCATATAAACAAGCACTTGCAATGGGTCTCGCATTTGCTCAGTTAGACCTATAGAGACATTGTACTCAAACTTCAGACCATCCGTATCCGTCAGTGCATTTGTTTTCCATTCAGATACGAAAGCAAATGAAGTGGTCTACTGGCTGGAGATCGCAGAGACCAGAAATATAAACTCGGGTCGCCAAGTGTCGACATTTCAGTACACATTTTATTGCTATGTGCAATAGTTTTTAAATCTCCCAACACGTTGCAGAGCCAAAAACAAGCAAATTCAAAGCGCTGCCGCCATGAGTGTGTTATTGGCTCCCTGTGTGAATGTCTAAAGGATCGCCACTGCTAAACTGATTGCCGTGGAGGTGCCTAAGCTGAGTGCCCTGGGTTAATATACTACAGCCTTCTCCTGGTAAATTTGCATTAAATGACCAGGTTTGCTGAACTGTAAAATGTTAAACTCAAAAGTGACTTAGTCGAAGCCAGTTATATTTGACCATGCTCTAGGACTGCACGGATCTAGCACATTGTTGTAGGTGTGGCTTATAAATGACCATTCAGGGACACTTGAACCCTGGTAGCATTTAGATGACTTGTTCATACATATCTGCATAGCTAATACATTGGCTGTTTGACAGTTGTATGGATCGTGACAGCCACCAGTCCAATTCAGGTTAAGTTTTAATTAACTTTGTTTAGATATCTGATTTGATCTCTATTTCGAATCTTTTTATGGAGAAGGTTAACAAGTATTAACTGATGCACGTTAGCCAGTAATTCTTCCTTTGGGGCCATCAGCTGTTTATGCTTTTAAACTAGCTCGCTTCTTGCAGAGTACTGAATAGAAGTAGGTATGTTTGTGGTGTAGCATCATGCACCCATCCATTTAATAGATGATAGCAGTGTATTGAAAGGTGAAGACAGCATACCTATGAGTGCTCATTGTGAAAGGATTCTAATTCAAGTACATAGCATACTCTTAGATTTACAACAAAGCAAGTCCTTGGTTGCTAGAGTATGCCCAAGTGACTTCATCTTCCCAGTTTTGGGAAATAGGGATTTGTTGTATATTTGGTAATGGCTATTTTTCATAGTATGTACTGAATATTAAGTTCTTCAGAACATGTAGTTTGATAGCTAATGCACAAACTTTTTTTTTGCAGAAAACGTTGAGGCAGATCAAGCTATCCCATCTGACAGTGAAGTGCCTTCTGAACCAGCACCTACAGACTCTGCCCCTGCAGTGCCAGCACCAGTGCCAAGTAGAAGAAACCCTCCTGGTGGCAGGTCCACCCTTATACTTGGTTAATGCTGCTGTTTCTTGCTGACTCCATGTTAGTCTTGTTTCTGTGTTTTGTGAAATGACCATGCGCCTGGACTGTCCTCTTCCATTTCTTTTATGAAGCACTTTATGTATCTGTCCTCCTCATTCTATTTTTTTTATGTTCACTTTTTTCACTGTCAGAATGGCATGTAAGTTGTAGGGATTTCTGTGGAAGCCTACAGTTTTCATGGTGTATTACAAACTGAAATAAAGATTGATTCTAGTCTATGGTTGAGACTTAAGCAATTCATTGACTCGTCAACGTACGTTAGTATGTATTTCTTTGTTATTGTTGGGAGTGTACTCCCATGTCCCCAGAATATACTAAACTGGCAAATGATGATCTAATGGCACTATACACAATCCTCCTACTAGTGGACTCTTTTCTGTGCATTATACTCTGAGCTCATCAGTCACTTAATGGATGAAAATAGATAGCTTTATTTCTATTGCACGATCAGTTCACTTTCATTTCACAAGTTACGCCTTGTGTGGGAATGATTGTAAACTATAGGTACCAGCAATTAACAGCACACGCTAGTGGTGAGGGCCTAGAACAAGGAAGTGGGGCATAAATGGCTAGAAGTCCACTGTGCTATGAGGCTATTGGAACATTCGTCGCCATGAGGGCTGAATGTTTTAAGTCTCCTGGGAGACACTGGGTTTAAAACCCATGGAGCTACAGAGACTCATGTCTCCTATGTATGCGACCACACTGCTACAGCAGTAACTGTTAGGAATGGACAGCAGATGCTGTGAATGGAGGGTGTAATCTACCACACAAGCTCGCTCTGCCAAACTGCTTTTCTTAGTTTGCCCGAGCTGAAGACAGTGCTGCTATGGCAAGTGCTATGTATTGGTCAAAAGACTAAAGAACTTAATGGCTAATTTACAAAGGGTTGTGCATTTTATAACCAGATAATGGGACTCCAGTAACAAGTGGTGGAAGAGCTTGTGTTAATAAACTATACATGATAAACTATAAAACGTGGATTTGTACGTCACACAGTCTCCCGTGAGACTATCCTGACTTGGCAGATGTGGTGGTAGCCTCGAGGGGGCTTATTCGAAGAGCCATGTACTCTGCTTCTGGTGAACTCAAGAAGCAACGAGGAGACTAATGTAGTGTCATAGGTTATCACACACTTTAAGGACAATGTATGACCAGGCTGGACTTCCTGATCTGCTTTTTTGGGTAGGATGAATGCTAGTCAGTCCGGCTGAGCGGAGGTGCCCAGCTGTTTAGGTAGGCTGGGCCTATGCTGTGTATTGCTTAGCATTTGTGCTAGAAGCTTTTTCTGTCCGCTTATGTAGCGGAACCAGTATAATTGCCTCAGCTGTGGGGGTAATGAGACCATCATGGGAGGGTTGAGGAGCAGTCTGGTTGCTGAATTCTGGATGGCCTGAAATAGGTTTTGGACTTCATCTGAGCTGAAAAAACTAGTGAGACTTCAGGTTGGGGGGGTGCAGGGGGGGAGGCAGGATGGCTCTGGAATAGTACTCCTACATACGGGTAGGTGGCGCTGTGCAGCTTCGTTCTGCTGGGGAAATGACAAGTAACACAACACAGGTACTACCCTAGTTCCTTTCTTGCCATGCCTTTACATGTGGAGTTCTACTATCGTTTGGGAAGGTTATTTCCTGAATTTGACTAGCTTGCAAGGGTAATGTCCCTTCCTAAAACACGCCCATGTAGGGACTATTACACACATGTCCTACAGATCTCACCCAAGTAGGCCTCTGGTGCTTTAGGCGAGAACACATCCACAACCTGCCTTACTGTGCCAAGATGAACTCTAAGCCTACTCTGGATCACAAAGCTTGAAGCATAAAATTACTGGAAGCCTCTGCCGTGCCCAGTTTGAGAGGCAGGCTGTTACCACCAGTGGTTCCCGTGGGAATCTGCCCCTTACCACTATTTTTGATCTCTAGCGCATGTGCGAGGGCGCCAACGTGCTACATGTTCCTCCAGAACGAAGTTAGTCTAGTCTCGGTGCACCTAGACTTTCTGGGTCCACTGGCAATGCTGTGTCTTTTAGGGAGGCTATGCTGTACATTTTCGGCCTGCTTCTGTTCCCTCTGGAATACCAGTGATCTACAGGGGCCATTAGTTGAAAAACAGACCGATTTGCCCTCTGCACTTTGTCCCCACCCTATACTCTGTTCTGTGCAGACTAGCATTGGGGCCAAAATCTGTACTGGTTCCTTAGACACTGGTGTTTTAAAACACTAAGCTGAATCTTTGTCAAGGCAGTGCTCTGAGCCAGTCGGGCAGGGTGAAGCCTTTTTGTAATTATTGCCTGGCACATTACCATGCAGTCGTGCAGAGACATGTCTCCTAAGTTTTAGTTCAGATGAAGGCCAAAACCGGCTGTACTGGGTTAGTCGTCCCCACTCTTCAAAGTCCACCATGGAGAAGAGTGCACCTTTCGCAGTAGTTAGCAGAAAGGCTGTAGAGGTCCTTTACCTGCAGTTTCCAACTAAAGCTAACATACTTACCAAGCTTCAGCTTGGTCAGGTGCCTATTGACTTTCTCCTGCCCTTAAATGGTGCTCTTATGGATGCATACTTGGGTAAATCCATGTTCTCGCCCTCCTGTTCACATAGGCCGCTTGTCCTAGACCAGCTCTTGGTGACGGAATTTGGCACTGCATCCAATGCCAGAGCTGTGGTTCAGGTGTCCACGAGTAAGGCCAACCCGAACGCCTTTCCTAGAACCACCTTCCAACTGAATTCAAACATAGGGAACTGTTGGAGAAGCAGTTTCTTCCGTCAGTCTTGCTGTACATTTAGTAAGTGTTGGTCTCCTTGGTCCCTACACCAATGTACTGTGGGACAGTCTAGCATATCTTATCTGGGGCTGTCAGTAAAATATCAGTGAGGTCAAACTTCAGAGTGGCAATGTTGCGTCAAACTATCTGGTCTGGCTTGGACAGGACAGATTGCGGTTGAGCAGCCAGTGTGGTGCTTCTGCCCCACCCTTTGAGGTCTACAGGCTACTCGTGGGATTTCTAGGTATCTGATAGTAATGCTGTTTAATGGCTCTTGCCTCTTTTGTGAGAAGGCAGATTAGGCCATAGAACAATTCAGTTGGGCCACAGCACACTCATTTGGTCTTTCAACGCCGCCAGGCAGTTTCCTAAACAATTCTTGCAATTTCAGTGGTACACACGGTGTTGGGTATATTGACAACATTATACCCTGTCGCCAGCACAGCAGGCTCCTCAACCCATTTAAGGTCAGACTGCAGCTCCCAGGGGCAATACTCAGGAAATCGGCTAACACAGGGCGAAGGCCCGCGACCACCGGGAGCTCAGAGTGGCCGGAGCGGAAACCCAACCGCGGCCCTGAGCATAGCAATCGCTCCAAAACATGGCACCCTAGACAAAAAAGAAAAAGGGTGGCGAAGGCACCCCCCCCCCCTGCACTTCGCCTTCCGGCCCCATCGTAGGGCCAACGCTTAGGGCGGAAACGGAAAGAGGTGGGGGGACAGGAAGAAGCGCATAACCAATCGTGGGAGCGCAATTTTGAAAACAAACAGCAAGGGGGGGGGGGGGCACCCTGGGGGTGGGCAAAGGCATTTAAAAGGGGGGCTGCCCGGCACCTTGGGCAACGCAGGTGACCAGGCAGCCAGGAGGAGAGAAACACCCACCCACACCTATAGATCAGCAGGAACCCAGAGCGTCGCAGGCTGGGTCGTCAGACGAAAACAGAGGGAAGGAGGCGGCGGAAAGAAAGGATAAAAGAACTACAAAGGCCACACCCAGCGCCGCGGGGTGGCAAGGCTACTTACCTTGGGATGCCTCACGGCAGGGTAAGGCAGTCAGGGGAGTTACTCGGTAACACGGCACTCGCAGCCCGGGTCCACTGGAGAGCGGGACACAAGGACCAAAACAAGGTAGCGAGCTAAGCCTAAAACCAAAATACGAGTACCCTCCTAGTTAAAGAATGACGGACAACGTGGGAGAATGATTGAAAACAAAGAGCAAACGGCATGCCATAAGAATCATCGTCTAAATGAGAAAGTTAAGGAAAGCATGTAACACAAATGTATCAATGGTATAATGATTTATTGCCCTTAACAGCTAAAATTATGATTGATTTATGACCCTCATAAAAGAAGGGCTGACATGCTGTAATTAACCTCTCAATAAACTGCGGCCAATATATTTCCAAAACTACGATCTGTGGTATCTTTTGCGGATTGGGCCGTCTGGAGGGGTTTACAGCTCCGTCCCCTGCCCCTTGAGCAGCTACAACATCAAAACTGCTTTAGTGTTCTTCCTGGCATAAAGCCATCCTGTAGCAGACGGGATCAGCTGTTTTCTTCAGCAATGGCAAGACATTCCCTCCAACAGGTAAGCCCTCCAAAAAACATGGCTGTGCCCCTCCATTTTTTTTTTATTCCCCCATGCCCTTGCATCTTCCACGCCGCAGGGCAGTTGACTGAGGACCATGTCTTGCAGGAAGTGCAGTCCCTCTCAACCAAAGAGGCCAGGAGGTTTTGTGTTCATAAGCAGGAACTGGGTGTTACTCCTGCAACTTTGTTGTGGAAAGGATGAAGGACCTGGTCCTATTTAGGTCTTTGCCCTTAACACCATACTGCGTAAAGACAAATTTAAGATGCTTATGCAAGCCCTGGTTTGGTCTGATCTGGATTCTGGGTAACAGATGGTAGAGTTAGACCTGCCGGATGCTTATTTCCATATTTCAGTCCTGCCAGCCTACTGCTGTTACAAAATAAAATGATGGCTGCTGTGTTAATCAATCGTTATTTTGCTCCGTTTCACCCCAGTTTGGACCCATCCATATTCAGATCAGTCTTGACCCTGCTTCCCAAGTTAACAGTCCAGCCCATATTGCTAAGCCAGGTCCTCACTCAATGGGAAACAAGCATTCAGATCAGTTTAGTGGTATTGCCCCATTATCAGCCAGACTAACTGGAACCCAGTGGTGCAGCAAGCTGGGGACCCATGTCTAGGTGTACCCTGGCCACTTAGGGCGCACATAAGAAAATAAAATGAAGGACTGAATGTTTAAAGTTTGGCAATTTGAGCTCAACTGTTCCGTTTTGGCAGGGGTGTGGGGGTGGCGTTTGGGAAGAAACTAGGTCAAGACTGATTTGCATATGGCTGTCTCCAAAACGGGGGTGAAGTGGTGAACAAAACAATTGATTAAACCCAGATCTGTGACTGAGGGTGAGTGTTAGAAAAGTTTCAACTCTCGTCCATTTTATTTTGTGGTATTGCTAGCTTACTGGCTTTATTTACTGTTCACAATTGCCTAGGAACATTTCCAGCAGCAGACCCTTCAATGCCCACTAACCACTTATTTCCCTCCCCCCCCCCCCTCGAAGAAAATCCCCAGCAGCGAGGCATCACATTGTTAGAGTTGAGGACAATATGCTTGGTGTTGAAAGCTTTGCTGCCAGCCATCAAAGGGAGATTGGTACAAGTTCTCATGGACAACACCACTGCCATGTGGTACTGCTACGAGCTGGGCAGGGTGAGGTCTTGTACCCTGTGCTGGGAGGCTCTACACATCGGGAACTGATTAGCTGAATTGTCAGGCCATTTCTTGGGTAGTGCACCACTTGCAAGTGTCTTTAAAGAACAGGCAGGTGAACTCCACCACCAACTTAGCAGATCACAAAGGGCAGTTGCATTGGGTGGTGTAGGGCACCCTTCAACAATTGGGAGAACCTTGCTCTACCCCTTCACCACCATCCAGTGTGCAATGTCAACACTTGCTTGCTGGACATCCCAAGAAGGTGGTTCGTCATTCCACTTAAGAGTGGAGCTTGGGACCCTATATGCCTTCCTGCTGCTGGCTCAACTTCTGAAAAGGAGCAATGACCAGGCCAAACATCTTTGTGGTTCCTGATTATGCAAAGAGTGTGGTATATGGAACATTTGGGCATGAGCATTTCTCCTGATCCAGCTTCTGCTTCAGGGCGATCTGCAGCAGCAGGACACTGTTTTGCACCTGGGCTTTTGTAACCAACATTTCATGCATTGAGATTGAACCGTGGCAGTTGATTGTTTGATCTCCCTGTCAAAACTATTATGTTGATAGCTAGAGACTTTTCTGCAAAATCTGTATATGCTGGGACAAACTTGTGTATTGTTGCGGCAACCACACAAAGGACCCGTTAGATGCAAACTGTTGGATGTTTTATTTTTGTCCAAGCGAGGACTTTGTACTAGGCACTGTTTAAGGACACTTGCAGGTTTCTTGCAGTTGCTGGATCAGCTGTCTTTGTTCAAATCACCTGTTGTGTTTTCTTAAAGGTTTACAAGACCTGTTTCTCCTCCCCTTCCCAAAGCCCTTTGTAATGTCCCAGTAGGACTTGACTTTGGTTCTCACTTGTTAATGTGCACCCTGTAAGGAAATGCCTCCTTGGCATGGTTACCCCCTGACTTTTTGCCTTTGCTGATGCTATGTTTTGATTTTGAAAGTGTGCTGAGGCCTGCTAACCAGGCCCCAGCACCAGTGTTCTTTCCCTAACCTGTACTTTTGTTTTCACAATTGACACACCCTGGCATCCAGTTAAGTCCCTTGTAACTGGTACCCCTGGTACCAAGGGCCCTGATGCCAGGGAAGGTCTAAGGGCTGCAGCATATCTTATGCCACCCTGGGGACCCCTCACTCAGCACAGACACACTGCTTGCCAGCTTGTGTGTGCTGGTGAGGACAAAACGAGTAAGTTGACATGGCACTCCCCTCAGGGTGCCATGCCAACCTCACACTGCCTATGCAGTATGGATAAGTCACCCCTCTAGCAGGCCTTACAGCCCTAAGGCAGGGTGCACTATACCATAGGTGAGGGCACCAGTGCATGAGCACTGTGCCCCTACAGTGTCTAAGCAAAACCTTAGACATTGTAAGTGCAGGGTAGCCATAAGAGTATATGGTCTGGGAGTCTGTCAAACACGAACTCCACAGCACCATAATGGCTACACTGAAAACTGGGAAGTTTGGTATCAAACTTCTCAGCACAATAAATGCACACTGATGCCAGTGTACATTTTATTGTAAAATACACCCCAGAGGGCACCTAAGAGGTGCCCCCTGAAACCTTAACCAACTACCCGTGTAGGCTGACTGGTTTTAGCAGCCTGCCACACTCGAGACATGTTGCTGGCCACATGAGGAGAGTGCCTTTGTCACTCTGTGGCTAGTAACAAAGCCTGCACTGGGTGGAGATGCTATCACCTCCCCCAGGCAGGAGCTGTAACACCTGGCGGTGAGCCTCAAAGGCTCACCCCCTTTGTTCCAGCACCACAGGGCATTCCAGCTAGTGGAGTTGCCCGCCCCCTCCGGCCACGGCCCCACTTTTGGCGGTAAGGCCGGAGGAAATAATGAGAATAACAAGGAGTCGTCACTGGCCAGTCAGGACAGCCCCTAAGGTGTCCTGAGCTGAGGTGACTCTAACTTTTAGAAATCCTCCATCTTGCAGATAGAGGATTCACCCAATAGGGATAGGAATGTGACCCCCGCCCCTTGGGAGGAGGCACATAGAGGGTGTACCCACCCTCAGGGCTAGTAGCCATTGGCTACTAACCCCCCAGACCTAAACACGCCCTTAAATTTAGTATTTAAGGGCTCCCCTGAACCTAGGAACTCAGATTCCTGCAACCTAAGAAGAAGAGGACTGCTGAGCTGAAAAACCCTGCAGAGAAGACGGAGACACCAACTGCTTTGGCCCCAGCTCTACCGGCCTGTCTCCCCCCTTCGGAAGAAAACTGCTCCAGCGATGCTTTCCCCAGGACCAGCGACCTCTGAATCCTCAGAGGACTGCCCTGCTCTAGAAGGACCAAGAAACTCCCAAGAATAGCGGCCCTGTTCACCCAAGACTGCAACTTTGTTTCCAAAGGAGCAACTTTAAAACGACTGCGTTTCCCGCCAGAAGCGTGAGACTTGCAACTCTGCACCCGACGCCCCCGGCTCGACTTGTGGAGAAACAACACTTCAGGGAGGACTCCACGGCGACTCCGAGACTGTGAGTAACCAAAGTTGTCCCCCCTGAGCCCCCACAGCGACGCCTGCAGAGGGAATCCCGAGGCTCCCCCTGACCGCGACTGCCTGACTCTCAGATCCCGACGCCTGGAAAGGACCCTGCACCCGCAGCACCCAGGACCTGAAGGATCGGAACTCCAGGGCAGGAGTGACCCCCAGGAGGCCCTCTCCCTTTCCCAGGTGGTGGCTACCCTGAGGAGCCCCCCCCCCCCCTTGCCTGCTGCATCGCTGAGGAGACCCCTTGGTCTCCCATTGATTCCAATTGAAAACCCGACGTGTGTTTGCACACTGCACCCGGCCGCCCCCGTGCTGCTGAGGGTGTACTTTCTGTGCTAACTTGTGTCCCCCCCGATGCCCTACAAAACCCCCCTGGTCTGCCCTCCGAAGACGCGGGTACTTACCTGCTGGCAGACTGGAACCGGGGCACCCCCTTCTCCATTGAAGCCTATGCGTTTTGGGCACCACTTTGAACTCTGCACCTGACCGGCCCTGAGCTGCTGGTGTGGTAACTTTGGGGTTGCTCTGAACCCCCAATGGTGGGCTACCTTGGACCCAAACTTGAACCCCGTAGGTGGTTTACTTACCTGCAAGAACTAACAATTACTTACCTCCCCTAGGAACTGTGAAAAGTGCACTGTCTAGTTTTAAAATAGCTATATGTGTTTTATTTGAAAAGTATAGATGCTATTGTGATTATTCAAAGTTCCTAAAGTACTTACCTGCAATACCTTTCATGCAAAGTATTACATGTAGAATTTGAACCTGTGGTTCTTAAAATAAACTAAGAAAATATATTTTTCTATACAAAAACCTATTGGCCTGGAATTGTCTGAGTGTGTGTTCCTCCTTTATTGCCTGTGTGTATGTACAACAAATGCTTAACACTACTCCTTTGATAAGCCTACTGCTCGACCACACTACCACAAAATAGAGCATTAGTATTATCGCTTTTTGCCACTATCTTACCTCTAAGGGGAACCCTTGGACTCTGTGCATACTATTCCTTACTTTGAAATAGTGCATACAGAGCCAACTTCCTACACACCCCTTTTGAGCCTGTACAGTTGTCATTCACCTCTTGTTCCTTAAAGTCTTTTTGATCTCAATCATTTTGTCGCATGAATGTGCTGAAATCACATTCTGCCCAGTCACCTTATGCCACATTTTTTCAGATAAGCTGGTGTTAAGACCTTGTGCTGCTTGTTGGAAGGTAGGTTATTAGTAGGGGTAAGTACACACCTACCACTTGCAACCAGGCCACCAACCCAATAGTGGGTCCAGTCAAGGTCTCAACATTAGCCTCCTGACTCAACCCTCAGTAGTTTGGCGATGAGCAGGCAGTCTTAATTTGGTAGACAGGTATGTAAAGCATTTAAATACAGTAAATAAGACTCAACACACAATAAAAATCCCACACCAATTTATAAAAATTGGGGAAAAAAAAATCTTTCAAATTAGACCAAAATGACAAAAATCCAATACAGGGAAAGGGAGATGAATTTTTAAAGACTAAATCAAATATGTGATTTCTAGTGCTTAGGAATCCATTGCGCCAACTGGGGTCATCTGGTTGAGCTAGGCCAGGACCAAGTCACAATTTGAGTCTGACTGCGATCGGCCCTGTTCAGATACTGAGTGAGAGGCCTCAGTCAACGTTTTACCTTCTGATTTACTGTTTTTTGTGGAACTTTCTCTCGATGTAGGGCGAGGCTCCTTGTCAGGCTTGGGATCTAATGCAATGTAATTGGCTTGAGTTTCTGCGAAGCCCTGGTCAAATCCTGAAAGTCACGTCCGGGGGGTGGGGGCGAGCTCTAGAGCTGCAGCAGGACGAACTTGAAATTCAGACCAGCTCGTGGTTCGTTGGTGGCATCCTGACTGTCGTCGATTGGTCTGTCACCTTATGGGGATTTTTCACAAAAGTTGTCCAAGCTTCTTCCTGGTGTTCCTCTTGAGGCAGCAAACGGTCACAAACAAAATCTAAGGGTCTAGATGCTCTGAGATGGGCCTTGGAAGTTTGGACCACAATGCCCCAGGCAAAATCCTTAAGCCCACTGGATGTGCTCCAAGCTGTGGGCTTTTGTGTCAGTTGGTGCAGGCAAGCTCTGTTAACCTGTTGCATTCAGGGAGTCTACTCCTAAGCCCTTTTAGAAGCAAAACAAAGTCCTTGGGGCTGTTCTAGTGCGCAACAGGAGCAGTCCTTCAAAATGCAGTCCAGTGGTTGCAGACCAGGGTTCCAGCAGAGCAGACCTTCGCTTGGTGGTTTCAGTCTGCAGATCTCAGTTGCTTTGCAGCTTCCATACATTTATTCAATCATCTTGGTGGACAAGCAGGGGGGCCCTTGTCCAATGAAATCCAGGGTGCCAGCCAATCGCATGATGGCTTCCTCCAAAGTGTGGCATTTTCTTGTCCTGCAAAGCACTGCACTTTAAAATCCCAGATGGATGATTTCTCTCCAGTAGAGAAAGACGTGGCAAAACCAACTGTTAGACCTGACAGCCTTAGGGTGGTCTACACCCAATTTTTGCCTGCCTCCTATTTTTCTGATCTAATTTTTGCGGTTTTAGGACTCTGCACACTTTACCAGTGCTAAAGTGCTTGTTCTCTCTCCCCTAAACATGTTAACATTGGCTCTGACCCAAGTGGCATGTTTAATTTGCCTAAACGTCCTTAGTAAAGTGCACTATATATGCTCAGGACCTGTAAATTAAATGCTACTAGTGGGCCTGCAGCACTCATTGTGCCACCCACATACGTAGCACAATAACCATGTCTTGGGTCTGCCATTGCCAGGCCTGTCTGTAGTTTCACTGCCACTTCGACTTGGCATTTAAAACTACTTGCCAGGCCTTAACTTCCCCTTTCCTTACACGTCACCCCTAAGGTAGGCCCTAGGTGACACATAGGGCAGGGTGCTATGTAAGTAAAAGGCAGGACATGTACTTATAACTTTTACATGTCCTTGTGGTGAAAAATTTCCAAAGTCGTTTTTTCATTATTGTGAAACCTGCTTCCACCCCCCTCCCCCCCCCCCCCCCCCACAAAGAGGCCAGCATTAGAGATTCCCTTATATGCTTTTAAGTTGTAACTTCTGTTCTGAGAGGAACAGACTGGTCATATTTTCATATTTGGTATGGTTGGAATGGTAGTGAGAAATCCTACTTACTATTTCAGAAATGACACTTTTAGAAAGTATAGTAACAAAGAGGGAGAAGGAGGTTTTTGTAGGGCTGAGTCTGTCCTCCTTATAGCCTATATAACATTACAAAAAGGCCCAGCCCAAAGGCGCATCCACGGGGGGGATTTTTTTTTTGTGAGAAACTCCCCCACCAGGGTTACCCCTTGGTGGCATGCTTCATCATTGGGTTTCCTCCTATTCTGCTGCGGAACGGGGCATGCTATGACCGACTGAATACGTGGGAGCACTATTGTAGTTTCATCATTGTGAATTTTGAGAGGGATAGGAGTGGTGGGGTCTACTTTTAGAAAGTAGGCATTTCTCTGCACGTCCAGCCTGCCTCAAATCCATGTCTGGTCTGTGCTGGTTGACAGCTCCCTTTGTGTATTTTGCCCAGACAGACATAAATACAGGACACTCAGCTGCATTCATCTGCATACAGATAGGTTCCCCTTGGCAGAAAGGGTGGCGGGGCTTTTACACTTCAAAGGCCAGTGGCCTTCCCTCACACAAAGGACTGATAATCCCCCCCAAACCCCCCACCCCACCACCCCCTTTGCAAACGGAGGTCCTGGCAGACAGGGCTGGGTTGAAAAGGGAACTTGTGCACATCAAGACCACTCTTTGAAGTTTCTTCCACTTCAAAGGCACTTTTTGGAATACATACTCCATCTCTGACCCCACAAAATCGGACATTTCTGGACAAACACCTGGACTCTGTCTAAGGGACTGCCTGGCTGCCCAAAGGACTCATGTGGACTGCTTTGCTGGAAGGACTGCTGGCCTGCTTGTTGCCCTGCTGACCCCTGACTCTGTTGAAAGGACTCTGCCTTCCTTATCAAGTGCTCTCCAAGGGCCTGGATTGAGCTTGCCTCCTGTTCTGAGGTTTCAGGGCTATCAAAGACTTCACCAAAGAGAAGAAAATCCAGCCTGTGGAAAATTGACGCAACGCCTGCAAAAATCAGCGCAACGCCTGCTGGAACAATGCAGTGCCTGCTCAGTGGCTGAAAAATCACTGCATCGCCCGCTAGATCGATGCAGCACCTGTTGCTGCTGTTCAACGAGTTCTGGATTTACAACGCAACGTCCCTAGAGGTCAAAATATCACATCGCAGAGAAGAACCAAGGCTGCGCTCCTGTAAACCAACACATCGCCTTGCAGCTTGGAAAGAAACAATACATTGCCTTTGCTACGGCAAAAAAAATAATTGAGGCATCACTTTACTTTTCAACGCATCTACCCCTGTGCGGGCCCTCTGTTATTTTCACCGCATCCCAGGTACTGTTTTAAAAGTATACAACCACTGATTCTTAAGGATTGAGACTCATTTAAACCTTTAAAAAGTGATATCTTGGCTTGTGCATATTGGATTTTTGTCAGTTTCGTCTTATTTTATTCAGATAAATATTATCTATTTTCCTAAACTCATGTGGAGTACTTTTTGTGGTGTTTTCACTGTTACTGTTGCATAAATACGTTACACATTGCCTTCTAAGTTAAGCCTGCCTGCTCTGTGACAAGCTACCGGAGGGTGAGCACAGGATAATTTAGGTATTACTTACTCTGACTAAGATTGCGGTCCCTACTTGGACAAGCTTCATACCTCTGGCAACTAGAGACCCCATTTCTAAAACCAACCTACCACTGGCCCATTTACATTAACACTCCCCTCCAGTCCTCTGCAAATTCCTTTTCTAGGCCAGCTACCTGTCTGTGGGGTACAGGGTGAGAGGGTATGCCTGGCTGGCATTCATTTCTGTCCTGTTCTCGTTGAAGCCCAGTTTGATTTACCCAGCCCACTTCCTGGCCGTGCCTCTGCAGAACACCCCCCCACCCCCTTCGACCAGATAACCTCTACTCAGTGCAGGCCACTTATCACCTCATCAAAGCAGTCTAGTTAATGCTGTTAAGGCTGACCAATAAGGAGAAGCCAATAGCAGGCTGGATTTTGGCTTACAGAAAAGAAAGTCTTATAACTTATTTTCTGTATTAGTTATGATAAATTCAACAGTGGCATGTTGTTGGATTTATTATTAGCAATCTTTTGAGTCCATAAATTATACATTTAGTTCCTCCCTAGCATTTTACACTTACATGAAATATTCCAATGTTATCCTATAGAGCTAGGTATCTACAATGGGGAACAATGAAATTGGCAGTTTTCCCCCTCACCGAGGCATATAAAACACCTTTTATAATGTCCCTGCTTATTGCTCTATCGATCAGATTTATAAAGTGTGGCTAGTCACAGGAGAAGGTATATAGGTGCTTGCAGGCCCCGGAGTCGTATTCAAACAACCAGGTCTTGAGGGCCATTTGGAATTCCTGAAGTGAGTTGATGGTCCAGAGGTGTGTGGGGAGGCTGTTCCAGGTTTTTCCTGCGATGTGAGAGGAGAACCCTCCACTTCTGCTTCAGTAGATGTGGGAAGTATGGGCCAGTGAAAGGGAGACCGAGTGTAATCTTCTTGACAGTTGGTAGAATAGTTACATGACACCCCATCCCTGGAGGACATATGAAAAATAAATAAGGTAGATTATCACTTTGGAAGCACCTTTGATTCCAAAGTCAAATTTGCACACATTTTTTGCCTTTTTGCTTTTTAAAGACCATCAGCAAGGCAGGGCTGTCTTTAAAAAAAAAACAAAAAAAAGGCAGCACAGCAGTGCAGAAAATTTACTGGGCCTCTAAACCTCCCTGTCCTATTATATACTAGGGACTTATGGGTGGTTTGAATTCCCCCTTACTCTATTATATACTAGGGACTTACAGGAGCCTGTCATTGCCAACTGTAATTGTACCACATTACCATATACCTTTTGATCAGAGCACTGTCCCTGGTTAGCAGAGCCCAGGGCACAGTCCAGGCCAGTTACCACCAGTATCAGTCAGAAAAAATGGGAGTGAACATGCTAAAAGGATGACTTTTTCACACTACTTTTCTGCCGAAAATAGTGATACCTTTCCATGTTGGACAGACTATCACCCTTTGGCTTTATTTACCCAGTCTCTTCCCCTGTAAGAAAAGGAGACTGCATTGATTGGATCCCAGGAGCCCTCAGTTTTTCACCGATGATACTATAGATCAGTTGGTGGATAATTAGGTCTTAGTGGATTTATTTGTGGTTAAAGAAAGGCAAGGCAATGCAGGAAAAACACTCTAGGGGGTAGACGTTGGCATTAAAATCTGCAACTCAGTAGTTGAGAAGCAGAATTCCACCCCTCCACCTACGCCTCAAAGTGTTGTATCAGCGTTCATGAGTGTTGCTTACAAGTGGTTCTGTTTCTTATTTTCTGAGCGGAATGAAGTCTGTGCCAAGCTCCACGGCACCACCTACTGGTGCACAGAGGTATTACTTTTCAAGATCTTTTCTGATGCTTGGGGAATATTCCCAACGTAAAGAATCTGTAGTTAAAAGGGTGTCCACCAAAAAGTGCATTACCAAAGGTATGTAACTTGTTTTGCCTCACACTGTCTAAAGTCTCAGTGTGGGTTTGTATAATGTGGTGCTTGAGTGTGGTATTATCTTATAATGCTTCTTTCCCAATCAGACCATCTTCTTATTAACTTTGCCAGCCTCACAACAGTTCTTTTACTGTAGGTGAACATAGATTTGACCTTCAGCCAAAACAGCTCCTTAATTCCAGCAGTTGTAAAGGGGAGTAATAAACATTGTGCTAATATAAAAGACTTCATGCGCTGCATATAAAACATTTGAAAAGAGTTTACTTTAAATGCGTCCTAAAAATAAACAGTATTGACAATGTCCTACGACTGCTGCAATAAAACTATGACCCATGGAACCTCTGCCGTAGCCTTGCTCATCCGCAAATTAAAAGTTTGTCTGGAAAAGCAGTATGGAGACTGCTATTATGGAGAGAGATGAAGCACATTTGAGTCTGCAGTGGTACTAAGGGAATCAGGATCTTTTGATAACTAACCAATAATATCAAGGACCTGGCTGACCACCTAATTTCAAAAATAATCTGGGCGCCTGATTCCAAAAGTGACAAGATTATAATCTATCAATAGGTTGATGTTGTAGGCTTGGTTAAGTGTCTTCAGTGCTCTAAGCTAAACACAATTTTGCTCCTGATGTATATGCCACGTACTAAATAACATTTCTGTGGCTGTTTTCTTCTAATTCGGAGCCATAAAACCAATCTTGGTAAGATTTATGGAAGTGCTGGACCTGAATCTGGCATTTTAAATCACTAGCAACTTAGTGTTCCCTTGCATACTGTCCTGCTAGCTGCTGCCTTTCAAGGTAATTCATTTCTCTTTTATAGCGTGTTGAAAGTGATTTGTAAGAATAAACACATGCATATTTGAATGAGGTGACATTGAGTAACATTACAACTTTGTTTAATAGCAAACAGTACTCAAAGTTGCAACTGCAGAAAAAAAGCCACAGAAGAAGGTAGAATGCAACGCACAAACTCAAACGAATGGATTGACAGCAAAGGGAATGTTAAGCTGTTGAAGTCCTACTGGACCGGTGGCTGCCTCTTTTCCTGTTGCGGTTCAAATCATGGACAATGCTTAGGCCAGTGTTTATAGATTCAAGTAATCATGATTCAGTGGTGGTCCCCGAGCTTCCAGTAACAATTAAGTGTGGGTCCACAGAAGTAAAAACAAAAAAGGTTAAGAGCCACTGTGCTAGAGCCTTAAGAGGAACAGGATACTATTGCATTAGAAAGTTACATTTCCCATGTAACTGGGTATATAGGCAGCAGTGTAGTTTTGATAAGGGGTTTCAGCGCAAGAAACATCAAATTTGGAAAATCATGCCCGTGAAAAGCTTTTAGAGGACCCTCTGCAATGTTTGGGCACATTGGACTCGTCAATATCTTTATTGATTTATAGACATATATAGGGTTGAAGTATTCCTATGGACCATGCACACACTGGAATTATTCAAATGTTTATGACTTCAATAAAGATTACTATGATTAACCCCTTTACTGCGAGGCCTTTCCCCCCCTCCTGTGCCAAGCCTTTTTTGGGCTATTTGGGGCAGTTCACGCTTGGGCCCTCGTAATTTTTTGTCCACATAAGCTACCCATGCCAAATTTGTGTCCTTTTTTTTTTCAACATCCTAGAGATTGTAGTGGTAGCCAGAAGTTGTGGTTTCCCCTGGAGGAGACCAAGAAATTAGCCAAAATACAGCTAGAATATAGTTTTTTTTTAAATGGGAAAAAAGGGCTGCAGAAGAAAGCTTATATTTTTTCCCTTGAAAGTGCCATCAACAAATGGTTTGCGGTGCTAAAATCACCATCTTCCCAGCTTTCAGGAACAGGCAGACTTGAATCAGAAAACCCAATTTTTCAACACAATTTTGGCATTTTATTGGAACATACCCCATTTTTACTAAATTTGTGCTTTTAGACTCCTTCCAGTTAGTGACAGAAATGGGTGTGAAACCAATGCTGGATCCCGGACAGCTAAACATTTCTAAAAAGTAGATAAAATTCTGACTTCAGCAGGGGTCATTTGTGAGATCCTTCGAGGTTTTCCTACAGAAAGTAACAGCTAAAATAAAAAAATATTGTTTCTTCTACAACTTTTTCTAGCTATGGCAGATTTTTGAAAGCAATATACTGTTACGTCTGCTGGACTCTTCTGGTTGCCGGGATATATAGGGCTTGTAGGTTCATGAAAAACCCTAGGCACCCAGAGCCAATAAAGGAGCAGCACCTTGCAATGGGTTTTCATTGTATACCAGGTATACAGCAATTCATTTGCTGAAATATAAAGAGTGAAAAATAGGTATTGAGGAAACCTTTGTATTTCCAAGATGGGCACAAGATAAGGTGTTGAGAAGCAGTGTTTTTTTTTTTTACACATCTCTGAATTCTCGGGTCCCCATACCAGCATGTGAATTACAGGGCATTTCTCAAATAGACTTATTTTTTACACAGTGTCTTACATTTGGAAGGAAAAAATTTAAAGAAAGACAATGGGTAATAACACTTGTTCTTCTATTCTGTGTTCCCCCAAGTCTCCAGATAAAAATGGTACCTCACTTGTTTGGGTAGGCCTAATGCCCTTGACAGGAACCGCAACAAGGACACATTACGTTTTTACATTGAAATCTGACGTGTTTTTTTGGAAAGTGCCTAGCTGTGGATTTTGGTCTCTAGCTCATCAGGCACATGGGGAATCCTACCAAACCTGTGCATTTTTTAAAACTGGACACCTAGGGGAATTCAGGATCAGGTGAATTATGGGGCTCTCACCAGGTGCTGTTACCCAGAATCCATTGCAAACCTCAAAATGTGGCAAAAAAACACTTTTTTTCCTCACATTTCGGTAATAGAAAGTTCGGGAATCTGAGAGGAGCCACATATTTCCTTCCACCCAGTATTCCCCCAAGTCTCACAATAGAAATGGTACCTCACATGTGTGTGTAGGCCTAGTGCCCGCAACAGGAAATGCCCCAAAACACAACATGGACACATCACATTTTCCCAAAGAAAACTGACCTGTTTTTTTTTTGCAAAGTGCCTAGCAGTGGATTTTGGTCTCTAGCTCAGCCAGCACCTAGGGAAATATAGCAATCCTATATATTTTTGAAAACTAGGCACCTAGGGGAGTCCAGGATGTGGTGACTTGTGGGGCTCTCAACTGGGTTCTATTACCCAGAATCCTTTGCAAACTTCAAAATTTGGCCAAAAAAAACACTTTTTGCTCACATTTCAGTGATGGAAAGTTCTGGACTCTGAGAGGAGCCACAAACTTCCTTCTACCCAGCGTTCACCCAGGTCTCCCGATAAAAACTGAACCTCACTTGTGTGGGTAGGCCCAGTGACAGCATTATGAAATGCCCCAAAACACAAGGTGGACACATCAAAATGATCTATTGCAAAACAACATGTTTTTTTAAAGGTGGGGTTGAGGGGGGCACCTGCGTTTCTGGTCCGAGGTGCGCCGGTCATCTAGGGGAACCTACCAAACCCAGACATGTTTTAAAACTAGACTACCGGAGGAGTCCAGGGAGGTGTGGCTTGCATGGATCCCCCAACATTTTCTTACCCAGACTCCTCTGCAAACCTCAAAATTGCACAAGGGGCTGCCCCCCACACACAAACAAAACAAAATGAATCCCTAGTGCCTTATGGGCCTAAAAGAAAATAGGCCTATCTGCCCCCAAGGTGGGGGGGGGGGTAGAAATGGGCAGCAGTGCTGTGCCCCCTTTGGTGGGGCGACCCTTACCCAAGGGGTCGCTCCTCCATAGTGAAATTAACAAAAAAACTAAATCCCTGGTTTTTAGTGGGCATTTGTGCTGAAAGAGACCTCGGGGGAAAGGAAACCCCTTTCCTTTCCCCCAATGCCTCTTTTAGAGGAATACACCCCCCCCCCCACCAGCCAGAGGAGAAACTCACCTTCTTCTCCAGAGACGCGCTGGAAGCAAATGGCTTCCAGTCCGACCTGCACCCTCTAATGATGTCAGTGCGCGATTGCACGCTGATGTCATTAGATGGGGGGAAGGGGGTGTTCAGGGGTGGAAGGGTAAGCGATTCCCTTTCCACCCCTGCCATGGGGTGCGCTATGCGTGGGCCATCTGTGGCGGGATTTAACCATTACGTCCTTGGCGTGGAAGGGGTTAATACCTATGACTAAGAGAAACCATTTTTCAGGCTGTTTATACACATGGCAGCTGCCGGATAACTTTTCCCAGCAAGGCAAAACACATTAATATCCCCTGTTGTGAAGGACGCCTGCAGAGGTACATCAATTATGTATGTTAAACCAGTCTTGTGCATTTCTGACCTCCTCATTTCACTTTTAACCTTGTAGGGATGGCCTGCAAAAGTCAGGACTGGCTGGGTTGGGCTACCTCCTCCTGTAGTGTCCCTGTGGTGTGGGTGGTGGTATTGCTGGGGGTTGGACATCTTTGTGCCCATTCTTAGGTGTTTACCCTTGGAAATGGGCCTACCTGCACTCTAACACCTGGTCTGACCAAGCGTTAAATAATGGCGCTAAACGGGATTAGTGCCATTATTTAGGCCCGCCTCCCAGTTGCGCGTTGTTTCAGCGTCGGGAGTTAAATATGGCGATGGGGGGCTAGCGTCATTTTTAGGAAGGGAACGCCTACATTGCACCTCATCAACGCATGCCAATCTTACTTTATTGTTGTTGTGTGTTGGAAGAGTTTGCGATTGGTGTGGTAAATGTTTGAAAGTTTGTGTGTAAAGTTGGTTTAGGATGTGTACTATTTGCACGGGCATTAAGGAGGGAGTGGGTGTTTGTATTTTTTGATGGAATGTAGTAGGATATTGTGTGTGTGTTACGTTTGGTTTATGTGGAGTAGTCATGTGATATTGGTGTAGTGAGTTTATGTATAGGATGTGGTTCTAAAGTAGTGGTGGGGACTGCATGTTGAAGGGGAAAAGGGTGGTGATGTTGTTGGAGGAGAGTTATGTGCTGTGTTAAAGGAGATGAACAGGGTTATGAGTACCTATAGTTGTTTTGGTAGCATGACGAGGTAGTATTTGGGGTGGAGTGTAAGGAATGTTTGTGTGTTTTTGGTAAAAGGCAGGTTACGTTTGAGGGAATTAAGATTATGCGTAATGTGGCTTTGTTTTGTGTTGGTGATGGGTGTGTTTAATAGTGTTATATAGCTGAGTAGTGGTTTGTGTGACAGTAAAGGTGCCATTGTGTGGCAGTAGTTATAGAAAGATATATAGATGTGTTTTGTAGTATTTTGTATTGTAGGTTGAGAGACAGTATTGGGGTTTTAGTGTGTCTTTTTGTGAATGAGTAGTGAGCATTTGCTGAGAATGTGTTTGTATGTTTAATGAGATGGATGGGTTATGGTGGTGGCTGGTAATTTGGGTAAAGGACAGCATTTCTGGCCATAGGCCCGTATAGACCCAAACAGGCAACTGCCCTTTTCCTCTCTGCCCTTGTCCTCACCACCAGGACTGAGACGCCATGAACCCTATGGTTAAATAGCCCTAGTTGTCAGGTAACCTTGCTCCAATGGGAACCCTAGCCTTAACCCTAACCAATCAGAACCCTAGCTCCAAAGACCAGATTAGAAGCTTAAAGGCTCAGTTAGAGCATGGTGTAGACTAGTGAGTGCCAGACTGTTGGTGGGTGAATACAGAGTAACACTGTGGTGGCTGCAATGCTTTTTTCTCACTGGAGTGGGGATCCGGGAGCCTAGAGGACACTGGCAAGCCCTGGGCAGGATCCGTACTCAACTTGCAGTGACGGATGCATGTGCACGAGAGTGGCGACTTTGGCCCGCTAGGATAGCATGCCTCATCTGGCTCAGATCTAAGAAGATCTGGGGCCTGTAAAAGGCTGGAGGCACTATTTTGGATTGAGGGCTCAGAAGATCAGCATATAGCTAGGGACAATTTACAACGCTGATAAGCTATATAAGCAGAAGTTGTGAATTGTGATGAATGGTAAGCAAGTTAAATATAAAGACTTCTCTTTTTCAGTGGGGCTGTCAGAGAAGGGTACACTCTGGAGAAGGGCTAAAGCAGGTAGAAAGTGGGACAAGAGACACATCACTGTACAGTGACAAATTATACATGCACTGTACCATGGGCCAAAAATCCAAAATGAGCTTTATTGTCTTGCCTACCTAATAGACTAAAGCATACTTACTGTTCCATTGCGACGTAATAGGGAACACTGACACCACCAAAGAATGTAGGCAGTGTTCATTCAGCAAGAAGCAGTGTCGCTGTGGCGTCTCCAGCAATTTGTGCACCAATTGAGACACCAGGAAGGCAAGCAACATGGATGAAGAAGCCCACAAGCAAGGCAAATTGACCTTTGAGAACAAGAAGGCCACCTGAAAGCCACACTATAACTCAATTGCGCCCGAAAAAAAAGAGGAAATAGTTCTCCCCTAGGTGACAGAACTGCTGTTTAAGTCATACTGCTAGATATACTGAAGTCAGTTTCAAATCTATTCATAGCAAAATTGACACCCTGATGGCTAGGACAGATCAACGTAAGGAAAGGCGAGATAAGCAACATGGCCACATTGATATGACAGATCAACATATCTCTGAGACTGAAGATAACATGTCCACATCAAATTAATAAATGCTATGAATGGGAAAGGTGTAGAGTCTCATTAAGGACAAGAATGAAGATCTGGAATTACGCTCCCACCCGTAATAATATCACAATAGTCAGACTAGCGAATGGGAATGCCTGAACTATTTGTGAAATCTTTTCCCTCCAAGCTATTTGGCAGGGCCACCTTCTGATGTATATTTATAGCTGAGAGGGCACCCAGATCATTTTCCCCAAAGCTGACCAATAATTTTGAATTACCAGGACAGCGACACTGTCGTTTGACTAAACAGGGAGCAGGGGTCCCTGTAATACTAGGCAAAATTTATTGCAATCTACCTTCATTTAGTAGCAATGGTACAATATGCCAGATGAGCATCTATGGAAGTTAAAAGAATGAAGTGTATTCGTCTTTTCAAGTACTCTTTCCTCTAGTTGGAGAAACGTAACATCTGTGCTACATTATGAAAGGAGCCAATGGATTGAAATGGGTTATAAAGCTGATTGACAAGGCCCAAAAGAATACTACTTGCCTGGAAGATGACAATGGCTCCACAAAATAAACAATCTTAGAATCAACTAATGATAGTGGCTGGTCTGTTTGGTCTGGTGAACTGAACTACATATTTGTTCATCCTATACACCAAATAAGAGAGTGCTGGAGTGGTGTGTTTTGATTTGTGATTAGAAGTGTAAAATGCTCAATCTAAAAAAAAGACTGAGAAAAGAGGCGTTCACAGCAAGGCCTTGGGGAAATGGTCTATACTTCATTCAGTGCTATACTTCACCTGGAAGGACAAATTAATATAGATTGAGAGGTAAGTGGTGGGCAACAGCCATGTCCCAAGGTGTGTAGCAGTACTTAGGATAGTAGCGTATATATTGGAAGGGTGTACACTAATTGATTTCAGAGTTGGTGCAGGGAGTTGGGGGTTGTAGGAAGTTGGCTCTGTATATACTATTTCAAAGTGAGAAATAGTGTGCAAAGAATCCAAGGGTTCCCCTTAGAGGTAAGATAGTGGCAAAATTAGATAATTCTAATGCTCTATTTTGTGGTAGTGTGGTCGAGCAGTAGGCTTATCAGAGGGTAGTGTTAAGCATTTGTTGTACACACACAGGCGATAAACGAGGAACACACACTCAAAGACTTACTCCAGGCCAATAGGTTTTTATATAGAAAAATATCTTTTCTTAGTTTATTTTAAGAAGCACAGGTTCAAGATTTGAAGTAAACACATAAAATGCAAGGTACTTCACACAGGTAAGTTAGGACATTTGAATAAAAGCAATATCATATACAGTCTTTGTTAAAATGTCAATAAGCTATTTTAAAAGTGGACACTGCAAAAATCAACAGTTCCTGGGGGAGTTAAGTAAAGGTTAGATTGTGAGGTAAGTAAGACACTTACAAGTCTCAGTTCCTGGGCATAGGCAGCCCACCATTGGGGGTTCAAGGCAACCCCAAAGTTACCACACCAGCAGCTCAGGGCCGGTCAGGTGCAGAGGTCAAAGAGGTGCCCAAAACACATAGGCGCCTATGGAGAACAGGGGCGCTCCGGTTCCAGTCTGCCAGCAGGTAAGTACCTGCGTCCTCGGGGGCAGGCCAGGGGGGTTTTGTAGAGCACTGGGGGGGACACAAGTAGGCACACAAAACACACCCTCAGCGGTGCAGGGGCGGCCGGGTGCAGTGTGCAAAGCAGGCGTCGTGTTTCAGATAGAAAACAATGGAGGGACCCGGGGGGTCACTCTAGCGGTGCAGGCAGGCACGGAGGGTCCTCTCTGGGCAGCCACCACCTGGGCTAGGCAGAGGGTCGCCTGGGGGTCACTCCTACACTGAGGTTTGTTTCCTTCAGGTCCTGGAGGCTGCGGGTGCAGTGCTGGTTCCTGGCCACAGAGTGACAAAGGCACTCTCCCCATGTGGCCAGCAACATGTCTGGTGTGTGGCAGGCTGGCAGAAATTGGTCAGCCTACACTAGAAGTCAGGTTGGTATTCAGGGGACATCTCTAAGATGCCCTCTGGGTGTATGTTACAATAAATTGCACACTGGCATCAGTGTGCATTTATTGTGCTGAGAAGTTTGATACCAAACTTTCCAGTTTTCAGTGTAGCCATTATGGAACTGTGGAGTTCGTGTTTGACAAACTCCTGGACCATATACTCTTATGGCTACCCTGCACTTACAATGTCTAAGGTTTTGCTCAGACACTGTAGGGGCATAGTGCTCATGCACATATGCCCTCACCTGTGATATAGTGCACCCTGCCTTAGGGCTGTAAGGCCTGCTAGAGGGGTGACTTACCTATGCCACAGGCAGTGTGAGGTTGGCATGGCACTCTGAGGGGAAACCTTTAAAAAGTGATATCTTGGCTTGTGCATATTGGATTTTTGTCAGTTTCGTCTTATTTTATTCAGATAAATATTATCTATTTTCCTAAACTCATGTGGAGTACTTTTTGTGGTGTTTTCACTGTTACTGTTGCATAAATACGTTACACATTGCCTTCTAAGTTAAGCCTGCCTGCTCTGTGACAAGCTACCGGAGGGTGAGCACAGGATAATTTAGGTGTTACTTACTCTGACTAAGATTGCGGTCCCTACTTGGACAAGCTTCATACCTCTGGCAACTAGAGACCCCATTTCTAAAACCAACCTACCACTGGCCCATTTACATTAACACTCCCCTCCAGTCCTCTGCAAATTCCTTTTCTAGGCCAGCTACCTGTCTGTGGGGTACAGGGTGAGAGGGTATGCCTGGCTGGCATTCATTTCTGTCCTGTTCTCGTTGAAGCCCAGTTTGATTTACCCAGCCCACTTCCTGGCCGTGCCTCTGCAGAACACCCCCCCACCCCCCACGCCCTTCGACCAGATAACCTCTACTCAGTGCAGGCCACTTATCACCTCATCAAAGCAGTCTAGTTAATGCTGTTAAGGCTGACCAATAAGGAGAAGCCAATAGCAGGCTGGATTTTGGCTTACAGAAAAGAAAGTCTTATAACTTATTTTCTGTATTAGTTATGATAAATTCAACAGTGGCATGTTGTTGGATTTATTATTAGCAATCTTTTGAGTCCATAAATTATACATTTAGTTCCTCCCTAGCATTTTACACTTACATGAAATATTCCAATGTTATCCTATAGAGCTAGGTATCTACAATGGGGAACAATGAAATTGGCAGTTTTCCCCCTCACCGAGGCATATAAAACACCTTTTATAATGTCCCTGCTTATTGCTCTATCGATCAGATTTATAAAGTGTGGCTAGTCACAGGAGAAGGTATATAGGTGCTTGCAGGCCCCGGAGTCTTATTCAAACAACCAGGTCTTGAGGGCCATTTAGAATTCCTGAAGTGAGTTGATGGTCCAGAGGTGTGTGGGGAGGCTGTTCCAGGTTTTTCCTGCGATGTGAGAGGAGAACCCTCCACTTCTGCTTCAGTAGATGTGGGAAGTATGGGCCAGTGAAAGGGAGACCGAGTGTAATCTTCTTGACAGTTGGTAGAATAGTTACATGACACCCCATCCCTGGAGGACATATGAAAAATAAATAAGGTAGATTATCACTTTGGAAGCACCTTTGATTCCAAAGTCAAATTTGCACACATTTTTTGCCTTTTTGCTTTTTAAAGACCATCAGCAAGGCAGGGCTGTCTTTAAAAAAAAAAAAAAAAAAAAGGCAGCACAGCAGTGCAGAAAATTTACTGGGCCTCTAAACCTCCCTGTCCTATTATATACTAGGGACTTATGGGTGGTTTGAATTCCCCCTTACTCTATTATATACTAGGGACTTACAGGAGCCTGTCATTGCCAACTGTAATTGTACCACATTACCATATACCTTTTGATCAGAGCACTGTCCCTGGTTAGCAGAGCCCAGGGCACAGTCCAGGCCAGTTACCACCAGTATCAGTCAGAAAAAATGGGAGTGAACATGCTAAAAGGATGACTTTTTCACACTACTTTTCTGCCGAAAATAGTGATACCTTTCCATGTTGGACAGACTATCACCCTTTGGCTTTATTTACCCAGTCTCTTCCCCTGTAAGAAAAGGAGACTGCATTGATTGGATCCCAGGAGCCCTCAGTTTTTCACCGATGATACTATAGATCAGTTGGTGGATAATTAGGTCTTAGTGGATTTATTTGTGGTTAAAGAAAGGCAAGGCAATGCAGGAAAAACACTCTAGGGGGTAGACGTTGGCATTAAAATCTGCAACTCAGTAGTTGAGAAGCAGAATTCCACCCCTCCACCTACGCCTCAAAGTGTTGTATCAGCGTTCATGGGTGTTGCTTACAAGTGGTTCTGTTTCTTATTTTCTGAGCGGAATGAAGTCTGTGCCAAGCTCCACGGCACCACCTACTGGTGCACAGAGGTATTACTTTTCAAGATCTTTTCTGATGCTTGGGGAATATTCCCAACGTAAAGAATCTGTAGTTAAAAGGGTGTCCACCAAAAAGTGCATTACCAAAGGTATGTAACTTGTTTTGCCTCACACTGTCTAAAGTCTCAGTGTGGGTTTGTATAATGTGGTGCTTGAGTGTGGTATTATCTTATAATGCTTCTTTCCCAATCAGACCATCTTCTTATTAACTTTGCCAGCCTCACAACAGTTCTTTTACTGTAGGTGAACATAGATTTGACCTTCAGCCAAAACAGCTCCTTAATTCCAGCAGTTGTAAAGGGGAGTAATAAACATTGTGCTAATATAAAAGACTTCATGCGCTGCATATAAAACATTTGAAAAGAGTTTACTTTAAATGCGTCCTAAAAATAAACAGTATTGACAATGTCCTACGACTGCTGCAATAAAACTATGACCCATGGAACCTCTGCCGTAGCCTTGCTCATCCGCAAATTAAAAGTTTGTCTGGAAAAGCAATATGGAGACTGCTATTACGGAGAGAGATGAAGCACATTTGAGTCTGCAGTGGTACTAAGGGAATCAGGATCTTTTGATAACTAACCAATAATATCAAGGACCTGGCTGACCACCTAATTTCAAAAATAATCTGGGCGCCTGATTCCAAAAGTGACAAGATTATAATCTATCAATAGGTTGATGTTGTAGGCTTGGTTAAGTGTCTTCAGTGCTCTAAGCTAAACACAATTTTGCTCCTGATGTATATGCCACGTACTAAATAACATTTCTGTGGCTGTTTTCTTCTAATTCGGAGCCATAAAACCAATCTTGGTAAGATTTATGGAAGTGCTGGACCTGAATCTGGCATTTTAAATCACTAGCAACTTAGTGTTCCCTTGCATACTGTCCTGCTAGCTGCTGCCTTTCAAGGTAATTCATTTCTCTTTTATAGCGTGTTGAAAGTGATTTGTAAGAATAAACACATGCATATTTGAATGAGGTGACATTGAGTAACATTACAACTTTGTTTAATAGCAAACAGTACTCAAAGTTGCAACTGCAGAAAAAAAGCCACAGAAGAAGGTAGAATGCAACGCACAAACTCAAACGAATGGATTGACAGCAAAGGGAATGTTAAGCTGTTGAAGTCCTACTGGACCGGTGGCTGCCTCTTTTCCTGTTGCGGTTCAAATCATGGACAATGCTTAGGCCAGTGTTTATAGATTCAAGTAATCATGATTCAGTGGTGGTCCCCCAGCTTCCAATAACAATTAAGTGTGGGTCCACAGAAGTAAAAACAAAAAAGGTTAAGAGCCACTGTGCTAGAGCCTTAAGAGGAACAGGATACTATTGCATTAGAAAGTTACATTTCCCATGTAACTGGGTATATAGGCAGAAGTGTAGTTTTGATAAGGGGTTTCAGCGCAAGAAACATCAAATTTGGAAAATCATGCCCGTGAAAAGCTTTTAGAGGACCCTCTGCAATGTTTGGGCACATTGGACTCTTCAATATCTTTATTGATTTATAGACATATATAGGATTGAAGTATTCCTATGGACCATGCACACACTGGAATTATTCAAATGTTTATGACTTCAATAAAGATTACTATGATTAACCCCTTTACTGCGAGGCCTTTCCCCCCCTCCTGTGCCAAGCCTTTTTTGGGCTATTTGGGGCAGTTCACGATTGGGCCCTCGTAATTTTTTGTCCACATAAGCTACCCATGCCAAATTTGTGTCCTTTTTTTTTTCAACATCCTAGGGATTGTAGTGGTAGCCAGAAGTTGTGGTTTCCCCTGGAGGAGACCAAGAAATTAGCCAAAATACAGCTAGAATATAGTTTTTTTTTAAATGGGAAAACAGGGATGCAGAAGAAAGCTTATATTTTTTCCCTTGAAAGTGCCATCAACAAATGGTTTGCAGTGCTAAAATCACCATCTTCCCAGCTTTCAGGAACAGGCAGACTTGAATCAGAAAACCCAATTTTTCAACACAATTTTGGCATTTTATTGGAACATACCCCATTTTTACTAAATTTGTGCTTTTAGACTCCTTCCAGTTAGTGACAGAAATGGGTGTGAAACCAATGCTGGATCCCGGACAGCTAAACATTTCTAAAAAGTAGATAAAATTCTGACTTCAGCAGGGGTCATTTGTGAGATCCTTCGAGGTTTTCCTACAGAAAGTAACAGCTAAAATAAAAAAATATTGTTTCTTCTACAACTTTTTCTAGCTATGGCAGATTTTTGAAAGCAATGTACTGTTACGTCTGCTGGACTCTTCTGGTTGCCGGGATATATAGGGCTTGTAGGTTCATGAAAAACCCTAGGCACCCAGAGCCAATAAAGGAGCTGCACCTTGCAATGGGTTTTCATTGTATACCAGGTATACAGCAATTCATTTGCTGAAATATAAAGAGTGAAAAATAGGTATTGAGGAAACCTTTGTATTTCCAAGATGGGCACAAGATAAGGTGTTGAGAAGCAGTGTTTTTTTTTTTTTTTTTACACATCTCTGAATTCTCGGGTCCCCATACCAGCATGTGAATTACAGGGCATTTCTCAAATAGACTTATTTTTTACACCTTGTCTTACATTTGGAAGGAAAAAATGTAAAGAAAGACAATGGGTAATAACACTTGTTCTTCTATTCTGTGTTCCCCCAAGTCTCCAGATAAAAATGGTACCTCACTTGTTTGAGTAGGCCTAATGCCCTTGACAGGAACCGCAACAAGGACACATTACGTTTTTACATTGAAATCTGACGTGTTTTTTTGGAAAGTGCCTAGCTGTGGATTTTGGTCTCTAGCTCATCAGGCACATGGGGAATCCTACCAAACCTGTGGATTTTTTAAAACTGGACACCTAGGGGAATTCAGGATCAGGTGAATTATGGGGCTCTCACCAGGTGCTGTTACCCAGAATCCATTGCAAACCTCAAAATGTGGCAAAAAAACACTTTTTTTCCTCACATTTCGGTAATAGAAAGTTCTGGAATCTGAGAGGAGCCACATATTTCCTTCCACCCAGTATTCCCCCAAGTCTCACAATAGAAATGGTACCTCACATGTGTGTGTAGGCCTAGTGCCCGCAACAGGAAATGCCCCAAAACACAACATGGACACATCACATTTTCCCAAAGAAAACTGACCTGTTTTTTTTTTGCAAAGTGCCTAGCAGTGGATTTTGGTCTCTAGCTCAGCCAGCACCTAGGGAAATATAGCGATCCTATATATTTTTGAAAACTAGGCACCTAGGGGAGTCCAGGATGTGGTTACTTGTGGGGCTCTCAACTGGGTTCTATTACCCAGAATCCTTTGCAAACTTCAAAATTTGGCCAAAAAAACACTTTTTGCTCACATTTCAGTGATGGAAAATTCTGGACTCTGAGAGGAGCCACAAACTTCCTTCTACCCAGCGTTCACCCAGGTCTCCCGATAAAAACTGAACCTCACTCTTGTGGGTAGGCCCAGTGACAGCATTATGAAATGCCCCAAAACACAAGGTGGACACATCAAAATGATCTATTACAAAACAACATGTTTTTTTAAAGGTGGGGGTGAGGGGGGCACCTACGTTTCTGGTCCGAGGTGCGCCGGTCATCTAGGGGAACCTACCAAACCCAGACATGTTTTAAAACTAGACTACCGGAGGAGTCCAGGGAGGTGTGGCTTGCATGGATCCCCCAACATTTTCTTACCCAGACTCCTCTGCAAACCTCAAAATTGCACAAGGGGCTTCCCCCCACACACAAACAAAACAAAATGAATCCCTAGTGCCTTATGGGCCTAAAAGAAAATAGGCCTATCTGCCCCCAAGGGGGGGGGGGTAGAAATGGGCAGCAGTGCTGTGCCCCCTTTGGTGGGGCGACCCTTACCCAAGGGGTCGCTCCTCCATAGTGAAATTAACAAAAAAACTAAATCCCTGGTTTTTAGTGGGCATTTGTGCTGAAAGAGACCTCGGGGGAAAGGAAACCCCTTTCCTTTCCCCCAATGCCTCTTTTAGAGGAATACACCCCCCCCACCAGCCAGAGGAGAAACTCACCTTCTTCTCCAGAGACGCGCTGGAAGCAAATGGCTTCCAGTCCGACCTGCACCCTCTAATGATGTCAGTGCGCGATTGCACGCTGATGTCATTAGATGGGGGGAAGGGGGTGTTCAGGGGTGGAAGGGTAAGCGATTCCCTTTCCACCCCTGCCCTGGGGGGGGGGGATTGCGTAGGAGGGCCATGGGGTGCGCTATGCGTGGCCATCTGTGGCGGGATTTAACCATTACGTCCTTGGCGTGGAAGGGGTTAATACCTATGACTAAGAGAAACCATTTTTCAGGCTGTTTATACACATGGCAGCTGACGGATAACTTTTCCCAGCAAGGCAAACCACATTAATATCCCCTGTTGTGAAGGACGCCTGCAGAGGTACATCAATTATGTATGTTAAACCAGTCTTGTGCATTTCTGACCTCCTCATTTCACTTTTAACCTTGTAGGGATGGCCTGCAAAAGTCAGGACTGGCTGGGTTGGGCTACCTCCTCCTGTAGTGTCCCTGTGGTGTGGGTGGTGGTATTGCTGGGGGTTGGACATCTTTGTGCCCATTCTTAGGTGTTTACCCTTGGAAATGGGCCTACCTGCACTCTAAGACCTGGTCTGACCAAGCGTTAAATAATGGCGCTAAACGGGATTAGTGCCATTATTTAGGCCCGCCTCCCAGTTGCGCGTTGTTTCAGCGTCGGGAGTTAAATATGGCGATGGGGGGCTAGCGTCATTTTTAGGAAGGGAACGCCTACATTGCACCTCATCAACGCATGGTGGGTTGGCGCTGCCTAAAAATGAAGCTAACTCCAATATTTTGACGCTAGACGGGTCTAGTGTCAAAATATATATATGGAGTTAAGTTAGCCCCGTTTTAGCACCAAAATAAATAGTGCTAAGGTGACGCTAACCTTCCATAAATATGGGCCTGCGTGTCTGTTTTTCAGCTAAATCAACAGAAGGATGTAAGATCTTCATCACACAAGTAAACCTCTCATACTCATTTAGGAACATCTATGTTTGAGATTTGGAGAAAAAAAACTCTTTGACTTAAAGAAGCCTTAAAATGGAGAAGGCTAAAGTAACAGAATTTTTAGCTTACAAATCAGGAGTCTCAACTTAATTGGTACTGTTAGCATGAATGATGGACCATATCAAAGTGCATACCTAAAAAATCTATGTAAAAAAGCGAAGCCATTTATTCAGATTATGCAGATCAGAAGTTAAGAGGTATATTGGAAACATTTGAAATTATAATTTACAAATGCACTCTGTGACCACACTGAAAGATTCCTCTACTAAAAAAATGAAATGTCATCAAACTTATGGGATTGTGTAACGTATCGACTGAGAGGGACTTAGAAATTACTCCTCCCATTTCACTGAAAGTCCTAACTGGAGCAGGGTGCTGGGCCCTGAACAGAGTGCGGGGATCAAGCAGTGCGGGGAAGTCTAGGGCACGGGGCAGGCAGCAAGAACAACACATACTCTGGATAATGTGCACGTGGAGCCAGAAGACCGCAAAAGGGTTTGCTCAGTTTTATTTATAGCCTCTGGCATAGCTCGGCCATCGGCCTGCAAGTTTGCAACAATGTATAGGACAGCCCAGGTGGCTCTCTACATCTCTCCCCTGTTTTAAATAAAACAACACGTGAGTCGGCAGGAGCCATAGAGAGAGAGAAAAAAGGAGAGTCAAGCATCATAACCAGGGTCAGATGTTCCCAGTTGGCAGACATAGTCGCTTAGCCACAGGCTGGGAGGTGGATTGGGCCGTAACCCATAATGCTGGCTTTTGCTGAGGGTTTCACCTCGTACACCAACAGGAGCACCCGCCAGTACTGTCCGCAGTAGTGACTGTAATTCTCCTTCCTTGGGCAAGCTTGGCAGTGAGCGGGAAAAGACGTACCCAAAGAAATCGATTGAGTTCCTGTAGAACAAGCATTTCTGTTTGAGTAGCATCAGAACAGCCTTCACCAGTTTTTTTAGGGTCACCCTCAGCCTCTTGTGGCGGTCCTCCAGCGTCTTAGAATATTTGAGGATGTCGTTGCTGAGGTTTATGATGCCAGCCAGGCCAGATTTCGTTTCACAAATGACATTTTGGAAGACTTCGGCCACCGAGAAGATGTCAAAGCTCAGCCTTTTGTAGCACCAGAGCCCCATGTGGGTGGAAAACATGGTGCTGTTGTGGCTTTCCGGAGCTGGCTCAAGCTGGTGGTACCCAGAAGTAAGGGCCAGTTTGGGAAACCACCTGGCCCGTTCAGGTTGGCAAAGATGTATCCATGGTGGTGGTGAGATGCCGATCCTGTTTGGTGGCCCTGTTCGGGAGCCTCATGTCCACAGAGAGGCATATTGCACCGGTTCTGGGGCTATGAGCAGTGGTGACACCCAGGGAGTGGGACCCCTGCCTTTCTCAATCACCCCCAAGTGTTCCAGGGCCTGGACTTCATGCTGTACCTGTGGCCTTAAATGGAACAGCACTCATCGATGCCATAGGGCCGTAGGTTGGACTGAAGGGTCAATGTGGAGCTTGAGATGCTTGCCTTGAAGTTTGCCCAGGCCCTTGAACTGTTGCAGGAATTCATGTAGCACAGCCTCTGTGTGCGAGTCGTGGACCTCCCTTGCGAAAGGCACCAGTTCTAGGTCCTCAGCTGTATGGCACCCAAGGAGGTTACCTTTGCTGCCTTCTGCCATGTGGAACTTTGCTTTTGTAGAGCGATTGTCGCACCATACTGTGACACCCTGGAGAGGTAGTGGTGTGGTACCACCATATGTGTTTATCTGTGTTTTTGCACTGTAGGATGGGAGTAAGCGGTATCAACTGGTTGTACTGCTCTGCATCCATTACATTCTCAGAGGCATCTGTGTCAATGAGTGCCACCATTTTGATTCCATTCATATTTATGTCACACATTGGTGGTGGCCTTCTCTTTTGGCTTGCCCTATCTGCAAAGGATATGACGAAAATGTCTTCTTCCTTTTCATTGTCATACGTTTCTGTCTTTGAAGGGATTTCCTGACCCTACTTTTCGGGGTTCTCGCCAATGGACACTTGGCGGATCGTCGCTGTGACCTTCTTCAATGAACTGGTCTTGGGTCGGGATCTCCCGCCTCTGCAGACTTTGGTGAAGTTGTTGGCCTTCCTGCAGGATGAGCAGGTCTTCCCTTTTGCCGGACAGATGCCTGGTGTCATCTGGCTTTTGAGAGCTGGTCGGATGTGTCAGTGTCCACAGCCCGCGGCCATTGGATGGCATCCACCTGTTCTTTCTTTATTGTAATTGTCTTGGCAGATCCTGTGGTGGCAGTCAGATGGCCAATCACGGCAGGCATGTCTTCAGCACGGATGTTGGATAGTTCGTGCTACCTGGCCAAGATCAGGAGCTCATCTAGTGAGCTACCAGGCCGACGGAGGATCAGTTTGCGTAGCATGTTCGAGCAGCAGCCTTGTATGATTTGTGCCCATATTTCTTTGTGTTGGTTGAGGCCCGCGCAGGAGCTTGTGAGCTTTCTCAGTCTGACGTAGAACATGTCTACAGATTCTGTGTCTGTCTGTTTTGCCTGTCGCAATTTGAAACGCTTATAATCTGGGTTCATTTGTGGATCAGAATATCTGTTGAGAGCCGCCACTGCGGTGTCAAAGTCGTCATCTGCTCCGGTATTAGGCAGTGTTTCAAATAGCTCATAAAGTTTGTTGCCGCCAAAGTGCATCGCCTATGACCTTGGACGGTCCCATCTTTCGCCCTCATAGTGCGGAAGTACTGTTGTAGCTGTCCTAGCCAGTGGCGCCCTCAAGGTGCCGCTGTTGCGGGATCTAATAATTGGCTAAATGGTGGCAGCAGTGTCTCGATGAGTGCGAACTTGGCGTAGTCGGTGGACGTGCTTGGTCACACTGTAGTTGCAAGCTCATGGTGTGGCGTGGGGATGACAGTGATGTCTAAACGGGGTGGTCGTATAGGGTCCTTTATTGGTATACAATAACTCTTGGTTGATGACCCTTGAGAGCAGGAGCATGTGGGCTCTGTATGTGTAACTCGCTTGCTAGGGCCTGGCCTGCCAGGGCAAGGAAACACTCTGATTGGAGTGATCCAGGGCTAGGCAACGCAATATGAAGGTCGTTGGCTCACCTCAACATTTACGACAGTCCCTTTTAACTCTTCTTCATTATATATATATTTTTTGTAGTGGCAGGGTCTGGGTGCTCCTCTGTGGTGTAGTCCTGCAGGACTCTCGAGGCATGTTCGTTCCCTCTCACTGGGTCAGAGTGGGTGGGGCTGCATCTCCTTGTAGCTGGTCCCGGCAGCTTGGAACGGCCTGGGCAGGTGAAGCCATGTGCATCTGTGAAGCGAACCGCAGGGGGGCCAGTGCATGGGGAAAAGTGATTGTCTCTCTGGCTCAAGCACCCGCTCTCACAGCTCCTCGTGGTGTGCCTCCGATCTCAGGAAGCGGGTGGTTCTCCACCGTCGCAAACACCTTCTTTTCTGGCCGCAGGTGAGGAGCAGCATTCTATAGGCTCTCATAGTCGGCAAGCTGGTGGAGGCATGGCGTTACAGGGTGCTCCGCCCTCATCGCCAATGTAGCAGGGTACTGGGCCCTGAACGGAGTGCAAGGATCAAGCAGCATCGGGAAGGCTTGGCCGCGGGCCAGACAGCAAGAACAATACATACTCTGGATACTGTGCACGTGGAGCCAAAAGACAGTGAACAGCTTTGCTCTGTTTTATTTACAGCCTTGGGCATAGCTCTGCCCTCAGCCTGCAAGTTTGCAACAATGTATAGGAGAGCCAGGGTGGCTCTCTACACTAACAACTGTGAATGGGTGGTTGTGACTTGGGTTCCTCACCAACCCCGAAGAAGACACAGCCTAGCCTTTAGGATCCACTCATCTAAATAGGAGTAAATGGCAAACAACTCTCTGCGTGGATGAGCTGTGACTAGACATTACCTTGGGAAAGACCCTTACGATCAGTGAAAGCAACTGAATGAATTCAAAAAGAAGATCCCCAATTGCAAAATGCTGGAACCACCTGTGTGACTGTATGATGGTAATGTGGAAAAAAGCATCTCAAAAACTCTGAAGGACACAATCTTGTCTAACAGTGCTAAAAGCACCTGGTGTAGAGTATTCATTTATAACAAACCCATTCAAGTCAGCTGAGAAACTCCTCACCTCTTGGACCTAGCTGCGGCCACAAGAGACACAAGGCCTGTGAGCTGCACCTGTAACTACTGCCTTGCTTCCAGCGGCAGCAGTGGATAACTGTAAGGGTTGTGCTACCCACCTGCTTGTAGCCCTGCTTCTGTGCCTGCTGATCACCAGGCTCTACACCTCAGGCATCTGCGTGCATACTTGCCTTTTGAGACAGCAGGAGGCATCGCTTCCCTCCCCTGGCTGACACACAATATTGGGCCCAACGCACTCCAAATACTGGGCGCTGTTATGCAGTTGCCATGATCCTCTGCAGTGGAAGAAATGGAGGAGCCGCCTACCCATAAACTATTTTTTTTTTTGGACCGGCCCTACAATACCATTCACTGGTGTGCTTATACAATGCACTCCTTGTCTTATTTTAGTTATAGGGAGACGCCCTGGGCACCTCCGCCACCCTTGGCTTGCTCCCTGGCTCGAGGGACTAAGAACTGTTTGGTTTGCTGCTGGCTTAAGAGTGAGGACCTGGGGCAGTCATCACACAGGCCACTTTCTCTACTTCCCTTGCTGGGCCCTCAATGTAGAGACACTCACTAACACACTGAAATGCTCCAGTTCTCCTCATTCGCTCCTTATGGCCTCCGTGTCTTCCACTGGGGCCTCCTCCTTTTTCCACCACCTCCTGCACCTATCTCCTTTGTGGTGTGTGGAGGCCCCCCTACTCCTTAACTGCTTCTGCAGCCGTCACTGACCCTGAGGGCTAACAATATGTATCCAGTAGCCCACCAATTGGAGACCTGGATGCCTGCTCAGAACCATCTGGGGAGCACAGCTGCGTGCCATAAATTTCAGGCTGCTTACTGCCCACTGTGGCCCTGCTGGCGTTTCTGCCAGAGGCATCCACCAATACCAACCCTCTGTTACCTGAGGGGGTCATCAGGTCCTCCTGTCTGGGAACCGAAACCACCACTCTCTGGGAGACAGACCCTTACTGCCTGAGAGCCCCGCTGCCCTACTCTACGTGAGCAAACACCCATATTGCACTACTTCCCTGCAGCCTCCCCACATCACCTTGCCTCGCTGCAGAGGAGCACTGAATTAAGTCACACCTCGTCTGGACCTCTCTGGCGTGGATTGTGCCAGCCCCTCGCTGATTCCTAACTGCATATATCTTTGTTTGGGACTCCTCCCTCTGCCCCGCACTGGACTCCTGTAGCGGGCTGCTCGTGCTGTGAGCAGTCGAGATCAACCCTGACCCTTGGAAGTGGGCCTGCAACCATAATATCCATCTTCCAATTCAGGACAACCGATTCTGGAATTTTTAACAATAGTGCACCCCAGAACTGGCACTGTGGCTGACGCTCCCGACCGCCCACTCTCACTCCGAACTCACAGCCTACTTCTGAATCCCTTGTCCACCTGGTCAACTGAGAGTCCTTAACTAATAAACTCGACGTGGTCCTGGCAGCTATCGAACGTACACAAACACCTCTATGGAGTTGAAAATAGATGAGGTCACAATCCTCCAGCCGCAAGCATCGGATCCACACTCACCTTACTGCTTTTACAAGACAGCGTCCGTATCTTGGAGGAGCGGACAGAGGATGGTGAGGGGAGGTCCAGACGAAACATATCCGAGTGGTGAGCCTCCCTGAAAACACGGAGGGAACTAATGAGGAGTCTTATATAGACAGATTAATTTGTAGCTTTGTCCCTGCAGATCTTCTGTCTCCTTTTTTCTCTGTGTAATGAGCTCATAGGGTCTCTATGCGGCGGCCCCCACCAGGTGCCCCCCCCTTTGCCTACTGGTGTCGCGTCTAATGAACTACTGAGACAGGGATGCTGACTTAAAAGAAGCATGCAGGCGTGACGACCTGAAGATTGACAATGCCCAGATAATGGTTCCCTGACTACGCTGGCTGACCAGCACCAGCAACACACTTTTCTTGAAGTGAAACGTAAGCTGTGGGAGCACCACATCCAGTATGTGTTGCTTTACCTGGCACGCCTGCACGTCCAGCAAGATGGCAAGACCCATTTCTTCACTGTCCCTGCATATGTCTGGTTGTGGGTGGAACAACATGGGTTGGCAGGCGTGGGCCCATCAGATGCTCTCAAGCGGCCCTCCTCGCAGAGGACAAAGTGGAGGAAACGTGTTTGGCAGTCTGGCACAACATCCTCCTGACCACATGGATCCCCTGACCCAGCAGAACTCATTTGTGAGTGCCACAGGGCGCTACAGGTGGCCCCCAACTTCAGGGACCCTGTACCATGTCACAGTGCAGATGATAAAGACTCTGAATCCTCCGAGCACAATGACTCTTTTACATTGGACATCATCCCCCCGAACACTGATGAGATGCCAGCAGTGACCCCTCAGACCTCAAGTGATATCCTTTGAACAATTCTGTGTTGATGTACTTATGATTTGCATTTATTCACTATGCAGTACCCCTAACTGATAATTGCATACTATCTCCTGTCTTTAAATGGGAGAAATTGCAGATTGCCTACCACAATCCTTTGTTTCGATGTCCACACTACCATAGGGGCCTGGGTGGTTATCCAGACCGATGTAGTTATCCAGACTGATGCACCACTTACTACACTCCGTGGGAGGTGGCTGAAGATTGACACTCTGCCTCTCTTTCCCTCCCCCAAGCCAGCTCTCCTGCACCTGTGTTTCCTTTCATTAGTCAGTTTGGGCAAATGCCCATTACATCCATGCTCTCAATAGTATTTACTGTTTATTTCCATGTTGCACTGTTTTTGTCTTTCAGTTATGTAGAAATGCACTTGTTCCTTCCTCATACATCCTACATAACACACGGGTCTATGCTGAGAGAAGCTAGACCCTCTCCCTTGTCACCCACTTTCTAATGGCTGCTACTAACATTGTTACTTGGAACATAAGCGGAATCCATACCCCCTCTCAACGATGTGCAATATACTCCTATACCCTCCACAGACGTGTACACATAGCTTACATCCAAGTATCCCACATCAAATTTTTAGACGCTACTAGATTACAGAAGAGATGGCGGGGTCAAGTGTTCTCCACAAATTATTCCTCCTATGCTTACGGTGTGCTGATCTGGGTTTGGGCCGGGGCCTCCTTTGCTGTAACCCAGAGCACTGTCGACTCCTAGGGGAGATACGTGTTTGTAGTTGGTGAGCGACTACTGCTCAGAGTGATATAGGCACCCAATGTAGACCAAACCTCCTTACTCCATTCACTCCCCACACTTCTGGCCCAATGGAGCAATATCCCCTGGGTGGTGGAGATTTTAACAGTGTGTTAGATGTGGGACTCGACTGCCCTCTCCCACCATTACCCCGCATAGTAGCTACAGCTAATGCGCTCACCATCACCACTTCTTTTCATCATTGGGATCCCCCACACACTGATACAATTTATTAAGTGTGACAAATGCCCGAAGGCGTCTTGGCAATGACATCTGAACAAGTAGAAGTGCCAAACACCAGCCTTAAAGAGGGGCCAAAAAAAACAAGTTTTGAGTTGTTTTCTAAAACTAAAAAAGTTCTGCTGACATTTAAGTTCCAGAAGAAGTTTATTCCACAATTTACAAGTGGAATGGATAAAGTTCCTGCCACTCCATGAAACGTTGTTGGAATTGGGAACTACCAATGTTCTGGATGTGGTGGAACCCTGGGATCTCCTTGGTACATACCATGTGAATTTCTTCTGCAGAAAAAGTCTGAGCCTATCCCATGGAGAGATTTGTGGGCTGTACAGAGTGCCTTGAAGGCCACACGTTTCTTGGCCAGGAGCCAACGTAACTCCTCTAACACTTGAGACACTGAATGAAATTTGAGTATCTTCATCAGAAGCCAGGCAATACCATTCAATTAATGCAGGAGATGGTTTAGAGAGCCTAGATGAGCTCCCTGATAAAGGGCATTACAATAATCCAGCCTAGACAGTGCTAGTGCAGTGACAACTGATGTTTGCAACTCAAAAGGAATGAAAGGAAGAACTTTTCACAACATTTTAACCTGATCTCTAAAAGTAAGATTGGCATCGAACATCACCCCTAGGTTCCTAACTATCAGAACCGGACTAGGGAGGGTGCTAAGGGACAAATGCAACCAAGAAGAGTTCCAAAATGAGGTATCCTTTTCAAAGAGGAGAACGTCAGTTTTGTCAGAATTTAACTTAAGACTATTATATTTCACCCAATTGGCGACCATGAACATGCAATTGTTGAAGTGTTGAGAAACCTCTTTGGCATTGCTCGAAATTGGCACAGTAATTTGTGTGTCATCTGGATTTGCAATTGTGGAAAAACCAAAAGACTGAATAAGGTTAACTAGGTGGGCTGCATAAATATTAAAAAGTGTGGGAATCAAAGAGGAACCTCGGAGGACACCACAAGGTAAGGAGAAAGATTTTGACCTGAATTCCCTGAGGAACACCAACTGTTCCCTATTGGAGAGAAAGGAACGCAGGAGATTCAGGGCTGATCTGCAGATCCCAATATTGGCTAAGCGATCTATGAGGACACCATGGCTCACAGTGTCAAAGGCAGCAGGCAGATCAAGAAGAATCACTGCTGCCTTCCCATCATTATTTATTATTGTTCCTATCTCTTCTGAGGCTACCACCAAGCAGTTTTAGTACTATGGTTAGATCTAAAACCATGTTGAGTTCCATCGAGGATCTCATTCCTATTTAGAAATTCCAAAAGAGCAATGTTTTTTTTCTTGTTTTCTTTCAAACATATTTTATTGGATTTCACATAGGCATATATATCAAAGTGGCCTAACATTGACCTAATTTTGTCATAGAGATTTTGTGTAAAAGAACAGTCTTACATAGGCAGACGGTTGAACCGCTGAATTGGTACACTCAACAATTCACTCAACCTCAAAGCAATGCAAATTATTAACTAAAAACACCTTGCCACTAATGAAAAAGGAAAACAGTATATCAAGATAACACACCCATAACCACCCTCCCACCCACAAACACAACAGCAAAACAGTACACCAGCTATCGAAACCGCACAAAAATCAGGAATATGCAGAATGTCCCACCTTTTGCCAGAGCTTACACTATGCCAATTCAGCAGGGTAGGGAAGGACAGGAGTAATAAGTTAAACATACAAGGCCACGTGTATCAAAGTGTATACTAGAAGGGTGCCAGTTCTCCCACCTTAAACTGCTCCAGCAATGTGTCCCACAGCATGACTACTGGACATTTGCATTGCCCTCTATATTCTTCCCTTCTCATGGCCAAGCCTGCAACTGACCCCCATCAACAAACCCCCTCATGCCAGCTCTGTACTATGGGGGGAACCGGTGACTTCCAACTATGTGTTACTTGACACTTAGCAAGGAGTAGGGCCAAGGCCACTATACAATGCTCCATCAAGGAAGATTTAGGATGAGGATACAGCCCCAGTATGCAATGTTCCACAGTACCCAGTTTGCAGTGTTCCACAGTATCCCAATGGGGGTGTTCAGTAAGGGTGTGGAGAGTGTCTCAGACTCTAGCCCAGTAACAAGGCAGCCTAGGCCTATATCACATGGATAAGATCAGCTTCTGCTGTTTGTCATCTCGGACAATTACATACTGCCGCCGGGAAAATTTTGTGCAGTGCTAACGGAGTCAAATATGTTCTATGGAAAAGTGAATACTGAATTAACTTAAATAAAGTATTACGAGGTATCTTGCTTGGGTATTCCATAAGAAACTGCCACTCTTTGTCATGAGGCGTATGACCCAAGTCAGCCTCCCAACGGTCTCTAGGAGATGTAAGACTATTTTATAGGTGGGACCGTAGCCCTCTGTATAGCCACTTAATCATAAAAAGCCTGCACAAGTGCATGTGTACCCGTTTCCTACCCCTGTGGGGCCCAATAATGACGAATATAGCACAGTATGGTGGCAAGATTTGGAAACGAGGCCCCCAGGCAGAACGTGGGATTAAAGAAAGTCATGGTATGAAACCAGTTCACTCTCTTCAAAGAGGTCACAGATTACTGAGACACCCGCAGCCTCCCAGTGCACTAGCTTGGCGGATGTAAGAGTACCCAGTGTCGTAGTTTGACTCTTGCTCTAGGCAAGACTGCTGGTTTAAGGATGAGAGTACTTATGTTTGTAGGCGACTATGTCAGTCCTACAACAAATCGCAACTTTCGTCCCAACCCTCCCGGCTCACAAGCAACACATCACCAAAAACCGAAGCAGTAAAAGGTGATTTGTGGCAGCCTTTACGCACGGACTCAAAAGTGTGACATCTCAGGGAGTGTCATGGTTAAACAGAGATTTCCCCTTTCTCACATAAACACCATGTCTCAGTCAAACACAAGCAATTAAAAAGATGCAGTAAAGTTTCAATTTCAATTATTTAGCAAAACTGCAATCTGCGGTAGATTGTATAAACTGCAATGATTAGAATAATGAACAACGCAAGAAACAGAATGGTAAAGACAAGAGTCATTAATACAAAGATCCCCACCATCTTGCAATAACATGTAATGACATCATTAGATGAGATATGTCCTAATACCCTAGCATAATGAGCCTAACCTCTAACCTAAAAGAAAGCTAGGTGTGATAAACCTAATCTGCCAATGCTATGTCCATGAGAAGAGCCCCCAACCCTCGTTATCTTGGAATGAGGTCTCTAGCTCATACTCCGTAGGGACACAAAGACTAGGTCAGCTTCAAGGCGACATGCAGCATCAATAGCAGCGATGGCATCTAGTCGGAATCCCACTGACTATCTAAGTGAGGAGTATTTATACAGATCTGCTTGGACCCCTGACGTAGGCCTGTTCCCAAACAATAGGTAAAGAGACATGCTTGGGACGGTAATTTATGTAAACAATTCCCTTGAAAGCGTGAAGAGGGAAAGTACATAATGTGAACACCTACAGTTTGTTTATCTTTGTCACTTGATATTGAGCCCTTAGCGCAGTTGCACTGATAACGCAAAACTAAAACATGGACCTAACTAAAAACAAGGCAGCCATCTTAAAAGATTTAATTAAATAAATGCGCTAAAACAGAGCAAGCTAAGTAGGGTAAAAGTCACTAGGTGATAGGGGCACAAGTCTAAAAGCCAAAGGCTAAACTAAATCCTGTACCCCATTAAAACAAACTAGGATTCACTACACCAGAGGAGTGGGCAATCCACATAACAAAATGTTTGGGGCGTATGGGTTGTTGGATGTGATACGTAGTGAAGTATTCCAATACCTGTAAAGGAGTAAAGGTAAGTCGGGTAGTGGTTGTTTACATCCCGGCAAGAGGAACAACTGTATGTAGGCTTCCCATAAGCAGTGTGGTGAGTGTATAACGTTCTTCCTGTAGGTGTATTCCGGCCAGCGAGTGAGAAAGCCACTGTAACTGTGCTGCGAGACAATGCGCTTGAAAATCTGGAGCTCCTACCCTACCTCTGTCTGTTGGAAGCTGCAACTCACAAAGAGCAATGCGGCAACGGCCAGTACCCCAAATGAGGTTGATCAGTAGAGAGTCCAGTGTCTTGAAAATATTTTGTTGAGTCGGTTAACAAAATAGTATGACGATTTGGGAAGCATCACCATTTTGGTTAGTGCCAGTCTACCCATCACGAGCAAGGCCAGGTAATCCAGAATTGTATTTGGGCTCTGAGCGCTGACATAGCCTTAAGCAAATTTCCTTCAAGAAGATCGGAATGTGAGCGGTACACCTGTATACCTAAATATCGGCACTGGACGCTCACCAAAGAGGACACTATCACACAGTGCAGTTCCCTGAAAAGAAAAAGCATAAGCTTTGGAGCGGTTTACAAGTAGAACAGACAGCCCACTGAATTCTTGGAGTATATTAGCAATAGGAGTAAGGTCCTTACTCAGATCGCAGGTGTATATCGGGCTAAAAAGTGAAATGACCACAACCTCACCAACAAGGGGTAAAAGGCCGCTTTAATAGAACAGGTCTGGTAAAAATACAACCTTGGCATGATAGCCTCACAAAACTACCCAGACCTCACTAATACAAAATCATCACCTAACCCCTCCCCCTCCCTCTAAACTGACCCAACTGCACTACCCCCTGTCCCATCCCCCACTTTGACCTGACCAACCCTTTAACCCATCTGTCCTGCAGTCACCTTCTCCAGTTACCCTTGTCTGTGCAAATTCCCTGCCCTCTCCTCTTTCTGATCTACCCCTTCCCCCCCGAAAGGCCACACAGGAAAACCCGAAAGGTGTTTTCCTGACCCACCCAAAACTATCTATCTATCTATCTATCCCATAAACGTTCCCCCAATAACTCTGCAATCAACAACCTAAGCTCCAGCAGATAATGCTCATTAGCCAAAAACGACAGATGTACTCCATCCTGCCGAAACAGATCAACATCAGACACCCCAATATTTTCATGATACAAAAATGAAAAACCTTGAGATTTACAGAAACTCTTCATTTCCCTGTTAATCTTCCGACGTTGCCTCTCTATACCCTTAAATGAATTAGCACCCCTCCATACCCTTCTCGGCACTAAACCCGTCCACACTATGGGGGTTATTCTAACTTTGGAGGAGTGTTAATCCGTCCCAAAAGTGACGGTAAAGTGACGGATATACCACCAGCCGTATTACGAGTTCCATAGGATATAATGGACTCGTAATACGGCTGGTGGTAAATCCGTCACTTTTCCGTCACTTTTGGGACGGATTAACACCTCCTCCAAAGTTAGAATAACCCCCTATATGTGTACCTGACCAACGTTCCTTAATCTGGCATAAATCCAGCTTCATGACCTTCAGTAACCCAATACCTGACAACGCCACCAAATCATTTTCACCCAAATGTAAAACCAACAAATCTGGACAAACCCCCCGTTCCATTTTCTTGGCCAATACATAAAGTAACTCACCCCATCTCATCCCACTCTTTCCTACCCAACTAATTTGAATCCTTGAACCATCAAGCCCCAGCTGCCTCCCAAAATGACGTGATGCGGCTTGCTTCTCCGCCCAACGAACAAAAGAGTGTCCAACAATCCACACGGCGCACACCTTGTCCGGACCCCCGACACAACCTACAAGAGAAAATATGTTAAGTAGCACATCCACATCGTACCACTCACAAAATTGAAGTAAAAAAGAAAAGTAACTAGCAAAGAATCAAAAGAAGTGAAGACAGTAAAGAGCATAGACAGAAAAAATTTACCGGAAAAAAGGAAAAAACTAGAGTAACCTTACTGCTTAAAAGAACGCACATATTTTTGAAAACAGCCTGACCTCCACCTACCCAATTGCTTAATCAACTAATCTGATTTACCTTGACGTCTTGCTTCCGTAGCAGCCCCAATTCTAAAGGAATGCGTACCTCAATACCGCCAAAAACTGTGATGCTAATAACTTCGACCCATCCTGATGAACAAATACAAACCTTGAAAAATGCGACTTCAAAGCTGAAAAAGAAAACCAACAACCCACCGGGCAATCAATAGAATGTACCGCCGACAAAAATACTTCCTGACCCCTCCCCAACTGATCCCCCTTTGAAAATGGTAACCATATACAAACGCCCCCATCACCCACCTGAACATTCTCATGAATGAGTCCATCCATCCCTTTCACACCCACAAGCTCCAAAATCCGAAAGGCCCCATGAAGCAACTATGACATGCACAGCGAAAATAAACATACCTCCCACTCAGAAAAGCACAAATCACTCAAAACCCCTAATAAAGCCTTCAAAAGATCAAGCGTAATAGGTCGCCTTCGATCACACCGCAATCCACCCGACCTAGCCCAACCCGCTAAAATCCTCCTACATAACTCTCCTTCCACAGGATCATAGCCCCAAAAATACTTACCATAAAAGGAAATCCCTGATAACTTACTAGATATGGTAACCGCCGCCAACCCAGCCTCAATCTGCTGCATGACAAAATGAACCGCATCTTCCTTTCTCCTATATCGCACATCGCACCCATCCGATCGTCTTACCACACCTGAATCCAGAAACTCCAACCACGCCTGAAAATAAGTCCTCCTCGTTGACGGAGCTATAGACTGTTGAACTAGCTCCAACATCCTCAATCTCCTAGAGGCCATAAATCCCCCGGAATGACCGTCTTCAGAACATCCGCTCCCGGCGCCAGACCACGGAATCTCTGCCACTGAAAACGAGATAACGCATCAGCGATATCGTTATTAACACCAGGCACATGATGAGCCTTGATCAAAATGTTGAACTTCAAACAATTCAGTAAGAAAATCCTCAACAGCTTAAGTACCTTAACATCTTTTGCCCTCTGAGAATTTACCAAATGCACCACCGTCTGATTGTCTATGTTAAAAACTACGTTCCTATTGGCCAAAAACCTACCCCAAATGGCCAGAGCAACTACCAAAGGGAAAAATTCCCAAAATGCAATGCTAAACTTTGCTCGCTTCCAACTCGCAGGCCAGGTCTCTGATGCCCAATGACCATCCCAAAACAAACCAAAACCATGGGCACCAGACGCATCTGAAAAAATCTGAATCTGCCAAAACCAATCATCATCATCAACCAGCATAGTCACACCATTAAAATCCTTAAGAAAATCGATCCACATCCTCAAATCTTCCTTAACGCCTGCCCGAAGGCGAATGTGATGATGTGGCAAACTAGCACCCCGCATCGCAAAACCAAGCCTGCGGCAAAATGCCCTGCCAACCCTGACCACCTTACAAGCAAAATTCAAACGACCAAGCAACGATTGTGCCTGACGCAACTCCAACTTTGTTTTTTGAACAGCTTCTTCCAACAAGGAAACCAATTGTTGAACCTTATTCCTAGGCAACCTCACCTCCATTTTGTCAGAGTCCAATTCTATACCCAAAAAACTAAGACACGTCGCAGGCCCTTCAGTTTTGTCTCTCGCCAAAGGAACTCCAAAAAGAGACATCAAACGCTCAAAATCCTTCAAAGCTCTGCCACAATTGCCCGACCCGGCGGTACCCACAAAGAAAAAAATCATCTAAATAATGAGTCACCAAACCACAACCACCTTGTGATACAAAACACCATTCCAAAAATGAACTAAACGTCTCAAACAAATAACAGGAAACTGAACACCCCATAGGCAACATCCTATCAACATACATGGCCCCTTCAAATTGCATGCCCAATAATGAAAAATCATCCGGGTGCACAGGCAACAACCTAAAAGCTGACTCCACATCTGATTTAGCCATTTCTGCCCCTCTTCCACACTTCCGTACCAATACCATGGCTTCATCTACCGAAGCATAATGCACCATTGAATCCTCCGCTGCAATAAAATCATTTACTGAAATACCCGCTGGCCAAGACAAGTGATGAATCAATCGAAACTCACCCACCTGTTTTTTGGGGACCACACCCAAAGGAGAAATAGTCAAATTTGACAATGGCCACTCCAAAAAGGTGCCTACAATCCTACCCAAATCCACCTCTTTCTTCAACTTGGCCCTCACCACCTCAGGATGTTCCCTTGCCGACTTCAAATTGTTGGCCCATCTTCGCAACCTCAGGCCTTGGTAACGCAATCGAAAACCTTCAGAAAAACCACTCAACAAAACCTTAGCCGCCTCCTCTAATGAGTAAAACTGTAGCCAATAAGCCACCACATCCAAATTAATAGGCGTAGGGCCCTTTTCCTGCAACTTGCTGTATAAAACCTCTACCTCTTTCGCCACCTCTGGTCTGTGGCCCGTGCCAAGACCATTGAAAACCTCCAAAACATTGGTACACTGGGTGCTTCCCACCACAGTTGGAGCAATCATGCCTAAATTTACATTGCTGTCTATTACACAGGCCGCTGTTGTAAGACCAGCACGCCCCATTTGCTTGGAATTGCCCTCTTTGCCCAAAACGCACCCCAACTTGGGTGGGATGCCCCTGAAAGGGCTTGTATTGAACCGGCAAACCACTCGCCGTATGCGTTGTGGGCGCGTTCCTCGCCATCCGCAACCATTGCATCCATAATTCGTTATCAATTTCACCCCACATCTTAGATGGATCCATAGCCTTCCTTGCTCTGAATTCCTCATCATACCTGAACCAACCAAAACCGCCGAAATCCATTTGAGCTCTACGCACTACGTCCATATACCTCAACAATGCCACACAAGAGTCCTGATGTTTCTCACAGTAAACACTCGCATAAATCAAGAAAGCCGAAGTCCAATTCTCTATCATAGTCGGAACTCTAGGTCTCCTAGCTAGTTCCCATTCTTCTTCTTTTGACCCTTCTTTGGCCTGAACTTCCCTATGCAGCAACTTAAAAACGTCAATAAACTCACCCTTCCAAATCTTCTCTTTTAAGCTCAGAGTGAGATGCGCCCCCAAAGGCATCGACACTCCCATATAAGGTAATTTCTTTGACTTGACACTCCCCAATACATCACCACCAGTATTACTACCTGCCCCTGACTTAGCACCATCACCAGATTCAGCCTTCGTTGATGACCCATTACCATTACCAACACTTACCTGCGACTTACCATCCACTGTGACCGGACTCACCTGAATTGACGCATCCACCTTACTTCCGAGCTCCCCCGCACACATACCTTTCATTGCCCGTGCCCTGCTAACCGCCCCAACATTATCCCACCCTCGCTGGTTTCTCAAAAACCCAACCAAGCTCTCCTCACCTCTTGGTAAATTGCCCGCAGACTGCACCGGAACATGGCTGCCCTGGACCACACCAGGCGCTTCTCCCGCCACCATAACCTGCTTTGTGGACGCAACCGGCTCCTCCAAATCCCCATCATAGTCGAGCAGCTCCTCCCAATCAGCCCAACCATCACCAGCGCCCTGGCTAGTGGATGGCTGAGCCTCGGAAGCTCGCGTGGAATCCCCCGAAGTCAGGCGGACCGCTCCGGATCGCACCCTCCCTTCAGGCCGGTGTTCTGAAGGCGCTCGGACCTTCACCGGCATGCTCCGATCACCAACCATCCGCCCAGATGGCCGATAAATCGCCTCTGCCCCATGCCCGCCCGAAGCATGAGGCGTGCCACACCCAGAGGTTCCCTCACCACTAACCGGCTGCGAAACATCCAGGCTAACATATGCCCTGCCCACTGACCCATCACCAATAGTCTCGCCACAAACCGTACCTCTAAGTAAAAATCCACTTCCATCAACTAATTCAACTTGTTCACCCAACCTAAAAACAGCCTCATTGTCCATCTGCCAAGACTGCACCTTATGTAGCATAGGGCTAACTATCCTAGGAACACGCTGTATCTTCCTACCTGCCCCTCGCCTAAACTCAACACCTGAACCACCAAAAAACTGACCCCCAGATCCTTCCTGGCCCACCTGTTCGACCTCCTCATCATCTGAAATGACTACGATCTCTCCTTTATCGATATTAATGGGTGCGGCCATCTTACTGGCCACGCCCAAGGTCCTTTCATCTAATGCTGCTCTCTTTGTCAAATCCGAACCCGAGGAGGCGGCCATCTTAGACGCGCCTCATAAGGTTCTTTCCTCAACAGGAACAGCCACAAGACCACCGCCTTTCTCTAAAGGCAGTCGAGCTTGTTTAAAGCCACGAGCCACTCGCCCATGCGCGATAACGGCCCGCGCCCCCATGCATTCTGAAACGCTCACCGCACCTGCCACCACGGAGTCCCTGCCCCCGGGAGCCACACGCCTCGCTAGAGAAGCGCCCTGTCTCCAGGAAAAACGTCTCCCGCCACGCCGCCTCCCTGCACAACTAACACTCGTGACAAAAACCTCCTGCATCGGCTCCTCATCACTCCGAGGTGAGCGTGAGACTTTTCTGCCATGAGCACTCTTTGCCTTAAATTTTTTACCAGATTTCACCGGCGAATTACATGCTGCTACCGCAGCTGAATCACCTTCAGCTGATACCCTCTTAGGTCGTTTTAAACCCACCCACGCTTGTTCTAACACACCCTCCTTTAACAGGTCCTCTCTACCCTCATCCTAAAGAACCTTAAGCGCTTGAACCACCTTATTAGGCTCCATTATAACCAACACTATGGTGGTCATTACGACCCTGGCGGATTACGTCCGCCAGGGCCGCGGGACACGGTGGCACCGCCGACAGGACGGCGGTGCCCCGCGGGGCATTCTGACCGCGGCGGCTTAGCCGCGGTCAGAGAAGGGAAACCGGCGGTCTCCCGCTGGTTTCCCGCTGCCCCCAAGGAATCCTCCAAGCCGGCGCAGCTTGCTGCGCCGGCTTGGGGATTCCGACTCCCCCTCCCGCCATCCAGTTCCTGGCGGTTCTCCCGCCGGGAACCGGATGGCGGGAGGGGGAGTCGCGGGGCCCCTGCAGGCCCCTGCAGTGCCCATGCCAACGGCATGGGCACTGCAGGGGCCCCCGTAAGAGGGCCCCAAAATGTATTTCACTGTCTGCCTTGCAGACAGTGAAATACGCGACGGGTGCAACAGCACCCGTCGCACCTTCCCACTCCGCCGGCTCTATTACGAGCCGGCATCCTCGTGGGAAGGGAGTTTTTCCCTGGGCTGGCGGGCGGTCTTTTGGAGACCGCCCGCCAGCCCAGGGAAAAACTCATAATACCCTCCGCGGTCTTCTGACCGCGGATCGGTATTATGGAGGCCGGAATTCTGGCGGGCGGCCTCCGCCGCCCGCCGGAATCGTAATGAGGGCCTATGTCACTAACAAAAACTCCACCCAAAAAACACAGTCTAAAACCGCCTCTCAAAGCACAAACCTCACAGAAAAAACTCCTGGCACAAAGATAAAACGCCCACTGGGTGTGACAACGGCCAAAGAGGCCAACCACACCCAGCCCCTACCTTTTATCCCTTTTTCCACGTCACCGCCCTATCCTGTCAATAAACCAATCCCCGTTCGGGCTTGTGGAACATTCAACCACCGCCCGATAAATCCGGGGGGTAGACGGGCACGCCCTTTGCTCCCCCCAAGTCCCCATAAGCATGTAATCGGCATACAAGGATACCCAATGAGAATGAGGCCCACATGAGATATCCCATCCCACACATCCCGGTGAATTTCCTGTGCCAGGGGTTCCATAGCCAATACAAACAATAAAGGTGACAGTGGACAACCATGACGGGTACCACAGTATACAGTATATTGCTCGGAGATATGTGTGCCAATTTTGGCATGTGTCGTTGGGTTGGCATAAAGTACTCTGATCCATGTAATGAAGGCATTAGGAATGACAATTTTTTCCAACATTGCAAATAAGTACTCCCAGTCTAAAGAGACAAACGCTTGTTGCAAGTCAAGCAAGAGACAAGCAGCGTTAGTAAAGAAGTAAGCCATTCCATGACTTGGTAAATGCATCTAATGTTTAGTGTAGTGTTCCTGTAGGGGACAAAGCCACATTGGTCAACATGTGTTAGCTCTGGGACCAAACGCTGAGCTAGGACTTTACTAAAGAGCGTATAATCTGTGGTTAAAAGAGAACTAGCCGGTCGGCAAAGGTGGAATACAATTCGGTGTTTTTGTTACGTGCCCTACCCTGGCACGCAATTCTTCCGGTATGATAGAAGAAGCCAAGGCTGCGTACGCCGCGTCTGAAACCCGAGGGAGACAGTAATGGCCCAGAAATTCCTCTCTGCTGGGAGCGGCAGCGGGCTCGACTCATAAAGATGCTAATAGTAATAGCAGAAAGCTTTGTTTATGTCGAATTGTGTAGCACAACATGTGTTGGATGAGGAAGGAAGTTATGGCTAAAATTGGCGTGGGGGCCGACTGTGGTCAAATCATACGGGCAAGCATGGTACCTGCCCTTTCAGCCCCAGAATGTATCTTTTGCGTGCATGCTGTGTAGTTGAGAATATGCAATTGTTCTAGGAGTGCTGCATGTTTTATCCTAGCGGCTTGGAGGGCTGGCTGACGTGTGGGGTTGTGTGGTATCTCCTCTTCGAGGAAGTCCAGAAGAACGACTGTCGAACCCCTGTGGAGGTAGCTATTGAAAACCCCATAATCACAACCCTGAATGACTCCCATTACAGCAACAGCGTAGAGGCTGTGACTTCATTTTTAGCAAAATAAATGCCAATGGTATTACCCAGTGTGTCTCTGAATACAGCATCTTCCAATAATGTCAGGGGCATATGCCATGTGGGTGTAGGCATAGGGACTCTGTCCCAGGACAGGAGAACCTCCAACGAGTTTTTTCCCCCAAGAAAGTTACACTAGTGAAATGCTCCAGTCATATTGACTGGGCAAAGTATGCAGTCCAACAGGGCGTGTAATCCGTGTGGTGGAGAGAAAAGGGGGTACTATTTCATGTCAATATTATGGGCTCTCCATATATCAATGAAGGAAGAAACCTAGCTTGTTTAGCCACAGTAGTATTGGGTAGTGGAGGACATGAACGGTCTAAGGTGACATCCGGAACAACATCAAAATCACTACCCAGAAAACAGAGAAGGGGGGACCACTGTGACAAGGCAGAAGAAACGCTCCGCAGAAAAGCATCTTCTTCATTATTTGGAGCATAGAGACTACCCAAACTACTAACCACCCATCTAGCAAACCACACACCAGTACATAGCGAATGAGTATCTATTTTGGTGACTTTTGCTTCAAAAGAAATTCCTGCCCTTTTCCAGAGTGCCACCCCCTGGGCAAATCCTGAATATGTTATTACAAAAAACTCTCCCCACCATTTCATACATAGCTTAACCACCTCAGGGGCAGAAAGATGGGTCTACTGTAGGCATACTATATTTGCTTTCCCACGGTGTAAGTGTGGAAACACCTGATGCCGGTTATGTATTGGCCCCAGTCCACTGACATTCCACATCAGTATTGTCTATTGCTGTTCAACAGTAGACATCATACTAGTCTAATAGACGCCACAGCTGCTGTGACATTTACAGTATGGTAGAGGCATCAGAAGGCTTGGTGTCTCATCTGGTGTAAAAAAGAACAATACCCCAATACTAAGTCCAACAATAACACCACGTTCAACCAAACAAACTTAAACCAATGAAACATGAGCAACAGATAAACTAGCTTGCACTTGCTCAACGGAGGAGGGCCGAGAGGGGCTAGGGAAGGCTCCCACTGTCAGAGAACCACAATCACAAACTTAGCGACATGGCCACCCGTGAACCCCAGTTCGGAGAAAACAAAGAGAACTGCAAGGATACATAAATGACATAATGACTAAGCTGAGCATTCAAGGCATTATTTACACACCATCCCAGGGGTGCCCTTATCCCTCTAGAGAAGCAAACATCAGAAGAAAGGAATTTGATAAGAGAGCAAACAAAAAAACAGTTAAATTAACACCCATAAACAAATTAGGTTGATGCCCTATATAGGGATCTAATCACAGTATTTGCAGTCTGTGGTGTTACAGATGGAAAGAGTGCAATGCTGACCTTAAAGTCAGAGCTCACACTTGCGAAGAAGCTCGAGGGGAAGGGCCGCCACTGCTTCGAGCCCAGAGACACTATTATAGACAACACCACCAAATACCTCTCCAAGGCCTGCTGCGTTGTAGGTGCTGCCCTTGAGAGAGAGCGCTGTGGTTTTCTGTGACACCGAGGAAGGCCACGTCTCAACTTCTGTGGAGCTTCCGAAGAGGGCGTGCAGCAAGCATGGGGTATTGGCATTCTAACCAGTCCCAGGCAGCATGAGCAGTATTGAAAAATAATAAGCGCTCCTCAGGTATGGCCTTTAAGTGGGCAGGAAATATTAAGGCATTTGTAAGACCCTCAGTTCCCAACTGTCACTTAACCATCTGGAAAGATGCCCGGCATCTCTGCACCTCTAATGTGAAGTCTGGGAACAGAGAAACCATAGCGCTGCTTCTCTGGCCCTCTGTAGGAGAAGGTCACAGTCCCTGTAGTTGAGTATCCAAGCTACTATTGGACGTGGAGTAGTTCCAGGAGGAGGGCTAGGGGTCGGCACCATGTGAGCTCTCTCCACTACAAATACAGGCAAGCGGCTTTAGGGGGTAACTGTATCACAAAGCCAGTGTTCAATAGATAACGTTGGGTTAGGGCCCTCCCTGCCCTCTGGGAGGCCTACTATGTGGATTTAAATGCATCGGGCTCGACCCTCAACATCTTCCACCCACCCATGCAGATATCGGAACTGCTGTTGAAGTTATTCTATGGCAGCAGAATTGGATGCCTGCTGAGGGACAAGTTCCGATAAAGTAGTTTCTGCTTTGTGTACTTTATCAGATAATTTATGATGATAAATGTGCCAAGGTCAGCTGAGAGAAAAGCAATACAGTGTTCAATTGCTGACCTAGAGCCATGTATCTGCTGTAGTTTGAGGTCTAATTTGTCCCTCGGAGGCCCAGGTTCATAGGCAGAACACAATCCTCTGCATTGTGCGTGGAGGAGCCATGGGAGCAGCTCTGCTGCGAAGACTCCCAGCGCTGCCTTGACAATGAATGAACAGGCTTGATGCACCCCATGACTGTATCCAAATGGAGGGCGTATGGAAGGGAGCCAGGTGTAGAAAGTTACACTACAGATAAGGTCCCATGCTCAGATAGAATTTGTGCCATCCCTCCAGGGTAATCGGCCCCAGACAGCACAAATAGACATTACCAAACATGAAGTCACAGCTATGATAAGTCACCAATGAGTAGTATGTTGTTGACAGTGTAGAAACAAAATCATGAGCCATAAAGTATCCACACACTGGGCTATTCCAGGCAGGAACCACTGGTCAAGGAGGGAGAACAATAATTCAAATCTAAACAGTCAATGCACCCCACAGCGAGGCATAGAAACGAAAGGCAAACATTTTAAGTCTTAAAGGCACCACATGTACACCCCTTGCAAAGCGTCCTACTGATGTAGCAGACAGGAGCCCCAGTGACTGACAAGATGCAGGGCCTCACCAGCAGTGGACTCACATAGATCAAGTGACAGCCACCCCTCGAAGCACCGGAAAAGAATACAAATTAAGAAGGCAAAGAGAGTCAGTGTACAAGGTCTGTAAGGTTCAGGGTGGTCATACAAGTTCCATGCTCCACATCTTAACCCCCGTGGTGAGAGCACACTGCCCGGCCAGGTCCCCAATCTCCAGGCATAAGCAACAGTACCCCCCTGTACCTGCAGTCCATCACGAAAGCCGGGGGAGGGGGGAGTAGTACACAATTCCCCTGTGTATGTGCCACCACGATCACAGCTGTAGCACCTTTGTATCTACAGGAGATAGTGGAATCAAGCCCAAACTCCACATGTCATTCACATGGTTTACCGGTTGGGCTTATCCCCAGGGAATCACAGCTCACCGGTCATGCTCCTCCGGCATTGGGGAGTGGAGTCACTCACAAGCAAGCCTCAGAAGTGAGGTCCACTCATGTAGTGCTCAGGCCGCTGCAGTACGATTAAAGTCGCAGGAAGAGCCCCCAAAGAAGGAGGAGAGGGAAGCCCATCACTTCAGGCCTCTTTTCTGAATTCCGGGCCTCAGCCACAACATACACCCCCATATAGCATGTCTATGCTGGGAACGGGGGATTCAGGACACCACAGCGATTACAGACGGGCTCGTTTTTCATGCGGTTGCCAGCTTTGGCTCTGGAGGGCTCGTTATCGAGGTCACAGGTCTGACTGGCTCCTCCTCAATAGTTCCAGTGGGAGGTCCGGTGACTAACAGTGTGATCATTGATGTCACAATGGCAGGATTAGTGGCGGGTGGTACAGGATTCACAGGCGCCAGAGCGGAACTTTAGTAAAATGCAGCCGCCATCTTGGGCGTTTGGCCACGCCCTCCTACGAAAGAATGATCATTTTTTTCCTCATTGCAATTAAGAGAGGGTATTCTCAACAGGGGAACTATGAAAGCTTTTTTCCAGTCATCTGGAAACTGTCCAAAGATGATGACACTATTCATTAGTTTTGTAAGTATGTCTGTCACAGCTATGTGCCAAATATGTTTTGAAGGACAGGGATCTGAGGGCACAACTGATTTGGTAAGGGCAATAAATTCAATCACTCGGTCTTCTGTAAGAAGCAAGAACTCGTTGAATAACTTCTAATATTCAAATCAAAGTCTTTATAAACTGCCTCAACCTTGTTTCTGAAGAAAGTAGCCAAGCTATCACATAACAGCTGGCTTGGTGTCACTGTAGTAGTTGAGTTGGATCATTTTTTTATTGTCCAGTATAAGTTGTTTGCATTTACTTTTTCCGTTGGGTTATAACAATTTCTCCAGATCCTTTCTTGTCTACAGCATTTTTTGTTTAAGCTCTCTGAGATTTGTAGAGAACCAGGGCGCCGTTGGTTTAGCTCTATGACTTTTTATGTGTTTAAATGGGGCCAGCTCAGATACTGCTGTGGTAATCCAATCAACATACTTAGTTGTATCGACATTAGGCTCATTAGACAGGCGGGGTTGGGTAGTGGACAGGATACTCATAAGTTCCTTTGTATCCACTTTATTCCAGGCCTGAAGTTTTATGGTTGACGGAGTCCTGCCAGTTATAGTATTTGAGGCCAAGATTTTTAAACTAAAGCCAGTGGCCTTGTGATCTGATCGAGCTATTGGTAACACCACATCTAGCTGCAAATCTGGATGGCTTGAAAAAATGCCATCTAAGGTGTTGCCTGCCTTATGCGGAGTAGAATTCACCAATTGTTTAAGTGTAAAACAGTTCAAATTGTCTAGAAGTTGTGCAGTTTCTTTATTGGTATGATCCCTCAGGTGCAAAGTAAAGTCACCTAGAATGGTATAGCTGGAGTATTGCATACTAGATATAATAAACTCACTTAAAGTGGTCAGAAAGTTTCTTTAATTTTTTTATTATTTATTTTTGCATTTATTGGTAACAAAACCCAAACAGAACAAAGCTTTGAGGTCAACAAGTACAGATTATAGTCAGAGTAGAGTACAAGGCACAATTATTGAAGTGAATAAGGCGCAGTCTATAGTTAGGAGACAGCTCTCTCATATGCGCGCAGCATTGTCGCCACGCGTCATCAGGAATGATTTTGCCTATGCCCGCCTCCCAGTGGGCTTTAGCTTTAATCTCAGTCTCAGACACCATGTTCTGCATGCAAACATGTGGACTTGTGAGAAGCTTGCGTGGGGATCGCGTTTGATATATAAGTTCCAACGCTCGGCATACCGGGGCATTGAAGGAAAGCAGGGGTAACGCGCACAGAGCAGGGCACAAATTCTGTGAAAGAATAATCGGTGCAGTGCAGTATCATGCATATCTCCAAGTGCAGTCTCCAGGAAGATAAACATCTCATCAGAAAACCAAGATCCCAAAGTAGTTAAGTTGGCCTCCCAAAGAAACTCACAGACTTGGACATCCTCCAACAACACGTCTGCAACATCTTGCACCAGCATAAAAGGCGCAAAGGACTCTCGCACAACAGCACGCCGCAACAGCGCAGTCCTGGCCCTTGCCGTACAAGCCACAGTTTTGAGCCCTCACGGTCTGGGTCTGATCAGGCCACTAAGCACCCGCGGCAGGCCACACTGCGTCACACTGAGGTGTCAAATGCGGCAGTTATCGTATAGGATGCAGCCAAAAATGCGCAAAATGAGCCTGCACGCATTGATAATAAAGTTATAGATCCGGGGCCACCAAACCACCCTGTTCAAATGGAAGTGTCAGTTTTTCCCATGAAATTCTGGGCTGCATACCAGCCCAGGCCAGAGCCACAAGCACAGACTTCAGAAAGCTCACTACAAGGACAAGAGGTAGATTAATAAATAAATACAGAAATTTGGGCAGAATAACCATCTTCGCTATCGCAATGCGACCCGTCAGCAAGAGCGGCAATGAACGCCACATCTTCACCTTATCTTCCAACCATGCAATATCTTTGCTGTAATTTGCTGACCAAAGCGTATTAATGTCCCTACTCAGCCAGATACCTAAATACTGCACCGGTCCATCAGCCGAGATGAGGGGATATCTAACGGGGTACTGTAACGTAGCCTCGGACGAGGGCATCACCCCTGACTTGGACCTGTTGATGGTGATCCCAGAAATCTGCCCAAAGCAAACTATCTCATCTAGCAGAGAGTCAAGGTGCAGCTGCGTCCAGAGCTCTATGTCCCTGGTGCTGAGCTATCTGTACAGGACCAACTGCCATGCGTATAATTGACACAGGTACTCTCCCTGTCAGTTCCATGTTTTGCCCTCCATAGGTCCACCAAATCACCTTCAGCCATCACAAGAGACAAGGAGACAAGGCCTTAGCAGCAACCACGTGCTGTGGTCTAGCCTGGCTTTCACTATCCGCCACAAAGTCCAGTACCACGTTGAAGTCCCCCCCCTGCACATCAGGGACCCGGGTCCCAGTGAGCCAATCAGCCGCCACACTTCCCCAAAAATGTCAGGGTCATCAGTATTTGGGCCGTAGATCAACACCAACCTACATGGTCTATCTAGCAGTCTTCCTCGCAGCATGACATACCGACCATTCGGATCCACAAGCACCTTTTCAGTACGCCATTGCAGCCTCTTCCAGATCAAGATCACCATGCCCGTGCATATCTCGACGACATCGCAGCGTGACACTCACCAATCCAACCAGCTCTCACCCGGTGTTTTGTGGCTTCTACCAGGTTAGTCTCCTGCAGCATAGAAATGTCAATCACATGCCGCTGCTTATAGGCAGACAGCAACCTCATCTTACACCCATCATTCAGCCCATGAACATTCCAAGTGAGGCAGCGTGCAGGCGTCATGCTATTTTGCACCATCCCAGCAGTCTACCAAAACACACAACTCCCCATACCATCTCAATAGAGGCATCGGCTGCATGCAGGGGAAGGAACAGGAGAAAAGTTAAAAAGGCAAGGAGAGTAAACCAAGTACAAAACATTACAGAGCCCCACCCACGCTGACCCCCCAAATGGGTCAGTACTACAATCCCCCCCAAACCCAACTACATATCCCACAACATGATAATAAACAGCTTGAATGGACTCATCCAATGGGGCGCCAACATGGCCATCCGAAAACCATCCAAAATGGGATGGATGGGCAAGGGGACTCACAAGTAAGGTGTATAGCAGAACAGACCGCACCAACATTTAAATCAACAACAAATTCACAGGCCACAAGACACCAGACAGGGCAACGGGGACCCCAAACAGTAGAATGATTTCAATCATTGTCACTAAGAGCGTCACCCTCTCCGCCAGCAGCTCGCGGGCACTCCGACGGCGCATTTCGAGGACAGATTTAGCGTATTTAGCAGCCAGTTTCGGGTCAGTGAAAAAGTGCAGCTTGCCCTTATGCTGCACTCGTAGTTTAGCTGGATAAATGAGTGAGTATTTGGCACTGGTCTGGGTCACAGTGCGTTTGGCCGGCAAGAAGGCCTTACGGGCCTTACTGCACCCCAGCAGTGTAGTTAGAGAAGATACTCAGTTCAGTATTATTATAGATCACAGGTCGACGCTCTCTGGCCAGTCTAAGTATAGTATCCCTATCTCTGTAGTTCAGTAAGCGTACAATAATAGGGTGCCGGAGCCCCTGGCAGGGGTCGCAACCCCAGAGATCTGTGGGCCATCTCCACCACGAACACTCGGGAGAGCACGCCGGGGAATAACGCAGAAAGCATGGTCTCGACATAGTCCTCCATGCGACCCATGGCTGTCGACTCCGGGAGGCACAAAATGATGATGTTATTACGGCAGGAGCGGGCCTCAAGGTCCTTATTTTTATTCCGGATCAACTCCAGCATGCGCTCCATGTGCAGCAACAGTTCCCTGTCTCCGTGGCAATTGTCCTCCAGATCCGAGGTGCGTGATTCCAGCTGCTCAAAGCGGGCATCATGACCATCTACCCATTCCTTTAAACGATCCATTTGCTCAGTTAAATGGTCGAGCTTGGCGTCAATGCTAGCCAGGCTATGCTTGAGGTCTAAGAACATAGCCTTCATGAAGAATGCGGAGGCCTCCTCCTCAAGCGGCAGGTCATCCGCTGACTGGCCAGCCGGGCCGCTTTTCTTTTTCCCACCATCAAAAGTGAGCTTAGGCTGCTTCTGGTCTGCCTTCCCCATCCTCTATGCAGCAGACCTGGCTTGGAGCCAAAGAGACGCCCACCACTCCACACCAGTAGAAATCACCAGATAAGTCAGGACCACCAAAGGACAGAAGCTCCTCCCGAGCACTCACTCCCACCCATCGCTCATACCACGGCAAAGAAGGAGGGGGGCGTCAGGCACCAGATCCAGGTCCACGTCCACCACTGCACAGCCGGCAGCAGCCACAGAAGTCCGTCACAGTGGCCCACAGCAGCAGCACTTCCACCCACGGGGCCATGCGGCTCGAATCCCGCTGCGGATCAGGCCTGCAGGTCACCAGTAGCAGGGCCCCCCCTACCAGAGAGGCCAGGCCCAGGATCACCAGCCAGCCACCTCCAGGAGAAGGGGAGAGGGTAGGTCCACACCCCAGGCATCTCGAGGGGCGTCCCCCCATGGTCCCAGGGCACCAGCAGCCCCCCCGAGTCCACCAAAACATGGGGGTGTGACAGGAGGCACCAGCCCCCAGACCAGCCACAGGCTAACGTTCCCGCAGGAGCAGAATATCAGGGTGTCGGCCAAATAGGCCTTAGGGGCTGCCCCGCCCCCAATTGCGGGGGCGAGACAAGAAAGGGAGAAAGGGGCCGCTCCCCACGCCACTCACCAGCCCGGCCTCTAGCAGCTGAAGATGCAGGCGCTGCTGAGGCTAAAAATTTACTGCAAAACTTGTCCCATTCAGTCAAGTAGAAATAAATGTGCAATCAGAGCAAAATAATAACTAAGGAAAAGCTAGTGCTTCTACCAGGGTATACTCTCACTGCCCCCATGCACAGAACCTCTACGTCCGGATTAACAGGTTTGTTTGCACCCGTGACATAATCCCATAGGTAAGTTGTTGAGCCTAGAGGATTTAGCTCGCTCTACTGTCCCAGCCCATGAACAATTGCTCCAGTCTCAGCGTGCACACCTTGCACTTTTAGAATGACTCCACTACCTTAACTATGCAGAGCACACTTAAGCACACACATGCAAATAGAGACTGCCCAGGTACCCTCTTGGCCTGGCTGATATGGCAAGAAACGGACAGATGACCTATCCTTGCCCTTCGCTCTGACTCAGACCAATTGCTCCACACTCAGAGAGCTATACATACCACCTTCCCACGCCATTACATGCAACTATACACGTCTGCATCTTGAGCTCCTCCCGGAGCCATTGATGACTTCTTTTCCAATATTACACTTCAGCAAATACCATTGGTACCTCAGGAGGAACTCAACAGGGAAATTACTCTTTTTGAAATGCAGGAAGCAATATGTGCATTGTTCACTAGCAAAGCCCTGGGACTGGATGGTCTGCCAGGTGAGCTCTATAAGGCCTATTCTCCACTACTGGCACCTCATCTTAAGACGCTATATGGTGCTTCACTCACTGTGGCAGCCCTGCCGCCCATGATGAGTGATGCCTAATTCATATCATTGCCTAAATCAGGCAAGATCCTTGCTAAGATACTGGTGGACTGTCTAGCCCCTCTAGAACCTCAGTTAGTCAACGCTAACCAGAATGGCTTTGTACCTGCTAGGAATACCTCACTGAATCTTTGTCGCTTTTCTGAGTATTCATCTATGCCACACAGCAATATCACAATATCCCCACCCGGGGTACCTAGTTTTGGACCTACACAAGGCACTTGACTCTCTGAAGTGGCCCTTTTTTTTTAGGTGCTGTGTAGATACAGCCTTGGCGCCTGCTTCATCCAACTGGTCAACCTTTTATACACCAACTCCCACAGCCGGGGTACGAATTGGTTGCCATATATCAGGCCCTCTTATCATACAACAAGAAACTCTCCAAGGTTGCCCATTATCCCCTCTTCTATTTTTCTGGCACTTGAACACCTGGCACACCACCTGTGTGCCCAGGGTCAGCACTGGGGGGATCCCATTAGGAGATGATACGCACTCAGTTTCGTTCTATGTGGCAACATGCTTCTCTACCTCAGAGACATTAGGGAAATTCCCCCCAACTTCACAAATCTGCTTACTGACTTTGCAGCCACCACTATCCTTAGCGGGTCAGCTGGACCAAGTCGTGCCTCTTCTCCTTTACTACACACAACCAAGCCCCTAATGTAGGGGGAACGGCACTAAACTGAATTGGTAGACTGCAACGTTCCGCTATATGGGGATTCGCATACATCGCACACCGAAAGACGCACTGCAGGGCAACCTAGTTTGCACAGTCTTTGTAATACATGCACAGATGTCCTTCTGGCAGTTCCTGCCACTATGAGTTTCGGGGCGTGTGACCCTGACTAAAATGGTAGTTCTGCCACTCTATTACTTTGCCAACCTTCCCCTATCATACACCCACCTTGTTTCCGCTCCCTGGAACACGATAGGTGATCTTAACTGACATAACACACGTCGCAGGATGTGCTCAGGCTGGTCTGCAGGCACAAATCTCACTGGCACTGCCACATTATTCCCCTCTTGGGACCAGGAGATTGTATTGCATTTATTCCATTCACTCACAAAAGCTCCAATGCCAATCATTCCTCTTAAAGTTACACACAAATGCTATAGCAGAGTGCTATTCCTTATCCGGCCAATCACGCCATATGATCCTGCATTGCCCCTTCTTGGCATGTCACGTGGTCAAGTACATAACACCCTTAAGGAGCTGACATCATGGGACATGGTGGCCTTGCACAGCATAGGTGACTTATATAGCGACTGCTCCCTCCTGTCTATAGATGACCTGACGACTAGTGTTGAACCCCCGACATGTCAGTGTTTGCTGAATGCCTTCAGCATAGATGTTCTGACTCAATTATGGGGTGAAGTACAGCAGGAACATCAGCAACACTTAATCCTGCAATACTTGCTTGTACTAGGCACGGGCAGACACCAGACCTGGTGGATCGCCAGCAATTTGCAGTCACACACAGCATTACCCCTTGCTGCATTATGTGGTCACTGGGACACAGTGCTTGGACGTGCCTGTACAGACAGTGACTGGAAGGTCATACTGTCATATCCATCCTTGGCACTCAGTCAAATCCTGATGCTGCTCTCATGCTGCCATGGCCAGCAGCATGAGAGCAGCATCAGGAGTGGCCGCAGGGCAGGCTGGGAGCTTGTGCCTGCCTGCAGTGCAGTGGAGAGCAGAAGAGCAGTGGTATTAGCCCCAGGGCAGGCTGGGAGCCTGTGCCTGTCTGCAGTGCAGTGGAGAGCAGAAGAGCGGGGGTGTGGTGGGGTCAAGGTAAGTTTAAAAAAAAATAAACATTTTTATTGCTTTTGTTTTGTTCCCCCTCGCCCCACCACGTTGCCCAGGCGCCAGTCGTGACTGATGAGAGCAGCGCAAGGATTGGCCTGATCGCCCTGACTTGCGCTCCCAAGCAGACTGAGAGCCTGTGCCTGCTCCCGCCAACCCGCCAACACAGTGCCGGGTTGGGGAGAGCTCAGTGTAAATGTGTGTTTGGCCGTCCTGAGATGGCCGACCAAACACACATGCACACTGAGGGCAGTGCACACCACTCCCCTTCATGGCTGTCATCCCCCCATGGCCCGCCTCTTTAAAAATAAAACAATAATAAATATTGTTTATTAACGTTTTATTTAAAAACAAAATCAGCTGCTGCTGGCGGCGGGGGCGGGGGGCGATGCTCCTCTGCCATAGCAGAGGAGCTGCCGCTGGCTCGCATGCTGCCAGCAGCATGAGAGCAGCATCAGGATTGGCCACAGAGCGGCAGTGCGGCGGGGCCTAGGTAAGTTTAAAAAAAACATTTTTTACTGCTTTTGTTTTGTGCCCCTGCCCCACCACTTTGCCCCATCGCCAGCCATGGCTGTTTGTTACCTTGTAGGCCCTAGCTGCATTTCCAAGTTTCTGGTTCCACTTCCGATTTTGTAGTCATTTTTTGGAATCACCTCCTCCATGTGGCCCGTTTCTGTCTATGCTGATGTTGACCCCCCCTGTAATCACCCCACATTGGAATTAGTTTCTACAAACCCTGTAACAATTACCACCAAAAGAATTACAATTCCTGAAAGTGAATATTTGCTCAGCGCAATTACTCTCTTAGTCCTCGCGATGACTTCTTAAGCTTTCTAAAGACTGAAACGTCGACACCAATTTAGCAACAGACTACTTTTGGAATATTGATTTGTCTGCAGAGTATATGTTGTTAAAAACTAATTATGAAGACTTAAGTTTCTTTGGGCCAGATGTAGGTACATTCTGAATTGCGACCTGCATATTGCGAGTCAGACCGAATTGCGAGTCGCAATTCAGAATGTTGGATGGTGTCCCTGACACCATCTGCGATTCGCAGGGGGATCGCAAAGGCCCACCTCATGAATATTCATGAGGTGGGTCGCAATTTGCAACCCCCTTGCGAATGGCGGCCCTCACAGGGATTGTGGCCTGCTGCAGACATCAGACCACCATGTCTGTGACTGCTTTTTAATAAAGCAAAATTTTTTTTTGTAATGCAGCCCGTTTTCCTTAAAGGAAAACGAGATGCAATATAAAAACGAAAAATAAAACGTTTTCGTTTTATTTTCTCAAAGCAGGCAGTGATCCGTAGGACCACTGCCTGCTCTGATAAAAAGTTTGCAGTGCCATTCTCAATGGGGAAGGGGTCCCATGGGGACCCCTTTTGCGAATGGGTTACCACCCATTACAAAAGGGTGCAAACTGCGATTGGTTTGTGACCGCATTTGCAGTCACAAAGCAATCCTGCATTGCACAGTGACTCGCAATTAGGAAGGGAACACCCCTTCCTAATTGCGACTCACAAACCCATTTTGCGATTCGGTAACCAGGTTACAGAATCGCAAAACGAGGTCTGTGCATTGCAAAGTGTATTTTGCACGTCGCAAACAGTGAAATTCGCTGTTTGCGACGTGCAAACTGCTTAGTACATCTGGCCCCACATTTACTGTATCATTGTATTTTTTTCCTTGCATGTGGTCCAGGCTAATTTCTTCATTTACCAGCACTGTGTGTTCAACTTTTCTTTTCTCACTGAGCACATATACATTCTTTAATTTATCAGTTGTGTACTAGACGTATGTCACACCTCTTTTTGACATATGAAAATCTAATTTTACATGGTCCTTCGCTTTTCTCGTTATTTATGGTTCTGTTAGGTTTTTTTTCATTTAGTGTATGTTGTGCTGGATTAATTGTATTATCCAATATTTTTTTGTCTACTCTTATATAATACCATGTTGGACATTGTTGTTGCTACACAATAGGTACCCACGTCCTCCGCAAGTTTATGGATTGGTCATATTGTTTGTTACTATTCACTAGTGCCAGCTGTCTTATCGATATAGTCACTGACTGTAAGGCTCCAAACTCCTGATTTGGGATGATGAGTAGGCGGCAGATAGTTAAGAAGAGGAGCTTCAGATTTTTTTAGCTCTAAAAATCAGGATGACCAAGATCTTTAACGTGTGAAAATAAAATACATGGGGGAGTGGCCGAGAAGCTGACTACGATGGCCACATAATACAGGAGCCTCTTCTTTTTTAGTTTAGAAGTTCAGGATGACTAACATCTGCAACAGGTGAAAATAAACTACATGGGGGGTGGGAGCGTGACTGGGAAGCTGACTAAAATGTCTACATAATAGTGGAGCTCTGACCACTGCATATGAATCTGATGGGTTATCCAGAGTTGGACCAATTCCTCATAATGTTGAGTTTGAACAGAAGGGTTTGGAGGGCACTGCAACATATGTTATCAGCACTGTGATGTTGCACCAAGGAGAAGCCAGGCAGAGTGAGGCCTCGGAGGCCTGGCCATGGCAAGAATCAGTGGTGAGCCTGAGGTCTCGCCCACGCTAACCAGGTGAAGTGATTAAGGGTGAAGATGAGAACAGTGGCGTCCCCCTTGAATTTCCATATACAGCAATCACCACTCAGAACCCTAGCCCTATCAGCCAATCAGAATCCAAACCCTAAGCCATAGGGCCAATAAAAACCTTAATCCTGGAAACAAAGCATTTGTCTGGCCTTGTGTGAATAATTCAGCACTCTGATGTTCCACGTCGGGAAGGCCAGCCTTTTATTTCTAGGGGTGTCTACTATGTCTTTGTAGTACAGCATTGCAATGAGGAGAAGGAAAGTGCACATTGGAGATCGTTATCATAAAGCCATGCTTCATTGGATATGTATCATCCTACCTAAATAAAAGAACAATACCCCTGTAAGGAAATGCCTCCTTGGCATGGTTACCCCCTAATCTTTTGCCTTTGCTGATGCTAAGTTTTGATTGAAAGTGTGCTGGGACCCAGCTAACCAGGCCCCAGCAGCAGTGTTCCTTCCCTAAACTGTACCTTTGTCTCCACAATTGGCACAGCCCTGGCACTCAGATAAGTCCTTTGTAACTGGTACCCCTGGTACCAAGGGCCCTGATGCCAGGGAAGGTCTCTAAGTGCTGCAGCATGTCTTATGCCACCCTGGGGACCCCTCACTAAGCACATGCACAATGCCTCACAGCTTGTGTGTGCTGGTGTGGAGAAAAATACTAAGTCGACATGGCACTCCCCTCAGAGTGCCATGCCAACCTCACACTGCCTGTGGCATAGGTAAGTCACCCCTCTAGCAGGCCTTACAGCCCTAAGGCAGGGTGCACTATATCACAGGTGAGGGCATATGTGCATGAGCACTATGCCCCTACAGTGTCTGAGCAAAACCTTAGACATTGTAAGTGCAGGGTAGCCATAAGAGTATATGGTCCAGGAGTTTGTCAAACACGAACTCCACAGTTCCATAATGGCTACACTGAAAACTGGAAAGTTTGGTATCAAACTTCTCAGCACAATAAATGCACACTGATGCCAGTGTGCAATTTATTGTAACATACTCCCAGAGGGCATCTTAGAGATGTCCCCTGAATACCAACCTGACTTCTAGTGTAGGCTGACCAATTTCTGCCAGCCTGCCACACACCAAACATGTTGCTGGCCACATGGGGAGAGTGCCTTTGTCACTCTGTGGCCAGGAACCAGCACTGCACCCGCAGCCTCCAGGACCTGAAGGAACCAAACCTCAGTGTAGGAGTGACCCCCAGGCGACCCTCTGCCTAGCCCAGGTGGTGGCTGCCCAGAGAAGACCCTCCGTGCCTGCCTGCACCGCTAGAGTGACCCCCGGGTCCCTCCATTGTTTTCTATCTGAAACACGACGCCTGCTTTGCACACTGCACCTGGCCGCCCCTGCACCGCTGAGGGTGTGTTTTGTGTGCCTACTTGTGTCCCCCCCAGTGCTCTACAAAACCCCCCTGGTCTGCCCCCGAGGACGCACGTACTTACCTGCTGGCAGACTGGAACCGGAGCGCCCCTGTTCTCCATAGGCGCCTATGTGTTTTGGGCACCTCTTTGACCTCTGCACCTGACCGGCCCTGAGCTGCTGGTGTGGTAACTTTGGGGTTGCCTTGAACCCCCAATGGTGGGCTGCCTATGCCCAGGAACTGAGACTTGTAAGTGTCTTACTTACCTCACAATCTAACCTTTACTTAACTCCCCCAGGAACTGTTGATTTTTGCAGTGTCCACTTTTAAAATAGCTTATTGACATTTTAACAAAGACTGTATATGATATTGCTTTTATTCAAATGTCCTAACTTACCTGTGTGAAGTACCTTGCATTTTATGTGTTTACTTCAAATCTTGAACCTGTGCTTCTTAAAACAAACTAAGAAAAGATATTTTTCTATATAAAAACCTATTGGCCTGGAGTAAGTCTTTGAGTGTGTGTTCCTCGTTTATCGCCTGTGTGTGTACAACAAATGCTTAACACTACCCTCTGATAAGCCTACTGCTCGACCACACTACCACAAAATAGAGCATTAGAATTATCTAATTTTGCCACTATCTTACCTCTAAGGGGAACCCTTGGATTCTTTGCACACTATTTCTCACTTTGAAATAGTATATACAGAGCCAACTTCCTACAACCCCCAACTCCCTGCACCAACTCTGAAATCAATTAGTGTACACCCTTCCAATATATACGCTACTATCCTAAGTACTGCTACACACCTTGGGACATGGCTGTTGCCCACCACTTACCTCTCAATCTATATTAATTTGTCCTTCCAGGTGAAGTATAGCACTGAATGAAGTATAGACCATTTCCCCAAGGCCTTGCTGTGAACGCCTCTTTTCTCAGTCTTTTTTTTAGATTGAGCATTTTACACTTCTAATCACAAATCAAAACACACCACTCCAGCACTCTCTTATTTGGTGTATAGGATGAACAAATATGTAGTTCAGTTCACCAGACCAAACAGACCAGCCACTATCATTAGTTGATTCTAAGATTGTTTATTTTGTGGAGCCATTGTCATCTTCCAGGCAAGTAGTATTCTTTTGGGCCTTGTCAATCAGCTTTATAACCCATTTCAATCCATTGGCTCCTTTCATAATGTAGCACAGATGTTACGTTTCTCCAACTAGAGGAAAGAGTACTTGAAAAGACGAATACACTTCATTCTTTTAACTTCCATAGATGCTCATCTGGCATATTGTACCATTGCTACTAAATGAAGGTAGATTGCAATAAATTTTGCCTAGTATTACAGGGACCCCTACTCCCTGTTTAGTCAAACGACAGTGTCGCTGTCCTGGTAATTCAAAATTATTGGTCAGCTTTGGGGAAAATGATCTGGGTGCCCTCTCAGCTATAAATATACATCAGAAGGTGGCCCTGCCAAATAGCTTGGAGGGAAAAGATTTCACAAATAGTTCAGGCATTCCCATTCGCTAGTCTGACTATTGTGATATTATTACGGGTGGGAGCGTAATTCCAGATCTTCATTCTTGTCCTTAATGAGACTCTACACCTTTCCCATTCATAGCATTTATTAATTTGATGTGGACATGTTATCTTCAGTCTCAGAGATATGTTGATCTGTCATATCAATGTGGCCATGTTGCTTATCTCGCCTTTCCTTACGTTGATCTGTCCTAGCCATCAGGGTGTCAATTTTGCTATGAATAGATTTGAAACTGACTTCAGTATATCTAGCAGTATGACTTAAACAGCAGTTCTGTCACCTAGGGGAGAACTATTTCCTCTTTTTTTTCGGGCGCAATTGAGTTATAGTGTGGCTTTCAGGTGGCCTTCTTGTTCTCAAAGGTCAATTTGCCTTGCTTGTGGGCTTCTTCATCCATGTTGCTTGCCTTCCTGGTGTCTCAAATGGTGCACAAATTGCTGGAGACGCCACAGCGACACTGCTTCTTGCTGAATGAACACTGCCTACATTCTTTGGTGGTGTCAGTGTTCCCTATTACGTCGCAATGGAACAGTAAGTATGCTTTAGTCTATTAGGTAGGCAAGACAATAAAGCTCATTTTGGATTTTTGGCCCATGGTACAGTGCATGTATAATTTGTCACTGTACAGTGATGTGTCTCTTGTCCCACTTTCTACCTGCTTTAGCCCTTCTCCAGAGTGTACCCTTCTCTGACAGCCCCACTGAAAAAGCTAAGTCTTTATATTTAACTTGCTTACCATTCATCACAATTCACAACTTCTGCTTATATAGCTTATCAGCGTTGTAAATTGTCCCTAGCTATATGCTGATCTTCTGAGCCCTCAATCCAAAATAGTGCCTCCAGCCTTTTACAGGCCCCAGATCTTCTTAGATCTGAGCCAGATGAGGCATGCTATCCTAGCGGGCCAAAGTCGCCACTCTCGTGCACATGCATCCGTCACTGCAAGTTGAGTACGGATCCTGCCCAGGGCTTGCCAGTGTCCTCTAGGCTCCTGGATCCCCACTCCAGTGAGAAAAAAGCATTGCAGCCACCACAGTGTTACTCTGTATTCACCCACCAACAGTCTGGCACTCACTAGTCTACACCATGCTCTAACTGAGCCTTTAAGCTTCTAATCTGGTCTTTGGAGCTAGGGTTCTGATTGGTTAGGGTTAAGGCTAGGGTTCCCATTGGAGAAAGGTTACCTGACAACTAGGGCTATTTAACCATAGGGTTCATGGCGTCTCAGTCCTGGTGGTGAGGACAAGGGCAGAGAGGAAAAGGGCAGTTGCCTGTTTGGGTCTATACGGGCCTATGGCCAGAAATGCTGTCCTTTACCCAAATTACCAGCCACCACCATAACCCATCCATCTCATTAAACATACAAACACATTCTCAGCAAATGCTCACTACTCATTCACAAAAAGACACACTAAAACCCCAATACTGTCTCTCAACCTACAATACAAAATACTACAAAACACATCTATATATCTTTCTATAACTACTGCCACACAATGGCACATTTACTGTCACACAAACCACTACTCAGCTATATAACACTATTAAACACATCCATCACCAACACAAAACAAAGCCACATTACGCATAATCTTAATTCCCTCAAACGTAACCTGCCTTTTACCAAAAACACACAAACATTCCTTACACTCCACCCCAAATACTACCTCGTCATGCTACCAAAACAACTATAGGTACTCATAACCCTGTTCATCTCCTTTAACACAGCACATAACTCTCCTCCAACAACATCACCACCCTTTTCCCCTTCAACATGCAGTCCCCACCACTACTTTAGAACCACATCCTATACATAAACTCACTACACCAATATCACATGACTACTCCACATAAACCAAACGTAACACACACACAATATCCTACTACATTCCATCAAAAAATACAAACACCCACTCCCTCCTTAATGCCCGCGCAAATAGTACACATCCTAAACCAACTTTACACACAAACTTTCAAACATTTACCACACCAATCGCAAACTCTTCCAACACACAACAATACACATCCACTTGTCTTTCATCAATTACACAATTTAGAGTCTTAAAGCATGACCCACATGCTCCACCACCACCCCTCACCAAAACACCTTCCACCCTTGACATGTGCAAATAACACATCCCTGTTCAGAACTTTGCATCTCCTTGTCTATTACACAGAAAGACTACACCATATAAACAACTTCACAGCTCACAATCTCACTCTCAACCACTATCCCCACCACCAGAAGACACAGACCCAACAAAATGCCTTCTAAGCCTTTGGGATGAGGATAACGATATAGAAAAACACTATTGCTATTCCAATACAGTTAATAACATCACCAACAGTCCATCTACTACAAGCCAAAGGATTTTACTTTCTCTTTCACACAACCACCAAAACACAATCTCTAAAATTACTACTAATAATTGCATGATCCCTTTCTAAAAACAAGCACTACATCTACCACCTACGCAGACACATAACCTGACTTGTGCTTTATAACCGAATCATTATTGGGAGATGACATGGCTCCAGTACTGCATGAAGCTGTTCCTTCAGGCTATCAAACTAAATCTCACACACAATTGCATAGGCACAAAAGGAGGCAGACTAGCTATTACATTGAAGGAAACAATAAATATCACCACATCTGGGGACATTTCCATACAAGGTTGTGAGAACCCCATCACCAGATGCAACCCTACACCAACTTTCTTTTGTATCTTCATCCTTGTTTACAGACCCCCACCAAGCAATGGAGCATTCCCAGACACGTTTCTAGACACAGTTTCAAACCTTCTGACATTATACTCCAACTATACATCCTTGGTGACTTAAACATATGGTTTGATGAACCTAATATGACCCAACCCAAAAGTATCATCACTAACCTAGACACACTGAACATACATTAGATCATTCCCAAACCCACACACATTGTTAAAAGCAGACCAGCCAACTGTCTCTCTGACCCTTGTCCACCACAAATCTTTAAGAACACCTTTTTAACAACCTCTGTTGCCACACCATTTAGAACAATCATTAATCAGTCCTGGACAACAGGATTTTTTTCTGAAGCCTTAAAAAAGACATGCAAATGCCTATTATTAAAGAAACCAACTTGGACCCTCAAGCCCAAAACAAGTACAGGCCTATTGCACACAGACCATTCTTCAACAAATTAATAGATCATCATTCGACTAGATGTCTCAATTTATTGAAGAAAACTCCATACTTTCCGCCTACCAAACAGGATTCCATCCAGGAAGAGGTGCAAAATCTGCCCTTCTCGCCATCTGGGATGACTTTAAAAACACAGTAGACCACAAGAGGATTGCTGCACTACTTCTCTTGGGCCTTTCAACTGCCTTCAACACAGTTGATCATGACACTCTAATACAAAGACTTTGCAATGCCAGCATAGAGGGGACTGCTCTTGACTGTATCACATCCTACCTACAAAACAGAACATTTTTTATCCATACCCCTCCTTTCTCATCCGAAGCCTACATCATAAAAGCAGGTGTCCCTCAAGGCTCTATCATCTCATCATACTCTTCAACGTCTGCATGAAGTAATTACCAGCAATGATCAATGAATTTCAGCTCACTTGCTAGAACTACACAAATGACACACAAATACTTCTTAAAACGGAAATCCCCAAGGACATTAGAAACTGAAAAATCTTCAGTTGTTACCGAGCCATTGATCGGTGGATGACATAGAACCATCTGAAATTGAATTTGTCCAAAACTAAAATACTTGTGGCAACTGGAAAAATTATTAGCCATTTTCTGCCTGGTCTGATGATCTGGGACCACCTCCTAAAGTATCCAAAAAAGTAAGAAAACTTCAATCAATCAATCAGGGAATTTGTAAAGTGCCCTACTCACCCTTGAGGGTCTCAAGGCACTGGGGGGGGGCTTCTACTGCTCAAACAGCCAAGTCTTGAGAAGTCTCCTGATGGTAAGGAGGTCCTTGGTCTGATGCAGGTGGGTGGGAAGAGTGTTCCACGTCTTGGCGGCAAGGTGCGAGAATGATCTACTGCCGGTGGTTGTTCTGCGGATGCCTGGGACGGTGGCAAGGGCAAGGTCGGCGGAGAGAAGCTGTTGAGTCGGGGTGTAGAAGGAGAGCCATTTGTTGAGGTATTCTGGTCCGGTGTTGTGCAGTGCCTTGTGAGCGTGGGTAAGGAGTTTGAAGGTGATTCTCTTATTGACAGGGAGCCAATGCAGGTCTCTCAGGGGGGCTGTGATGTGGCAGTGGCTGGGGATGTCCAGGATGAGGTGTGCGGAGGCATTCTGGATGCGTTGTAGCTTTCCTAGAGTTTGGCCCTAGTTCCTGTGTAGAGGGCATTGCCGTAGCCCAGTTTGCTGCTTACCAGGGCTTGGGTGACTGCTCTTCTGGTTTCAGTGGGGATCCATTTGTAGATCTTTCGAAGTATGCGGAGGGTGTTGAAGCAGGAGGAGGAAATGGCATTGACTTGCTGGGTCATAGATAGTGAGGAGTCAAGGATGAATCCCAGGTTGCGTGCATGGTCAGTGGGTGTCGGTGCGGTTCCAGTGTGGCAGGCCACCAGGAGTCATCCCATGAGGAGGGGTGGAGCCTAAGATGAGGACCTCAGTCTTGTCGGAATTCAGTTTAAGGCGGCTGTTCTTCATCCATTCAGCGATGGCCTTCATTCCTTCTTGGAGGTTGGTCTTGGCGGTGTCCTTGGTGAGGGAGAAGATGAGCTGGGTGTCAACGGCGTGTGAGATGATGTTGAGGTTGTGAGATCGGGCATTGTTGTCGAGCGGAGCCATGTAGATGTTGAAGTGGGTTGGGCTAAGGGAGGAACCCGGGGGTCCGCCGCAGATAATTTTGGTGGCTTCAGAGCAGAATGGAGGGAGGCGGACTCTCTGAGTTCTGCCGGTGAGAAAGGAGGTGATCCAGTCCAGGCTTCTGTCGCGGATTCCTGCATTGCTGAGGTCTGTGCGTAGGGTGTGGTGTCAGACGGTGTTGAATGTGCCTGAGAGGTCCAGGAGGATTAGGGCCGCGGTTTCACCGTTGTCCAGTATGGTTCTGATGTCATCTGTGAGGAGATGAGGGCAGTTTCGGAGCTGTGGTTGCTGCGGAATCCGGATTGGGAAAGGTCCATAGTGCTGTTCGCCTCGAAGAAACGGGTCAGTTGTTTGTGGACAATTTTATCTATGACTTTTGCCGGAAAGGGGAGCAGGGAGATGGGCCGGACGTTTTTTAGGTCCTTTGGGTCCGCCTTAGGTTTCTTGAGGAGGACGTTGATCTCAGAGAGTTTTCTAGTTCTCCGGGAAGGTGGCGGACTCGAAGGAACTGTTGATGATATTCCGGAATTGGGGTGCAATGACTGAGCTTGCTTTGTTGAGGACGTGGTGAGGGCAGGGGTCGGATAGTGAGCCGCAGTGAATGGTGTTCATGATTTCGATGGTGTTGTTGTTGTTGATGTGGGTCCAGGAGAGCAGGAGGCTGGTGGGTGGTAAGTCTGTGGTGTTGGTGGTTGACGGGGGTGTGAGTGCTGAAGCTGTCATAGATGTCTGCAATCCTGCGGTGGAAGAAGATGGCTAGGGAGTCACTGAAGGCTGTGTGGCTGTCCAGTGTCTGATCTTGGCGCCACTTCTTTTCGAGTCTTTGCATGTTTGCTTAGATTCTTGGAGTTTGGCGGTGAACCAGAAGGCCTTTCTGTCAGTGCGTCTGTTGGAAGGATTTTAATTCTGACGAGAGTGTTGGCACAGTTGTCGATCCATTGCCTGAGGTTGCGAGCAGCTGTGTCAGTGTCGGGGGTGTTGATGGGGTGGGTTCAGGGAGAGGGTAGTGATTAGTCGGTCTTCGGTGACCTTGTTCCATCTGCGGTGAGGAATCCGTTGCGGGTGATGGTGCGTAGTGGGTTTCTTGAAGGAGAAGTGGATGCAGCGGTAGTCTGTCCAGTGGAGGTTGGTGGTGTGACTGAAGGAGACGTGTTTGCTGGTGGACAAAATGGGGTTGAGTGTGTGCTCTGCGGAGTGAGTGGGTGTCGTGATGAGCTGTTTGAGGCTGAGGTTGGAGAGGTTGTCGAGTAGGGTGGTGGAGTTGTTATCATTGGTGTTCTCGAGGTGAAACTTTAAGTCTCAAAGGAGTATGTAGTCTGTGGATGCGCGAGCGTGCGTGCTGATGATGTCGGTGATGGAGTCACAGAACTGCTGTCAGTGGCAAGGGGGTCTGTAAACTAGGGTCCCTCGGAGGGTGGTGTTTGGGTCGGTGTGGATCTGGAAGTGTAGGTGTTCGGCGGTGCCGAGGGTGTCTTCGGTGCTGGTCGTGATCCTGAGGATGTTCTTGTGGATGATGGCGATGCCTCCTCCTGGTTTGTTGGAGTGGTCCCTACGGGTGATCATGTAGCCGTCTGGGATGGCTATGGCGATGACTGGCGCTGAGGAGGGGTTCATCCAAGTCTCGGTCAGGAAGCTGACGTCTGGGGAAGCTGAGTCGAGTATATCCCAAAGTTCGACAGCGTGTTTGTGGATGGAGCGGGTGTTGAATAGGATGCATCTAATGTGGTTATGTCCTACTTGGTGGGTGGGTCGTTGGCGTGGAGGCTGGTGAAGGTGCAGTTCCAGCAGGAGAAAGGTCCGTCGGTGACTTGATGGCAGGTGGGTGATCAGCTGGTGTTGAGGGAGCGGAGGGTGGTGGTGTCGTAATGAAGACGGATGTGGTGGTGGTGGGGGTGGACGAGAGCCAGGGGTTCTGGCGCTAGGCATGGTCCAGGCATGGATGGGCGCAGACAGGCTTGCCTTTGGTGCGCCAGTGGCACAGCCGCGCAGCTGGCGCCATTAAGTGGGGGGGAGGAGAGGACATCTGGGAGGCGGGGATGAAACGGCGTGTAAAAAGGGGGCAGGCCGCGGGGCAGCAGCTGCAGGAGTGCAGTGCAAAAGAGCAAGGGGTGGGGACGCAGGGACAGCAGCAGCGGGGGAGAGAGAGAGGCAGGAGAGTGAGAGAGAGAGTAGAGGGAAAAGTGCAGAAGTAAAGCAAAAGTTTAAAAAAGTAAAGCAAAAGTAAAGCAGAAGTCAAAAGGGCACAGATGAGAGCGAATGGCAAAAAGAGGCACGGGGGCAGACACGGAAGAGAGAGCACATGAAGAGAGAAGCAGAGAAAAAGGAGGAGAGAGGCAGCCTAGTAAGAAAGCAGAGCTCTCCCACTAGACACCAGGGATGAGGTGCAGGCAGAAGCCAGCGGGTGGAGGAGGGCCTCGAACTCCTGACAGGGGTCAGGAGTTCAGAGGCACGAGGGCTCTACTTACCAGGTGGAGTCACGGGAGGCAGAGCTGTTCACTGACCAGGTCAGTGGTATTGCTCGGTATTACCATGGACTCTAAGCTATCAATGAGTGCCCAAGTGAATAAATTATCAAGATCAAGCTTCATTACTATGAAAACTCTGCAATGTATCTTCCCCCACTTAGGATTACCACACAAGATCCAAGTTACTATGGGGGTCATTCTGACTTCGGCGGGCGGCCTCTGCCGCCCGCCGAAGTTCCCCCGACAGAATACCTCGGCGCGGTCAAAAGACCACCGCGGTAATTCTGAGTTTCCTGCTGGGCCGACGGGCGACCGCCAGAAGGCCGCCCGCCCGCCCGCCCAGCGGGAAACCCCCTTCCACAAGGAAGCACGTGTACTATTTCTATGTTTATGGCACTGAGGGCTGATAAGGGGAAATCAAGATGGTTTCCAGTATCGTGAACAAGGCTAGTGATGCTTAAATGCGTGAACATTATACTCTTCAGCTCTGCTTGGTATACTAAATAAAGAGCAAGCTTCTTGAGTGCTGTGTCCTTTTATTTGGAAATCTCTTAAGCGAAGGGGTGTGAGAAGTTTGAGGCGGCGAGTACGTGTGCACCTCTGACAATTGGGTGTTCGACAGCAGTCACTAGTGATATAGAGAAACTGCCTCAGCCAGCAATCCTTTCGTCCAGGCAGAAACAGAAGACGCCACAGGCAGTGAAAACTCTGCTTGAAAAAATCTATATATATATTATATTTCATATTATTTTCCGCAAAGTGCGAGATACTGTAAGCAAACTGGCCTATGCGTTTCAGCAAAAAGCCTACAACTGGGCCATCGCCTGATACAGTGCCAAGTATAATATATTTCATCAATTGAGCACTAAGCAATCACATATATATTCTCAGCATGTATAGAAATTTCCCACAATTAAGTATTCAAAGCTATTTTATCCTGCCTAAATTATCAAGGTCTCAAAGAACAATTACAGTAAAGTACTCATATCTCCTGTTGTAAGATGCCAGATGTGCACGAAAGTCAAAGTGCTAACAAGTGATTTTATGAATATAAAGTGCTGAAGGTATTGAGTGCTATACATGATATTTCATAACCATGATTAACAAACCCCCCTAAAAGAAACCTTAAAAAACTGAAAATAAAGAAAATCCCCCATCATCTCAATCCTTATGCAAGTTCTTTTATGGAAACTTTACAATCATAATTCATCAATCAAATCCCATATGTTGTAGTACATGATCCTCACCTAGAATATAATTATAGTCTATCCCTTAGGTCATATATGGCATTCAAGACAGTATCCTTCCCAAACAAAATTATAGATATTACCTAAAATTGGCAAAGAGAGGGGAGAGAAACAATTGAAAGAGGAAAATGGGAGAGGGGTGAAGAAAATGGGGGGGGGGAAGAAAAGGGGAAAATCATTTTGAATAAACTTCAATAGAAGTTATTAATGCATACCCCAATTTGCGCCATTCCCATTCTGCATCATGTGTTCTGCACTATGAAATCGAACTAAAATCGAGTTCTATAATTACCATATAACAATTACGAGCCATTTTTTATATAGCAAAAGCAAGGAAAAAAAGGAAAAAAGAAGAAGAGGAGAGATATTTATCCAACATACTATCAAATCTCAAGTGTACCAAATGCCAATCAGGCATTCTTTGTATGGCAGACACAACATATAAAGGTACCAGAAAGAGAATACTACAATTTCCAGAGGAGAGATAAGAAAAAGGGAGGAAGCAAAAAGAATAAGGAAGCAAAAAGAGGAGGGAAGGGTTTTGGGAGAGGCTGTGGAAGGAACAGAAAACAAAAGGCCATGTCAAAACAAGGGAAAGCAGAATGTCAAAAGTGTGAAAATACATCTTATTGCATTCCTAGTCCCAAATTTAAAGGTATCCTTCTCACATAAAATGGAAGATCTTAGAGTAAAAGAACATATGTTCAAAGGTGTACATAAAGTTCAGCATCTATGTTTAACCCCCAAGGTATTTCTGTTCCAATTATCATAATACACTTTGACTCTGATCTTCTGAGGGCCAGATCTCGATCACCTCCTCTCACATTTGCCCCCACATGTTGGATCCCAACGTAAGCTGTTGTACTCTCAGGCATGCTGTTCCCACATATGTTTCGCAATCACATACGAATAGTCTTTATTGGTTATTGTCTTAAATGTTGCAGTATACATCATTTTAATTTATTTAGAGTACTTGCTTATATACTGTTTTCCACAGCCACATTCCAAAGAATATTCTACAAATGCAGTTTCACTCTGTATCAGTTCTCCAATTTTCCTCGTGTAACCATCAAAACATTTAAATTCTGTCATGTTCTTCCCAAATCTACAGGCCTTACATTTAGAGCACTTAAAAAAGCCCTTGCTTTGGAGCTAATTCTTTGTCCCGCTCTTCTGTTCAGGCAGACAGCTTCTGACTAGCAGATTATTTAGAGAGGGTGTTTTTCTGTATGTTATTTTTGGATGGTCTCCTATCCAATTTTGTAGCTCATCGTCCTTTCTAATCACATTCCAATTTTTTCTCAAGACATTCCTAATTTTCTTATCTGAGCAATCGTAATCCATAATATATCTGATGATATTTTCTTAAGTCGTCTCTCTTTTTCCTATATTCTTTGGGACTAATAAGTCCTTTCTATTTTTTTACCATCGCCCTCTTCAGTGCATCCTTTAGTACAGACCCTGGATATCCCAGTCTCAAGAATCTTGAAAACATCTCATCACCCTGTACCTTGAAATCACTCAGCTGTGAACAGTTCCATCTAACTCTTAGAAACTCTCCATAGGGTACACTCCACTTAAATCCTTTAGGATGTGTGCTATTGGCAAGTAGAATGCTGTTGCAACTGGTGGGTTTTCTGTACAATCTTGTACATGCTTTCTTGTTATCAATGTAGATATCTATACCCCAAAAAATGATTGTCTCTTTACTTGTTTCATACGTAAATTGTAGCCAAAGTGAATGATATTTTAGGGACCTTAGAAATGTCTTTAGTTCATCCAGCTCACCCTCCCAGATTAGAAATAGGTCATCAATAAAGCGGCCCCATAAAATGACCTGTTTGAAGATCTCAGCGTTCTCTTTTGTCCACACATACTCAGCCCCCCAATGGCCCACTGTTAAGTTAGCATAAATCGGAGCAAAAGATGTTCCCATAGCCTCCCTTTCTTTTGGATGTAGTATTTTCCTTCAAAGATGAAAATGTTATTTGTGAGGCAAAACTTCATCATTTCCAGCAGCATGTGTGTGTGTTCCAGTAAGCTTAATGATATGCTTCGTAACAAATACGCACATGCTTTCAGACCATCCTCATGTTTTATTGAGAAATATAGTGACACCACATCTATTGTTGCCATTATATATTTATTTTTCCATGGTATGCCCTCAATTCAACTCAAAAAAATCAATCGAGTCTCTGATGTAAGATGGGAGTGCTGTTACATATGAAAAGAGGAAAATATCCAGTAACCTTGATGCATTCTCCAATAAAGAGTCACAGGAGCCAACTATTGGACGGCCTGGAGGATTATTCATACTTTTATGTATTTTGGGCAACACATATATAGTTGGTATTGTCGGATGCATCTTTTTTAATACATCAACTCCTCATCCTCCAACAATCCTTTTTCATGCCATTTATTTAATTTCTCATTAAATTCTCCCATAATTTCCTTCATGGGATCTTTTTCTAGTCTCTCATAGTTATCCTGATCTGATAATTGCTTCTTTATTTCTTGACAATATTTGCTGCGGTCCATTACAACTATGTTTCCCCCTTTGTCAGATGCTTTTATCACGATACCGCTGTCCTCTTATAAATCTTTCAATGCCCACCAATCATCTTTCGTCATATTGTTTGATTGAACATGGTATTTTTGTTTCTCTTTTTTAATGATGTTCCTGATATCCTTTGCCATCCGTTCCTGAAACAGATCCACCTTGTCCCCTGTGGTAGTTGTGGGCAAAATTTGGATTTTAATTTACAGCTGCTGACGATTGATCTATCAGTTTCCACTCCAATTTCTGTACAGAATTGCCAGTCAGACAATTCTAATCAAGGTTGCTCTTGATTCCTGTTCAAAACTGTATAAATCTCACAATGGGGCAAAATCTTTGATTGTCAAACTTGACATAACCTGTGGTGCCCTTGATCTCTTACTTACTCCTGCTTTGTTTGCAAAATACTTCTTTAGTTTTAATTTCCTGCAATATTGATATGTCTGTCCCCAATGTTGCCAAGTCCATTACTGCATTGGGACAAAATATCAATCCTTCATTTAAAAGGCCCATATGCTTATAATTTAAAAATTTTGAGAATAGATTAATTACAAGATTATCTTCCGCATTTGATTTTTTTTCCTTGCGCCCCTGCCTCCACTTCCTCTTCCTGATTCGGTCTTGTTCTTTTTGGTTGACTTGACTTCCAGATTTTGACATTTCTCTGCCCGTTTTGCGAGTCGACATCTGTAACAATCTCATTTCTCCTGGGAAATGCAATTTCGTTTGTGCCATTGATGGTCTCTTGTCCCTCAAACTCACCTCAGAGCTTTCCACACTTGATGGCACTTCCATTTGATCTTTACTTTAGTCCATCATTTGTCTATTATACATTGCATCAATCATCTTGCAACTGAATAAACCCTTCCTGTAGTATAATCAATTTTGTCCCTATTAAATGTTCTTAACTTCTTCTGTTGGACTTCCTTTTCATGCTTATCCAATTTATTCTCAACTTTCTCAAGGCATTTTATCCCTTCCTCAGTCTCTTTGTATTTTTCCAATGCCTTTTCTAGCTCTGAAATTGTTTCTCTAGACTGTGCAAGTCTTCTCTCAGTGTAAGTAGTAACAGTATTCATTAATTTATTTGCGCACACTGTTGTGTCCATTTGCCATTTTCTTAATAACTCAGGATCCACGTCATTAAGCGTCGGTAGGACCAATATTCTCAGTCCTCTTGGAATTCGATTACTTTCAATATTCTTTTTTAACGTTACACTCTCCCACCATTTAATAATTTCCATGATACATGCTTTCTAAAGATCTTTCAATAGTACTTTGAAATCTCTCCCTTTTGCATTTCCTTGAATTCGCATTGTCTGTGAGATTTCACTACTTTCTGTATCGGACATCTCTTTGATGAATTCCACACGTTTTCTTCGTCTGTCAGCCGTTAGCCCAAATATAAATGATCATTTTTGCTTATTTGCTCACAAATATGTAAGGATGGAAGGGATAGTGTGCAATGCTTGTGTCATCCCAAATGAAAAGAGCACCACATGCAGAGCAATATCACTGATGATATCTAATTTTATTTAATCCTCAAACAATAGTGGCCTCCGTCAACGTTTACACATTCATCTAGTCCAGCATGCCAGAGCCTCAATTGTTTTAAAAAAAAGCTTTTACATAGTTGTTTCATCAATTTATGACTAAACGTGGACCGCTACTTTGACATTATAGCAGGAACTTGACTACAAATTGTTCCCACTTGGTCATCAGATACATTTTCCTCTATTCATTCAGTGCGAACATTTTGAATCTAAATCTCTTATTGCCACCATAATAGGGATTTTGGCTGCAAATGGTTCCTTTCAAACACAACTGCACAGTCATCAAACAAACCGAGTGTGGCGACGACCATTCCTTTAGTCGTTCGGATGCTCAAACCCAGCTGCAGAGGGTGACCTTTGTAAACAGTTATCTTGTATCGATTTCAAAACAAAACATAAAAATAGCGGTCTCTTCCCTTCTCCTAGTTTCAAAGCAGACCTCACTTCTTCCATTCAAAATGTAATTCACTATTTTAATGGCCTTTAAAGCAAAGTGTACCGCCTCTCCTAATTTGCAATGTTAGTTGGTTTCATGACTCAATCCATCACTGATTCACATTCATCCTCGTATATTATTCACAGTGCTGGGATCCGGACTATGGTCGAAATGCTCTCTGCACACCCGTGTTATCAAGGGGCTCGAGACAGGATTACGGGAAAAGAGATAGTCATATATATATATATATGTATATATATATATATATATATATATAAATATATATATATATATAATTATACACAAATATTCACTTAAAAAAACAAAGTTTAAAGGGATGTTATAGTTAGATTCTGAAGTTACTCGCACAAAACCATAGAAATGCAGCAGTTATAGTTAAGAGTTATTTTAAGTAACTATAACTCATGCCCTATGGTAACTATAATTTGCTTCCCGCCATGAACAGTTTTCTACTCAATAGTTTTACTGCAAATATTCCAATGATGTTATCAAAGATGTCATGAGTGTTGCAATATGTGGGGTAATTAGCAGTGCTTGGTGAGGGCACAAGTTATAATTACCTTAGGGCATGAGTTATAGTTACTTGAAATAACTCTAACTATAACTGCTAAATTTCTATGGTTTTGTGCGAGTAAACTTAGAACCTAACTATAACATCCCTGTAACCTTTGTGTTTCTTAAGTGAATTTCTATGTTTTTAAAATTCTGTTTCCTAACTATAACGTTCCTGGGGCCTTTGGTTTTTTTCAGTGAATTTCTATTTTTTTTAACGTTAAGTAATTTTAATTACTACTCTTTAATCCAACCACAGCCACTCACGGCCTTTGACCGTGCACAGTCGGGGTTGACCGCAGGGCCTGGCCTGCAGCCCGGCCCTGCAGCCAACCTCCTATAACCCCCTATAACCACCCAACCCTACATGCATAAGTCTCAGAGTGGGTCTGTGAGTGTGTGTTTGAGTACCTCAGTGGGTCTGTGAGTGGGTGCATGTCTCTCTGAGTGGGTCTGTGAGTGAGTACATGAGTGTCGGAATGAGTCTGTCAGTGGATGCGTGAGTGTCTGAGTTGGTCTGTGTGGGTGGGTGTGTGAGTGTATGAGTGGGTGTGTGAATGTCTGAGTGGGTCTGTGAGTGGGTGTGTGAGTGTCCGAGTGGATGTGTGAGTGGATGCGTGAGTGTCTGAGTTGGTCTGTCAGTGGGTGTGTGAGTGTATGAGTGGGTATGTGAGTGGGTGTGTGAATGTCTGATTGGGTCTGTGAGTGGATGTGTGAGTGTCCGAGTGGGTCTGTGAGTGGGTGAGTGAGTGTCTGAGTCGGTCTATTAATGGGTGTGTGAGTGTCCGAGTGGGTCTGTGAGTCAGTACATGAGTGTCTCAGTGGGTCTGTAAGTGGGTGTGTGAGTGGGTCTGTGAGTTGGTGTGTGAGTGGATCTGTGAGTGGGTGTGCGATTGTCTGACTGGGTCTGTGAGTGGGTGCGTAAGAGTCTGAGTGGGTGTGTGAGTGGGTCTGTGAGTGGATGCATCAGGGTCTGAGTGGATCTGTGGGTGGGTGCCCAAGTGTCTAAATGCCTCTGTGAGTGGGTGTGTGAGTGTCTGAGTGGGTCTATGAGTGGGTGCCTGAGTGTCTGAGTGCCTCTGCGAGTATGGGCATGACTGTTTGAGTGGGTGGGTGGGTGTGCCAATGATTTTTTTGTTTTTTCCCTAATATTAGCGAATTCGCCGTGACGCTACACAGGAGAGCTGCGCTGGTCATCACAGCAGATTCGTGAATATCCACGTTGTTAAAAAAAAAAAAACGAGTAGGTGCATGAGTGTCTGAGTGGGACTGTGGATGGGTGCAAGAGTGTCTGACTGGGTCTGTGAGTGGGTACATGAGTGTCTGAGTGGGTGTGTGAGTGGACGCATGAGTGTCTGAGTGCCTCTGTGAGTCAGTGCGTGACTGGCTGAGTGGGTCTGCCAGTGGGTGCATGAGCATCTGAGTGTCTGTACGTGGGTGCAGGAGTGTATAAGTGGGTCTGTAAGTGAGTCATGAGGGTCTGAATGGGTCTGTGAGTGGGTGCGTGAGTGTTTGAGTGGGTCTGTGAGTGGCTGAGAGGGTCTTTGAGTGGAAGTGTGAGTGTCTCAGAGGGTCTGTGAGTGGGTGTGTGAGTGTCTGAGTGGGTCTGTACATGGGTGCGTGAGTGTCTGAGTGGGTCTGTGAGTGGGTACGTGAGTGTCTCAGTGGGTCTGTGAGTGGGTGTGTGAGTGTCTTGAGTGGGTGTGTGAGTGGATGCATAATGTCTAAGTGGGTGGGTGAGTGTGGCAATGTTTTTTTGTTTTTTTGGGGGGGTGTTCTGACACCACAGGGGCCCAAGCTGAGCGTCTCTAAGGATTTGCGTATATCCACGTCGCGTAAAAAATAAATCTTCCTGATTTTAAAACTTATAACTTGTCATAATAACCACTCAGCTAAACAATTCTTGGGGTAAGAGTACCTCCACCCTGACCCCTAATGCCACTTTACAGTTGTTTTACTACCACATTTCAGCCCCAGTGACCGTTGCCTGGTATGGAAAATGGCGGCCACAACTTTCAGATCAGGTTGCGGTCAGCCAATGAGAGCATGCCTGTAGCTCAAGGATTCGTGAATATGCTGTGAGTGGATTTCCGAAGTGTACATATTTAATTTTCTTTTAATACCTCAAAAACTACTTAACAGATTTACACCAAACAACAAAAAGGCTTCTTTCTGGACCAAAAACTACTTTCTGCCAACTTTGATGTAATTCTGTCCAGCCATTCGGGCTGTAGTCATGTTCAAAATCCCTATGGGAATTATATTAGGAAACACTTTTTTTTTTACCACCCCCCTTTTTCTCGGTCTCCCCTTGATGGATCAACCTGTACAAGATTTTCGGCAACACTTTTTCTTGAACATTTCATGAAGATTCATCAAACGGCGCCAAAGATATAGGCAAGTAAAAAAATGCTTTTTCTATGGAACTAGGGCCCAGATTTAAGAGGGCCTAGCCCCATCCGAACAACACATTAGCGTCATTTTTTTACGCTAATGTGGTGTTGGATGGCCAAAAACGCCATGCCATATTTACAAAGTGGCGCAATGCTTGCATTGCGCCACTTTGTAACCTCTTGCGCCACATTATGCCTGCGTCCCATTAGGGGGGCTGAAAAATGGCACAAAGGAATCGGAGAGATTTCTTTGCAACATTTTAACAGTGTTTTTGACGCCTGTTCAGAGCAGATATTAAAAGGAGGCTCCCATTGTTTTCAATGAGCCTCTGGGTGCTCTGCAAGATTAGCGTCAACATTTTTTACACTAATCCTGCAAAGCGCTGAACTAGCATAAACAATTATGACACTAGTTCACTAACTACCGCCATGGTACGGCGTATATTAATACGGCACACACATGGTGGCATTAGGGGGCGCTAAGGGGCACCACTTTTCATAAACCTGCCCCCAGGTCCTGTGACTGGCAGTAGGATATATATATATATTCTCTGCTTGAAAAGCCCGGACCCAGTCTGTGGGGGTGGAACTCTTCGCTGGATGAGCTTGTTAGGTGAAATTTAACCATTACGTGCCTTTGTGTAATTATGCATTGTTAGTGGTAAAATGGTACTGTGAACAGCATGTTTCACAGTAAATATCAACCATGAACACAGAGGAACAACAGAAAGCGAGCAGCTGTTTTTCTGCTGCTCTTGTTTAAATGCATCCTTGTGCCATACATTGACACAAAGCGCATTTCACCCTAAAATATGATGCAAAATGACAGTTTTGCATTGTGCATAATGTCATGTAATTTTGCCACAATTCTGCATAATTAGACAAAAGCAAATTACACAAATTCGCACTCCTCCAATAATTTGTACAATTATGACCAATCACAGAGACAGCACTGGGACTGAGGATATTCAATATTCCAGAGGGCAGAATCAGTCCAAGTCTAACTCCCTCTCCACACCCCTCTCAACTCTACCAGAAGGGGTGGAAGGAGTTAACATCAGACAAGTGGGTGCTGCATAGTGTGCAAATAAGACATAGTCCGAAGTTTGTGGAATACCTACTTGCAAAACTACAGAGGAAAGAAGCTTGCAAGCACCCATCATGTTTGAAAAATATTTTAAGAAGATATCATAGAGAAAGTGCCAAGTACACAAAAGGACCAATAGTTTTACAACAGATTCTTCCATGTCTTAAAAAAGAGCCGCGAGTGAAGGGATGTCCTAGATTTACTCAACCACTACAAAAACCTGAAAAAGCCAGGCATTTAATGGCCTTGTTGTTAGATACCCTCCTCTTCATAGGCAAGAAGGACATTCTAGCATCTGTGGATCAGGAAGATGCAAAGGACCAAATCCCAACATATTGTTTAGTCGCCCAAGGATAGGAGGCAGAAGCTTATGAACTTATCTTCTACGAATTGCCAGCTTGTTACCACTGTCAGAAAGCTAATAGGGCTGTTAGGTGCATGTCTTCCAGATTACCACAATGTTGACTGCGAAGGTGCCAATCCAAGAAGGTTTAAACAACAGTTGATTCAAGCGTAAGGGGATTAGGATCATAATATTAGGTACAAGCCTCAAATGACAGCATCTGTGCAATGGTGGAGAAATTGAGATAACATATTTGCAGGCAATAGTTCATGCTTCCGAACTGTTGTCTCCAGTGGAGGATCATTACAAATAAATCTGGTAAAACTGAGCATAGTCTGATTGGCCCTCAAGGTTTTTCTGACTTGAGTGAGAAACATCCAAGTGATGGTATGCACCTACAACACAAGTATTTTATTATTATGCTCTACATAAGAAAACCAGGAGACAGGGTTGCTTCTCTTGTCTTTGGAAGAGCAGTGCCTGATATTGGGCAATCAGTCGATCTTTCAGTAAAACATGTGCAGTGCAGATGTGCTAAACAAGCAAATCCCAGATAAGCCTGAACGGGAATTAAACAACAGGGAGTCGTCTGGTTTCCAAGTGTTGGCATGTAACTCAATGAGACCTGTTCACAAGCAACAGCAGCATGCAATGCCTTCCATTCATAAGCAGATAGAGGCCCAGCATCTCACAAGGAAGCTTTTTCAATAGGCTGGTGTAAGGAAATGCCTCCTGGGCATGGTTACCCTCTGACTTTTTGCCTTTGCTGATACCAACTTATGATTTGAAAGTGTGCTGAGGCCTGCTAACCAGGCCCCAGCACCAATGTTCTTTCCCTAGCCTGTACCTTTGTTTCCACAATTGGCACACCCTGGCATCCAGGAAAGTCCATTGTAACTGGTACCCCTGGTACCAAGGGCCCTGATGTCAGGGAAGGTCTCTAAGGGCTGCAGCATGTCTTATGCCACCCTGGGGACCCCTCACTCAGCACAGACACACTGCTTGCCAGCTTGTGTGCGCTGGTGGGGAGAAAATGACTAAGTCGACATGGCACTCCCCTCAGGGTGCCATGCCAACCTCACACTGCCTATGGCATAGATAAGTCACCCCTCTAGCAGGCCTTACAGCCCTAAGGCAGGATGAACTATACCATAGGTGAGGGCATAGGTGCATGAGCACTATGCCCCTACAGTGTCTAAGCAAAACCTTAAACATTGTAAGTGCAGGGTAGCCATAAGAGTATATGGTCTGGGAGTCTGTCATACACGAACTCCACAGCACCATAATGGATACACTGAAAACTGGGAAGTTTGGTATCAAACTTCTCAGCACAATAAATGCACACTGATGCCAGTGTACATTTTATTGTAAAATACACCCCAGACGGCATCCTAGAGATGCCCCCTGAAAACATACCAGACTTCCAGTGTGGGCTGACTAGTTTTACCAGCCTGCCACACACCAGACATGTTGCTGGCCACATGGGGAGAGTGCCTTTGTCACTCTGTGGCTAGTAACAAAGCCTGTACTGGGTTTAGGTGCTTCTCACATCCCCCTGCAGGAACTGTAACACCTGGCTGTGAGCCTCAAAGGCTCACCCCTTTTGTTACAGTGCCCCCAGGGCACTCCAGCTAGTGGAGATGCCCGCCCCCTCTGGCCACGGCCCCACTTTTGGCGGCAAGCAGATAATGAGAAAAACAAGGAGGAGACACTGGCCAGTCAGGACAGCCCCTAAGGTGTCCTGAGCTGAGGTGACTCTGACTTTTAGAAATCCTCCATCTTGCAGATGGAGGATTCCCCCAATAGGATTAGGGATGTGTCGCCTCCCCTCAGGGAGGAGGCACAAAGAGGGTGTAGCCACCCTCAGGGCTAGTAGCCATTGGCTACTAACCCCCCAGACCTAAACACCCCCCTAAATTGAGTATTTAGGGGCTCCCAGAACCTAGCAAGATAGATTCCTGCAACCTAAGACGAAGAAGGACTGCTGACCTGAAAGCCCTGCAGAGAAGAAGGAGACACCAACTGCTTTGGCCCCAGCTCTACCGGCCTGTCTCCCCACTTCAAGAAAAACTGCAACAGCGACGCGTTCCCCAGGGTCCAGCGACCTCTGAAGCCTCAGAGGACTACCCTGCATCTAAAAGGACCAACAGCTCTGCTCCAAAGAAGAAACAACTTTGCAACAAAGAAACGACTGTAAAAGGACTCCACATTTCCCACCGGAAGCGTGAGACTTTGCACTCTGCACCAGACGCCCCCGGCTCGACCTTCAGAGAAACAACACTACAGGGAGGACTCCCCGGCAACTGTGACCCTGTGAGTAGCCAGAGTTGACCCACCTGAGCCCCCCCAGCGACACCTGCAGAGGGAATCCAGAGGCTCCCCCTGACCGCGACTGCCTGCTTCTAAGAACCCGACGCCTGGTAAGGACACTGCACCCGCAGCCCCCAGGACGTGAAGGATCCGACCTCCAGTTCAGAAGCGACCCCCAGGTGGCCCTCTCCCTTGCCCAGGTGGTGGCTACCCCGAGAACCCCCCTTGCCTGCCTGCTTCGCTGAAGAGACCCCTGGGTCTCCCACTGAACTCCATTGCAAGCCAGATGCCTGTTTGCACTCTGCACCCGGCCGCCCGTGCCGCTTAGGGTTTTTGTGCTGACTTGTGTCCCCCCCGGTGCCCTACAAAACCCCCCTGGTCTGCCCTCCGAAGACGCACGTACTTACCTGCTGGCAGACTGGAACCGGGGCACCCCCTTCTCCATTGAAGCCTATGCGTTTTGGGCACCACTTTGACCTCTGCACCTGACCGGCCCTGAGCTGCTGGTGTGGTAACTTTGGGGTTGCCCTGAACCCCCAACGGTGGGCTACCTTGGACCCAACTTTGAACTCTGTAGGTGGTTTACTTACCTGCAAAACTAACAAACACTTACCTTCCCCAGGAACTGTTGAAAATTGCAGTGTGTCCAGTTTTAAAATAGCTTATTGCCATTTGTGTGAAAACTGTATATGCTATTTTGCTAATTCAAAGTTCCTAAAGTTCCTAAGTGAAATACCTTTCATTTAAAGTATTGTTTGTAAATCTTGAACCTGTGGTTCTTAAAATAAACTAAGAAAATATATTTTTCTATACAAAAACCTATTGGCCTGCAATTGTCTTTGAGTGTGTGTTCCTCATTTATTGCTTGTGTGTGTACAACAAATGCTTAAAGCTACCCTCTGATAAGCCTACTGCTCAACCACACTACCACAAAATAGAGCATTAGAATTATCTCTTTTTGCCACTATCTTACCTCTAAGGGGAACCCTTGGACTCTGTGCATGCTATTTCTTACTTTGAAATAGTGCATACAGAGCCAACTTCCTACAGCTGGACACACTAATCTCTGTATATATTACCTCTAATTCCCATGGTACTTGGAGTACTATGTGATATATTGGTGCAAACAACCAATCCTTTTTAATCCGGATCCTGAGTTCTTATCACGAGATTGAACTCAGACTCTTCACCATGAATCACAGTTTCTGCCCCTGACAGGCTAGCTGCTCAGGGCCTACAGTTTAGTACCTTATAGCTTCCAGAGGAGCGAACGCAGATCTTGCAGGCGGGAAGGCGCATTCCACTCTCAAGATATACAAACTTAAAAAGGATGCACATTCTAACATAAGTCAACTAACTGGATCCATTATAAAAAAAACATATCAGTTCTTATTTGTATTGCTACAACTAGATAAGTCTGTAATAACATATTCTTCTATTAGAGCCCCTCTGTCTGTAGTTTTTTTTCCAGCAGGCTCCCCAACAATAAGATTTGGCAAAAATCATATCAAAACAAGGAATGCCAAAGACAAAGGGCTGGTAGCCAGCACCAGTCCCATTAGCTTTTCCAATGCTTGTTTTGTTCGTTGTGATTCCCCCCTGAATCATCATATTCCTTCAGCGCTGGTAGGTTATACTTCTAAGCTCCAACTTTAACCCATATGCGTAGCCACTTCGCAGAGGTGGGCAAGACACTGAAAGCTTGAGCCTGAAACTGGCTCAGGTAGACCACTAACGAGCCAAGATTTCAGGTGTTTTTTGTCTGCCTGCCTCCCTCTACCCAGGATGAAGAATTAGGGCTAGAACTGCTGACCAGGTTGGAGTCTAGGTGTCAGTTTAACATCCTGTGCTTCTGGGAAAATCACGTAATCTCCCCATGCAGCCACGGCGTGCGGCAAGCAGAAGGGGCGGGACGGCGCACAGGGGAGGGGTCGGGGGAAAAACAATTATTTTAAAAAACCACTTACCTTAACGCCGCACGCAGCTCCACTCCTCCATCTCATCGCTGCAGACACAGGCTCCCAGCCTGCCCTGTGGCCAATCCTGACACTGCTTAGAGGAGCGTCAGGATTGTCTGGGAGCGCCCAGCCAGGGCACTCCCAGGCAGACTGGGAGCCTGTGCAGGCTCTCTCCAGCCCGGCAACTGTGTTGCTGTGCTGAAGATAAACTACTGCGCATGTGTGTTTGGCCTGCCCGAGACGGCCGGCCAAACACACATGCGCTCTGAGGGGGAGTGCTGAGCACTCCCCCTCACTGTTCATCTCCCCCATGGCCACACCTTTTTACCAACAAACGATAATAAACACAGTTTATTATTGTTTTTTGGTAAAAGGTTTGCAGCTGCTGCTGCTGGCGGGGGGCGGGCGCTCCTCCGCCCTAATGGGGGACCCGCCTCTGTCCCCATGCCTATAAACAATAAATGTGACCTTGTGTATTGTAACTAACGCTCATGTAAAGCCCTCCAGTACCTTCAGGTTGAGTTCCAGCTATCTAAAAACTGCAGAAAAATGCACAAAGAGATAAAAAAAAACAAGCTTTACACGAGGAAAGACAATGCTGGCTATTGTGAAAGAAGTAAAACCAGAAAAACTGATAAATCACGGGTTCCTGCTTAAATAGTGTGATCTTAGGCAAATATTTTATGACACCAAAACTCTTTTTTCTTCATTGAAGTATATGAAAGCATTTTCAGATATGTGAGCTCAGATTACCAGTTGTGTACCAAAACCTATTATGCTTGATTTAATAGACTATAATGTCGGTCTATAATAATCTGGGTCGCACACAATGTTTACATGGCAGTTGTCTTCACTTTTAGTGCACGAACAGTTCATGTTTAAAAAGTTGTCTTCCCTCTTAGTGCACGAACGGTTCATGTTTAAAAACTATCATTTTTAATAAGTACTTCTGGGTGCATTGCTATAATGTCATTTATTAATGTCAAATTTTCACTTGTAAAAGAAATACACTTTTTTTTTTTAACTTTGATGCAGGTTTATAACATTTTACGTGGTGTTTGTTGTGTGATTTACATAGCAACCATTTTCAAGGCTCGGCTTGTGCATGGGCTTTACGTTCTGAGTGGGTAGACCCTTGGTTCAGCACTGGTTCGGCTCTCCCTTTAAATCTGTTGGCTTGCCCACATCTATATCATAGTGACTTGAAGAAAGCGAAAGTAGTTCCTCCTACAGGAAGCCACTGGAGGGCAGCAACGACTTAATGTTAGTGGCCATTGGCAAATGATCGCGATCTTTTTCTCTATTACTTAGCAATATCCCTGAACTTCTTGCAATGCAGTTCACTTAGACAAGATTGTGATATAATAGCAAAGCATCACAGCATCACAGCAGCATCCTACCATACTCTGACCATCATCTTTCCTGACCTAAAATGAATTAACAAAGTGTATCTCCAGAGCTAGGATCGAGGACGGTCACACAAATTAGTATTGTTGCATTTTCATCCTTCCCAGGACTCATTGCTCATGGAGGGGAACGGACCTTTCCACCCAGCAACGGGATGTGGTAAAACCATAAAAACACATTTCAAGTTCAATGCAGTCAATCAAATAGTCTGGCCCATTTGGCCACAAAAGGAAAAAAACTCCAGTCAAGAATAAAGTGAAGGAGATTTTTTACATACTCAGGGTTGTCATATAGATTATTCTCAATACAAAATTATTAACATACAATATCACCAGAGGTTGCCCAAGACAGTGAAAGAAATTTAGCCCAACTGACATTAACAAAACTAAACATTTACTAACCCGAATACAAAACACTAACGGAATGAATTGTGGTAAAGCTAATAAGGGTTGCTCTGACAGGGCAAACATGAATCAAATTCAATAAGCATTAACAATTTTCAAACAGCAAAGGGATTACCCTACCATGACTGAAATAAGGACTGATATGTGTGGGGCTGAACACATGCAAACAAAAGAGAAAAAGGATAAAAATAATTTGGAAAAAGGAAAACTTGGACAACCAGGATCTAATTAATGTTCCAATAATATGCATATCATATTCAGTTTAAACACGCACAAATTCAGTTAAAACATTTCAATAGATGTGGTGGAGTACTACATTTCTTCTGTTTTTGCACATGTATTTGAATTCATAGTCATTAAAAATTCAATATCGTTTCAATGTATTCTATTAGTCTAGAGTCCACATTACATTTCGATATAACTTTAATCCTGCTAATATTTAATTTAATTCAAATGCCACTTAAATCGAACTGTGTATTAAAACGAAAAGCACATTCATAAAAGTGTCAATGTCATTTTCTATGTTTTAAACTTTTAACATCATAGGCGTAACTGTCACATTCTGGTGACTTTTGTGACATGAGGGGCACCTCTAAATTTCAGGCTCTAGCAGTATCTTTTTAGGAGACATAACAAATGCGCACCTACATGAAAGCACCGCTCACTTGGACCACTTGCTTCAAAGGGCACGCACATTTAATTCCTTTGTGGACATCAACTGTCAATAAAAAATACTTTTTAATAACACTTGTCTGCCATCTGTGCTCCCCTTAAACCTCTCCTCCTAAACATTCTGAATATAGACCTTCGCATACAGATTTTCCTTTTGGCATCCAGATTAAGGTGAATATATGTCACCAGGATAAAACCATGCAGCCCTTTCCATCCCTAATCGCTCTGCATCTTGGGGTGGGAGCCCCACATGCATCTACGAAGTCCACTCAAGGCAGGGAAGCACCTCCTTTTACCATTACCAAGTATCTAACTGTTACAACTACTGGACTGATTTAAAGTTTAGTAGATGGATACTATGTCACTGAAATCTAATTGACTGTATTATAAGTGTCATCGCATATAATACACTTGTAATACAGTTTTCGACAGAGTATTTCATCCGCCAAACTCTAAATCAGGCCCCAAGTCCATCGAACCTAGGTACCTTTCTGAAACACAGAAACCTTACCAGTGATATTGACATTAGTAAGAAAGTACATTATTAATTTGAGCATATTTTAGTCCATCACAAGTAATAAAGTTCATAATTTGTATGTTGGCAGAGAGGTCAGTCTCTTGCATCAGCAACAGAGTTCCCTCTACGCCAACATAGTGGTCCACCTCCCTGATATAGATGCGAATGGACCTTAAGTGTGCTACAACAGTAATTACTCCGTCACCGCTGTAGTCAAACTTATCCGACGCCCTGTATTGGCTATATGTCCTTCCACCCAATCAGCAATGGCTTACATATAGTGATTTCTATACTGTCCCTCACCTGGAGGTGAAGGACAGTAAAAAACAAAAAAATGCCCCCCTCGCTATAGGAGATGACTCGCAGAGTGAGGGAGCATCATCTTTTTTTATTAAAAAAACAAACAAAAGAAAATCCAGTTCTGGGATTTTAATTTGAAAAATAGAAAAAGAAAACTGGTGCAAGGCTCTGTCATGTTTACAGAGCCTTGCACCAAACAGCAAAATGCATTAACAGGGACTGCAGTGACAGTGGTTTAGGCCAGTGCTTTATAAATGACCACCTGGTTTGGCAGTCATTTATAAATCTGGCAGTTGGGACTTCCACCAGGACAACGGAGTAATTTACTCCCTCCCCCTGGGGGATCAGCGGCCTGACTGCCAACATCTAAATCTGACTCAAAATCACAAACCTGTTGGGTCCAGTCAACGGTTTCAATAATTTAAACCTGAGCTCAACCCCTGGTAGCTATGGCATAGAGCAGACAGGCTTAACCTAAAGAAAATGACTAAAACATTAACAAGTATCAAAACTGCAAAAAAAATCAAAGACACAAATCAGTAAGGCAAAATTACACCAAAACAACAAAAATCCAATAAGGGTAACCAGAAATATGGATGTTTGAAGATTTAAGTGAAAGTAGCACCAAAAGCACATAGGGCCAATGGTGGTCGTAGACTGGGACTTAGGAGCGATTCGAGGCCAATAGCAGAGGAGCCTCCAAGTGGATTGGTTCCAGTGAAAATCTGGAAGTCAAAAGGTTTGAAAATGTTGCAATGCAAAAACTGATTTATTGACTTTTCTGAATAAAAATGTTGACATTTCTTCAAAGTCTTAACGCAGAAAGGAATTTTTTCACTCTTTGAAAAGAAAAATGCTCCCTGAGTGGGCCGTCCTTAAACTGTAGCTGCCACCGGGTAACCGAAGGCCGGATACTTGGAGTAGGTTGGACCCTCTGGTACTGTGAAGCTTGACAGATTTCTTGCTGAAAATATTCTAAGTCCCAACATAGAATGGGACCTAGTTGTTTTTTTAGAGGTGCTTAGAGCCTTCATTGGGGCTACTCTGAAATTCAATCTGACGCTGTGGAACTGCTGGTGTAATACTTTTCATAGCAGGCCCCCCTGAAGCACTGGAGCGAATGTTGTCAAAAGTTGTAAAACTTTTTCTGGTGCCCACACAACCACAGGACTACACTTCTAAAACTCCCAGGACCTCAATGAATAGCACTTCGAGACTCAGGCCCTCATTACCAGTCTGGCGGTCCTAGGACTGTCAGACTTATGGTTTGACAGCCACATTATGACCATGGCAAAAGCGCCACAGTCCGACCACTGGCACTGCCACTTTTTTGCCAGCCAATGGCCTGGTGGTGGCGGTCTTAATCCACCAGGGCAGTGCTGCAAGCAGAGCTGCCCTGGGGATTGGGACTCACGTGTCTGCCAGCTTTTGCATGGCGGTTCCACCGCCATGCAAAGGCTGGCGGAGATGGGGTGGCGGGGAATTACAGGTAGTGAAAAGCGTAATGGGTGCTGTCGGCGTCAATGTTGTGGGTAGTTTCTGTCGTAGTTTGGACTCATGCTCTAGGCAAGACTGCTGGTTTAAGGATGACAGTATTTATGTTTGTAGGTGACTGTGCCTATCCTACAACAAGTCGCAGCTGTCGTCCCAACCCTTCCGGCTCACTAGCAGTACCTCACCAAAAACCCAAATAGTAAAAGGTGATTTGTGGCAGCCTTTACGCATGGACTCGAGAGTATGACATCTCAGGGAGTGTGTAATATGTCCCAATACCCTATCATGATAGGCCTAACCTCCTACCTAAAGGAGAGCTGGGTATGTTAAACCTAATCTGCCAATGCCATGTCCATGAGAGGAGCCCCCAACCCTTGTTACCTTGGAATGAGGTCTCTACCTCAGACTCCGCAGGGACACGAAAACTGAGTCAGCGTCAAGACGACATGCAGCATCGATCTCAGCGATGGTGGCGATGCCCTCTGGTCGGAATCCCCCTGATTAGCTGTCTGAAGTGTGATGTATTTATACAGCTCTACTTGGACCCCTGACGTAGGTGTGTTCCCAAACAATAGATAAAAGGCATGCTTGGGCGGCAATTAATATAAACAATTACCTCGAAAGCATGGAGAGGGAAAGTCCCTAAGTGTGAACACCTACTGAGCAAGCTAAGTAGGTTAAAAGTCACTAGGTGACGGGGGCACGAGTCTGCAAGCCAAAGGCTATGCTAACTCCTGTTATCCCATTAAAACAAACTAGGATTCACTACATTTTCCGCTGGCCCCGCGGAAAACTCATAATAGGGCCAGCGGGCAGAAGACTGAACGGGCGGTCTTCTGACCTAACGAGTTTGGCAGGCGGCCTCTGCCGCCCATTAAACTTATAAAGAGGCCCCCAATGTATCAGGAAAATGCAAAAGCAAAGTCTAGTCCAAGTCCATTTGCCACTAGTCATGTGGGCACTTTAAGAAAAAGGCCTGTTTGCAACTTGTTGTGTCCCTGTAGCCATGCAGGAGTTCATCCAACTGACCGCTGGAATCCACTTCTTTGCCCTGGGTACAAGGGAGAGTAGAGCTCATCTGAGGTCATAGGCATCAGGTCCAGTCCTCTTTTGTTCTGCAGGTCCAGAAAGTGTTCTGAGGATGTACCTTGGGGTGCCACATTAATGCCAAGCATCAGTTAGTTGGTGAAGGTGAATCCTGAGCACTCCCTAAACAGTGAGGTAAAAGTTCCTGGGGGCAATCATACCAACGTTTTCAGCAGTTCTTGCTTGCCCTACTACAAACAATCCCACAGTGCCGCTCACTTTCAAAATCCAAGATGGAGAAAGCCTTCTCCCCTTGTGCAAAACTTGTGGCCATGGTAATGAGCAGTCCCCTCATCTGTGGTCACTCAAGACTGGATCTGGGGGTAGCATTCCTCCCCCTGGGCTTGGTGCCAGCCTGAATAGGTGGACAAAAACTGGGGCCTTTCTAGGTGCCACCAAACATTTACTGGAGAGGTAGGAGCAGACATAGTTCTAAATGGGACTGCACCATGCAAAGGATGATCTTTTTACCTCTGCTATGCCTTCAACATGCCTTGGACACAAGTCCAAGCACCACACTCTGCCTCTGTCTGTTGCCTGGCTGCGGTATTACCAGTGCTTGAAATGGAAAAAATAAAGTGCCGGTACTCTGTGCCAGAGTACCTGCTTGTTTCCGAGAAGTGCCGGTACTCTCCAATTAAAAGTATTACGTTTTTCCTGAGATGTGCCGGTACTCACCCTCTCAAAATAAAAAAGTGCCGGTACTCAGTACCGGACAGTACCGGCCCATTTAAAGCACTGGGTATTACCCCAGTCTCATGATGGGAAGAAAAAAATATGAAATGGCTATCTTCTCTCAGATTGTATGTTGGGAGTAAAGGAGAGGGCAAGATGACTGAGATATGTTTGAAGAGGTGCATTGAGTTTATGGAAGAGCTAAAATGCAAGGGATATGTTTTATCGGTTGTTTTGCATTTAGGAAGTAATGTTTTACAGGGTGGGACAATTGGGATGTTTGTTGCAGTGTGTTAGGGATAGAGAGAGAGTGGCATATTGGAATGTTTCATGAGGTGCTTTGAGTGTCAGGACGGGATAGGATGATTGGGATATATTTCTTGAAGTGTATTGGTGCCATGGAAGAGGTAAGATGATAGGCATATGTTTCAAGGAATATGCTGGGGTCTGGAAAGATGGTTACGATATGTTTGATGAGCCGCACCCTATTTAGACAGAATACATGACTGGCATATGTATCAAAGTGCGTTTTGGAGTTAGGGAGGATGCAGGATGATTTGGCTATTTTATTAATGTGTTGGGGAGAGGAAGAGGCATGTTTTTCATATTAATGTATTACATATTCCTGTATTGGGATGTAGTTCATGGTGACTACTGGAGTCCTGGAGAAATAGGATGACTGGGATACATTGCATAGTTTGTGTTGCACTATCGAGCAGGATGAGTAAGATGTTATTTGTTTGTATTTATTGAAAATAATCTGAATGACATTTTCTCTTATCATCAGAGCACTGCCATGATCTTCCAGTTGGATCTCAAGTGTGTTTGCTTCCGTACTGGGATTGGTTTGCACCATTTCATGGAACTATTATTGTTAAACACTGCACACAAGATGATCATCACGTGCACTTTCTCACATGTCTTGCATGGCGCAACATCTGCTTTTTAAATATTTGACTGTAGCCTTTGATAGTCCAAATGCACATTCAGTAGAGTTCCTTATCACCAGTTGGCATCATTACAGTGCTGTCCTTGTTGTGTGACAGGTTATTGAAGTAGAGTGAGCAGCCAGATCTGTGAATGTTAGTGCGATTCACAAAAGGAAGTTAAACACACAAATATAAAATACCAAAGGAATATACCTGTAGTCACACATGGATCGGATCTCCCCGCTGCGGGGCAATGGCCATGTAATTCAGTATATATGACCCCAACCCCAGAATCCATTGGAGCCTAGGAGCAGAGGCTCAGAGATCCTCGAAGGGCTTTTCAGCATGCTCTTGACCCGCGGGGCTCTTTGTATGCTACAACTGGTACAGACCACAACCCCCAGAAACCATCGGAGCCCAGGAAGATGAGCTCAGGGATCATGGAAGCACTTTTCAGGGCGATCCTGACCCTCGGACATAGAACACTTTGGCCCTCATTACGACTTCGGTGGTCTTGGAAAAAGACCGCCGAAGCCGCGGTAGCCAACATACCGCCAGTGCTGGCGGTACGCTTGGTCCCCTATTATGACATTTCCACTGGCCCAGCGGAAAAGTCACATCAACATTGCCGCCAGCTCGTAATCGAGCCAGCGGCAATGTTGATGTGCAGCGAATGCAGCAGCACCCGTCGCGCATTTCACTGCCCGTAATTCGGGCAATGAAATGCGCAATGGGGCTTTGCCTGGGGGCCCCTGCACTCCCCATGCCAAGTGCATGGGCAGTGCAGTTCCCCCTAGGGGCACCCCGAGTCCCCCTTACTGCCAGCCTTTCTATGGCGGTGTTGACTGCCATGGACAGGCTGGCGGTTGGGGATTATGACCGTCTGGTGGAAGCCTGGCGGTATATTGGAGGGACCGGCGGTATGACCATGGAGAATGCGCCATGGTCATAATACGCTTGCGGAACACCGCCAGCCTGTTGGCGGTGTTACCGCCAGTGTTCCGCCCACCGCCGGGGTCGTAATGAGGGCCTTTGTGTGCTGCAGCTGGTGGGGACCACAACCCTAGAATCCAATGGAGCCCAGGAGGAGGTTCACTCAGAGATCCTAGAAGCACTTTTCAGCGTGCTCTTGATTGGCAGACGGAGGACACACCAGGACACATGCCCTGGTAAAGACTGGGCCAAGAGCAGGTCCATCTGCTCCTGTCAAAACCCCGAAGAGGCTGGGCTGGGCCACCCCTCTTGGCTTCTCCTGAAGGTACCTTTTGGCTTTTATTGTCTGTGTTTGTGTATTAGCCACACTTTGTGAGATCGGCACATTTTGATTCTGACAGAAAAGTTCACTAATCTACCTTCCAAATGGGCAAAAGGAAAGCCACAGGAGCCCTTTCAGCTTCCACTCCCCTTGTGAAAGGTACTTTTATTGATTGAATGCTGGAAAGGGCCACAGGACCTATCAGTACAGACACTGCTTTAACAGAAAGAAGACTCTTTAAGCGCGGGCTCTGCCATAGCTGCTTCAGTGGACTCTTTGCTTTCTAGTCAAACGTTATCCTCTTCCATTAACTCCTCTGTTGTAGGTGCCATGCACACAGCCAATGTAGCCATAATTGGCCCTGATGATTCCCAGCCAGCAGCCAACATTAAGAGCCCTAAGCGGAACACTCGCAATAAATACATAGAAGCTACTAGTCAGACATGTCATTCTTGGCCCCAGGTACAGGTTCACCCTCCTTCTACATTCATTACGGGGATGGAGAGTGTCCCAACATCAAGATCTTTTAGCAGTGAGCGATTAATGGAGGACTGTTTTACTAAATTCAGGGTGCTTCTTCAGGCTGAGCTTTCTCCCCTCCTTAATTGAGTAAATGCTATTGAGTCTCAGCTTGCAGCTCTACTATGGGATCAGTCCCCATTCCCTACTGTTATGAATTTGGTGTCCAAAGTTACTTAATCCCGTCGAGGATGGTCAGCCTAATTCTCTCAACTCTAATTCTTCTGAGGCACCCACAAGGTCACCACATAGTAGGAGTCGTTTCAACCCTGTCCCTCAGGCACCAGTACCGAGTTACTTTGGTGGGACCCATTCACTTCCTCTTTGCGAGGCTATGCTTAAGTCAAGGAGAGTTAACCCCCTAGTCAATACTCATTTGGATGGGGATGTCTCCAGTGGGCCTGTTCTCAACCCCATTCGGTAAGACATTAATCTTCCTTCTGCTGCTTGCCCTTATATGATAATTCTTACTGGACTTCCTTCTACGGGGAGTTGCACGTGGAGCTTTACAATAAAGTTTTGAACTGGCTTGTTCGACATAGGGCCTTCCCACTTTCACTCGCAAATGATATTTGATCAACTCCCAGGACTGGATGGCTCGGGTCCAGCCCGGTTGACATCCAGGGAGACTGTGTTATTATAAACTTCAATTCATTTAAGATTCATGTCAATCATAGTCATGCAAATATATTATCTGAGGCTCTTGTTTCTCAGTTGGTTGGTCCTGTTAACACCCTTCCTTCTGGCATTGTGGATGAATTTAGTGTACCAGTAGCAAATAATTTCCATGTTTTATCCAATGTAGATTGACTTCATGACGCCCTCTGAACATATTCCCCTCACTGATAAGACTGAGGAGAATGAAACTGGTGAAGGGCTACAGTCTAGAGTTTGTGTGTTTGTAGGAAAGTACCATCTTGCCTGGAATGTTACCCCCATTTTTTTACTTGTGTGTCAGTTTGTTTTTGCCTGTCTCACTGGAATCCTGCTAGCCAGGACCTCAGTGCTCATAGTTGTGGCCTGAATGTGTGTTCCCTGTGTAGTGCCTAACTGTGTCACTGAGGCTCTGCTAATCAGAACCTCAGTGCTTATGCTCTCTCTGCCTTTAAAATTGTCACTGCAGGCTAGTGACCATTTTCACCTATTCTATTGGCACACTGGAACACCCTTATATTTCCCTAGTATATGGTACCTAGGTACCCAGGGTATTGGGGTTCCAGGAGATCCCTATTGGCTGCAGCATTTCTTTTGCCACCCATAGGGAGCTCAGACCAATATTACACAGGACTGCCACTGCAGCCTGAGTAAAATTACGTCGACGTTATTTCACAGCCATTTTACACTGCACTTAAGTAACTTATAAGTCACCGATATGTCTAACCCTCACTTGGTGAAGGTTAGGTGCAACGTTACTAAGTGTGAGGGCACCCTGGCACTATCCAAGGTACCCCCACATAGTTCAGGGCAATTTCCCCGGACTTTCTGAGTGCGGGAACACCCTTACACATGTGCACTACATGTAGGTCAATACCTATGTGTAGCTTCACAATGGTAACTCCGAATATGGCCACGTAACATGTCTAAGATCATGGAATTGACCCCCCATGCCAAATCTGGTATTGGGGTGCCAATCCCATGCATCCCCGGGGCTCCAGCATGGACCCCCTGTACTGCCAAACCAGCTCTCTGAAGTTTTCACTGCAGCCACTGCTGCTGCCAACCCACAGACAGGCTTCTGCCCTCCTGGGGTCTGGGCAGCCCAGTCCCAGGAAGGCAGAACAAAGGATTTCCTCAAAATAGGTGTTAAGGGCCTGAGAGGAGTAGCCTCTCCTGGCCTCTGGAAATGCTTTGAAGGGCACAGATGGTGCCCTCCTTGCATAAACCAGTCTACACCGGTTCAGGGATCTCCCAGCCTCTGCTCTGGCGTGAAACTGGACAAAGGAAAGGGGAGTGCCCGTGTCCATCACCCCCCCGTAGATGGTTTCCAGAGCTCCTCCAGTGTGTCCCAGACCTCTGCCATCTTGTATCCAGAGGTGTGAGGGCACAATGGAGGCCCCTGAGTGGCCAGTGCCAGCAGGTGATGTCAGAGACCCCTCCTGATAGGTGCTTACCTGACTAGGTAGCCAATCCTCCTCTGAGGGCTGTTTGGGGTCTCTCCTGTGGGTTTTTCCTAAGATAACGAACGCAAGAGCTCAACAGAGTTCCTCTGCATCTCCCTCTTCAACTTCTGCCACGGATCGACCGCTGACTGCTCCAGGACGCCAGCAAAACTGCAACAAAGTAGCAAGAAGACTACCAACGACATTGTAGCACCTAATCCTGACGGCTTTCTCAACTGCTTCCTGGTGGTGCATGCTCTAGGGGCTGTCTGCCTTCACCCTGCACTGGAAGACAATAAGAAATCTCCTGTGGGTAAACGGAATCTTCCCCTTGCAAACGCAGGAACCAAACTTCTGCTTCACTAGTCCTCTGGGTCCCCTCTCATCGTGACGAGCATGGACCCTGGAACACAGGTGCTGGATCCAAGTGACCCCTACAGTCCAGTGGTCCATCTGCCCAAATTTGGCGGAGGTAAGTCCTTGCCTCCCCTCGCCAGACAGCAATCCTGTGTACTGCGTGAACTGCAGCTGCTAGGGCTCCTGTGCACTTTTGCAAGGAATCCTTCGTGCACAGCCCAGGTCCCCAGCACTCCATCCTGCATTGCTCAACTTGCTGAGTTGACCACCGGCTTTGTGGGACCCTCCTTTGTAGTGTTGAGACGACCACTGTGCTCAGTTTTCTTGAACCCGTGATCAAGTACTTCTGCAGGTGCTGCCTTCTTCTGCATGGGATCTCTGTGTTGCTGAGGGCCCCCTCTGTCTCCTCTTCCAAGTGGCGACCTCCTGGTCCTTCCTGGGACCGGGCAGCACCCTTTTTCTTCAACCGCGACCTTTGCTGCTAGCAAGGCTTGTTTGCAGTCTTTCTGCAAGGAAACAACTCTGCATCCTCCAGCATTCCGTGGGACATCTTCTGTGCAAAGAAGAAGATTATGGCATCTTCCATTGTTGCAGAATCTTCAGCTCCTTCCACCCGGAGGCAGCCATTTTGTACCTTCATCTGGGGTTTAGTGGGCTCCTGCCCCCCCCCCCCCGGACACTTTTGTGACTCTTGGACTTGGTCCCCTTCCTTTACAGGTCCAGGAATCCGTCTTCAGTGCTTTGCAGTCAGTTGTGGTCTTTGCAGAATCTCCTATCACGACTTTATTGTGTTTCTGGGGAAGTAGGGGCAATTTACTCCTACTTTTCAGGGTCTTGGGGTGGGGTATCTTGGACACCCTTAGTGTTTTCTTACATTCCCAGCGACCCTCTGCACACTACACTAGGCCTGGGGTCCCTAAGTGGTTCTCATTCCACTTCCTTAGTATATGGTTTGTGTTGCCCCTAGGCCTAGTGTATCCTATTTTATTCTACAGTGTTTGCACTACTTTTCTAACTGTTTACTTACCTGATTTTGGTTTGTCTGTATATTTTGTGTATTTTACTTACCTCCTAAGGGAGTATATCCTCTGAGATATTTTTGGCACATTGTCACTAAAATAAAGTACCTTTATTTTTAGTAACTCTGAGTATTGTGATTCTTATGATATAGTACTATATAAGTGGTGTAGTAGGAGCTTTGCATGTCTCCTATTACGCTGCTCTGCTATAGCTACCCCTCAGCACCCCCTATCAGCCTAAGCTGCTAGAACACTACTAATCTACTAATAAGGGATAACTGGACATGGCACAAGGTGTGAGTACTATCAGGTCCCCACTATAAGCCAGGCCAGCCTCCTGCAGTGTTTAAAAGGTTCTTCACCTTCTATAAGAGAATCTCCTCCTAGTGACAACTTCAAGAAGAATGAAGGTCTTTTGAAGGGTTTCTGTTCAGAGGTTGAGTGTCCTATCCACCCTTTTTCTTTGCTAAATTGAAATATTGTTGCACTCAAGGACAAGATTATAAACCCGGCATGGCTTGATTTTATTGCTAAATATTATGTTTTAGCTTTACACAAAACCTGGGTCACTACTCATATCTCGTGCGCTGGTTTTGCTTGTTATTCCTGTCCTGCAATACCTTCAGAACATGGCAGAGCTAAGGGTGTTCCCTCTAATTCGGTCCAGCTTAATCTCAATGTGAAAGTTTTGGTCTTAGATACTATGGGGGTCATTCCGACCCCGGCGGTCAAGGACCGCCGGGGCCGAGGATGCGGAGCACCGCCAACAGGCTGGCGGTGCCCCGCAGGGCATTCTGACCGCGGCGGTTTGGCCGCGGTCAGACCAGGAAAACCGGCGGTCTCCCGCCGGTTTTCCGCTGCCCTGGGAATCCCCCATGGCGGTGCAGCTTGCTGCGCCGCCATGGGGGATTCCGACCCCCTCACCGCCATTCTGTTCCTGGCGGTTCTGACCACCAGGAACAGGATGGCGGTGAGGGATGTCGTGGGGCCCCTGGGGGCCCCTGCAGTGCCCATGCCAATGGCATGGGCAATGCAGGGGCCCCCGTAAGAGGGCCCCACTTTGAATTCCAGTGTCTGCTTTGCAGACACTGGAATTCGTGACGGGTGCCACTGCACCCGTCGCACGTCCTCCACTCCGCCGGCTCCATTCGGAGCCGGCTTCCTCGTGGGGAGGGGTTTCCCGCTGGGCTGGCGGGCGGCCTTCTGGCGGTCGCCCGCCAGCCCAGCGGGAAAGCCAGAATGGCCTCCGCGGTCTTTCGACCGCGGAGCGGCCATATGGCGGCTCCCTCAGAATGACCCCCTATGTCTCATATTAATGGGCTTTGTGGCGCGGGGCAGCGCCGCAAGTCCCCTTGCTGTGGTGCCCTGTGTCACAGGGAAAGGGTAGGAATGAACTGTATTTATATAATATGGCACATTTCTGTCCTTTACCCCTGCACTAGCGCCGAAGCAGGCACCCTTGCACTATGGTGCAAGAGTGCCTGTTTGGCAAGCGGGATTGTTTTGTGCAGGAAGAGGCACCTTCCTGCACCAAACAATCCTGAGAGGCTTTTTCCTTTATGTGTGCTGCAGAATGGCGGCTTGGAAGCATTATAGAAGCACCTTTAAACTTAGGAAGGAGGATGTGTATAAAAGAGATTAGGACCACCTGGCATCCGCAGCTAGGAGTAACAACAGTAAAGGGTTTTGGGATATGGTTATTAGGATCAGGCAAAGGAATTCCCTGGTAAATCTCCTATCGTCTTCCAGTATATCTGGTCCTGAGTGGATTTTAGCACCATTTATTGTATAGCAGAAGAAAAAAGCTTGAAGGAACTTATGTGGGATAAACTGAGCAATTCCCCTTCTTTGTCTATCACTCAACAGGCAGTGGCAGATGCTATAATGCATAGTCCCAGTGGTAAAGCCCCGGGGCTTGATGGGGTACCCATGAGCTCATTAAATGCAATAGTATTCTATGGGGTCCTATGATCACCAATTGTTTTAATAACTCTGTGTAATAAGATACCATGCCCCTGGAAGGTTTCCATCACTGCTCCTATTTTTTTTTAAAGAGGAATAGAAAATTGGCAAAATGGTATTGCCCAATCTCCCTTTTAGACAGTACTGTTAGGGGTAATTTTTAACTGCTTAAGAATCTGGGCAGATCAAAATGATATCTTGTGCCCCTATCAATATGGTTTCCGTCTGGGGTGTAGGTCCAGTGGAACATTGCCTGAAACTGCACCTGATTTTTGGATAGTATACTATCGCTAGGCACTGCCCACTATACCTGGCCTTAATGGACTTATCCACAGCATTTGATTATGTCCAAAGAACCAAGTTATGGCTGATGTTGCTGAATTTGGGGCTTGAGATTGCATTTTTGAGCTTTTTGTATATTCTCTATGAGAATGTAACTGCCAAAGTGAGGTATTGCTCCATAGGTGAAATTTCAGATACCTTCTCCTTCTCCAGAGGGGTACGACAAAGGTTGCATTTTGTCTCCTTTATTGCTCATGATTTATATAAACAATTTGAGTTTGCATTTGGCAAATGCTACTACTGATGTTCCTAGAATAGTGAATCTGTTTGTTCCTACGTTACTTAACACAGATGATGCAGTTCTCTTGGGCTCAGCCCAGAGAGCTTTGCGTATTCTGGTAAAATCATTTGTAACTTTCATGAGTAGCTTAGACTTGATGACCAATTTTGGGAATTTGCACATTATGGCGTGTGGGCCGGGTAAGAAGGGGGCTCCCTCTTTACAAATTAGCAGTCAATCCCTGCATAGTGTAAGCAATTTATGCTATTTTAGTGTTGTTTTTGATTTGTTGGGCTCTTGGCAGCCGCAGGTCACCTCTGTGCGTTTTAACTAAGTAGTTGGGCCACTGCTCTTTTTAACCTTCCTCAGACCACAGGAAAGGGAACCATTAGTGGCGACTTCTGAGTTTTCCAGAAGTCCCAAACCATCTAGGTGTTAGTGTATAGGACTGCCCTTGTGACGGGTTGTCAGTTCAAACCTTGCTGCGTTTTATGTTCTTTGTTAAATTTTATATAAGTTTTTTCTTATTTTACCTTTACCAGTTTTAAAGCACAATGAGACGTGTTGAGTCGCGTTTTTTTATCTCCAGCTCTTAGCTAGCCCCGAAATTTGTTTTAGAGTTTGTTCCTTTCTTAAAGTGGCAGCTAGATGTAGAATGGAGAGTTAATTTATGGGCCTTTCGCCCGCTTTTAGTATGCGGTTTGTGCAGTTTGAACTCTATGTGACCTTTAAAAGCCATTGTTTTTAATATTGTTTTATGGCAGATTTTGCCCAGTGAAATTAAATGCATCTCTGTGGACTCTGGCCTCGAATTATTGATATTGTATTATCCCTTTTCCCCGATTGTCAGTAATATAATTTGAAATCCTTCTGATCACTTATGCCGGTTGTGTTTAATGTGATTTTTGTGTTCGTTTTTATTTGCCGTTTATGTTAATTGATAGCTTTTTAATGGAATTTTGGGGGAGTTAATATTTTAACAGTGTATGTTAAATAGTTTTATGATGTGTTTGAAGTGATTGTGTTGTATATTCTTTTAATTTTGTTAATCAAAAAATCGAATAAAGGTGAAATGAGTTGAATTGAATTGACTTTGTTGATATATTTTGTGTCCTTATATAGTGCAGCAAACCCAAGAGCCATGTCCTTTGCCCTTTCTTCATCACGGAAAGAATAAAGCTATTCTGGAATATGTGTGGATCACATTCAGATCGTGTGAGCTACACACATGTACATAGACAAACAGTAAAGAATATCAGCATCACATGGTACGTCGAATATGCAGATCCAGAACACCGTCTTCCTTGGTTTTGGTGGTACCAGCCAGAAATGGCAGTAGCCTATAGAATCTATCACATTTAGGAAACAAGCTATTGTACATAATCCTGCGTTAGCAATATTTACAGACTTCGAGCCCTTGGGAAGAAGCTGTGGTTGTGTACCTGCTGCAAAAGCACATCCATGATGCATCTCAAGAGGGTGAAAACAGATCTGGCTGTGAGATGTGCATAGACCAAAAAACTGCTAAACAGATGATGGTATTACAGTCCTGGATGCTGGGGATGATTCAATCTGCAATGAAGTACGTGATGTAGTTTATGGTATCCCTGTCAAAGTGATATGACTTCATTGTGTTCTCAGCAGTCATGTCCATGGATTGTTATCATGGATGTAACACCCCCTTCTCCATGCATTGCTCTAGTGTTTTCCACTATCACATACAGGCCCATTAAGTGTACAGAAGGATTACTGTTAAGTTCCCGATTAATGCGGACACTCCAGTGTAGGTTTTTCCAAGGACTTATTCTTAGGATACAGCATCCGACCACCAAGACTGTTAGGCAGCATCCACGTCAGAAATAAACTGTCTTTAAATAAAACCATAGAATGTTGATAATGCAGGGAACAATATGCTGTCATGGATGACATACGGCCTGATCTAGATCCTGGAGGGGTTACCGCCAAGCCGCGTTGGCGACTGACCAGAAAAGCCTGTCAAGTCAATTGCATTCTGCCTGCCGTATTTAGATGTTACAGCTCTGCAAGCAGTGGACTGGTGACAGATTGCTGATGAGGGGAGATGGTGGTGGGACCTAATGGACTTCGTATAATGGCAGGGAATAGATGTAAGTGGCACACCTCCCCCCCACTGTACCTTAGCCATATGTGTACCCCAGCACTGCACACTACACAATACACCACATTCACACAGCAACCCATTGCCATTCCAAACCAACACAACCCATACATGCTGATTACACACAATGATATATATCCATGCCACAACATACACTCACCATTGACACTACACCCACATGACACAACTACAATTACACACTTAGCTATACAAACACTCACATGAGGCACAACCACACACATCACAACAACATCCGCTACATAATAACGGCACTCACCTGACTGTGCCACACAGCAACACAACATACACAACAACATTATTCCCACATGCAAGTGACACACATATAGACACAACCACACCACCCACTCCAGCTTCCTCCACCTCAACCAGCCCATCCACACACACATACACATTCGTGTTTTCAGGCCCCTCGATATTATTCCACTCACATTGAACTAAGCCACAGCACATCTTACCCCCATACAATATTACAAATATTACAATATATATGAGCAGAATTAATATGGAAAAGAAAAATATATCATGTGCATAGAAAGGAAACTAAGCACAAAAAATAGCAACAAAAAACATAGCCTTACAATGCACCTAAAAAAATGGTACGCAATTACTGATGACCAGCATTTGTTAGTGAGGATTAACACTCAGGGGGTCATTCCAACCCTGGCGGTCGGTGTTAAAGCGGCGGCCAACCCGCCAACAGGCAGGCGGTAAAAAAAATGGAATTCTGACCCTGGCGGGAACCGCCAACACAGCCCGCCACTTTAACACTCCGACCGCCACGGCGGGACAAACAAACAGCGCGGCGGTCACCGCCAACAGACAGGCGGCAGACAATGTACCGCCCACACTATCACGACCCACCAATCCGCCACCTTCTCCGGGGCGGGAGCCCCGCCGATAAAAACACGGCGGAAACAGACTACGAACGGGAAAACGCTCACCTATACACACTCCACGAGGAATCTGGACAGCATGGAACCCGAATTAAACATCCTACCAGCCATTGTCTTCCTGCTCCTCTACCAGGAGCACGAACGCCGGCGCAGAAGACAACGGTGAGTACTGCACCTACGACACAGGGGAGGGGGGAGGAGAAAAGGTTACGGGCACACACATACGTGACACACCCACCACCCCCCCCCCCAAATCCCTACACACCAATGCAGAGCAACAAGTCAGAGTGACACCCCCCAAACCCCCCGGAATAATGCAAAGACAAAATAAAATGATCATTAAAATTGAAGTATATTATAGCATATTTGAAGTTAAGTGAAATATGAAATATATAAAATAAATATATTACAACATGAACAATATATACATAGTCCAAAAGTCCGGCACATATTGGCTACATTCCATTGTTTGTGGGCCAATGTGCATAAACACATGGGCAAAGCCCACACACGAGACCCGATTCCATTGGAGAGAACACTGCTGGGGCATCAGATAATAAAACCACAGGCACCTCAGGGGGAAGGGAAGGGGGGGCACCTCAGCCACATGAGTCCACGACACCAGATCCACGAGGGGCCTCCATGCCCACTGTACCATCCTGGGGAGTGCAAAGCCACAGTCTCTCAAGTCTCTACAGTGGATGGATTGTCCACTGTACCATCCTGGGGAGTGCAAAGCCACAGTCCATCAGGTGGATTACAGACTCCACTGGTTATGGAGGAGGCATGTTGGCCAGAGTGCTTCGTGAAGCCCTGCCCGACACAGATCCGGCCCTGCCAATGTGCCAGCGGTGCTTGAGATGAAGGGCCCAGCGGAGCAGTTCAGAGACGGCAGTGCCCAGCGGAGTGGTGCTTGACAGGAAGGGCCCAGCGGAGCAGTTCAGAGACGGCAGTGCCCAGCGGAGCGGTGCTTGACAGGAAGGGCCCAGCGGAGCGGTGCTTGACAGGAAGGGCCCAGCGGACCAGTTCAGAGACGGCGGTGCCCAGCGGAGCGGTGCTTGAGATGAAGGGCCCAGCGGAGCGGTGCTTGAGATGAAGGGCCCAGCGGAGCGGTGCTTGAGATGAAGGGCCCAGCGGAGCGGTGCTTGACAGGAAGGGCCCAGCGGAGCGGTGCTTGACAGGAAGGGCCCTGTTCAGCGGTGCATCTCACGGCGGGGCCCTGTTCAGCGGTGCTTGTCTTGGCGGGGCCCTGTTCAGCGGTGCTTGTCTTGGCGGGGCCCTGTTCAGCGGTGCTTCTCACGGCGGGGCCCTGTTCAGCGGTGCTTCTCACGGCGGGGCCCTGTTCAGTGGTGCTTCTCACGACGGGGCCCTGTTCAGCGGTGCTTCTCACGGCGGGGCCCTGTTCAGCGGTGCTTGTCTTGGCGGGGCCCTGTTCAGCGGTGCTTCTCACGGCGGGGCCCTGTTCAGCAGAGCTGCTCACGGCGGGGCCCTGTTCAGCGGTGCTTCTCACGGCGGGGCCCTGTTCAGCGGAGCTTGTCTTGGCGGGGCCCTGTTCAGCGGTGCTTCTCACGGCGGGGCCCTGTTCAGCGGTGCTTCTCACGGTGGGGCCCTGTTCAGCGGTGCTTCTCACGGCGGGGCCCTGTTCAGCTGTGCTTGTCTTGTGTTCCTAGTGAACCAGATCTGGCCAATAATTCCCGCTCAGTCGCCATCCGACCTTTCGCTTGCGGGGCCCTCCTGTGCTGGAGTCCTGGGCCCGTGGGTGTCCTCCGTCACACCCCAAATGGGGCTGGTGGGGCCCTCCTGGGCAGCTCGCCTGCTGCCGGACTTGTCCGCCCTGCTTCCCTTGCCCTCCTTCGCCGAATCTCTGGGGCCCTTGCCTCCCTTTGTGGATGTGCCAGGTGACGGTGCAAGGGTGGTGTCCTTGGGGGCAGCCGTCTCAGGCCTGTCGCGCAGGCCCTTCCTTTTTTGGTTCTTTTCCCAGGGGGTGGGCTGGCTGTCCCCTTGCTGCTGGCCGATGTTCCTGCCCTAGGAACTGGTGGACTCCAATAGCCCTGAACGATGGTCCTAGTAGGTGCAGGGCTTGTGGTGGCTGAGGTGCTGTTTGGACTCTTACGAGATGGAGGGGGTGGGTCAGGTGATGCAAAGAGGTTAATTTTGGAGAGGAACAACTTTTTAGGAGCAATGGGAAGGGTAGGTGCAGTGGGTATGGGAGTGGAGGAAGAGGATGTGGTTGTAGGAGAGTCAAGTGTGCTGTCTTTGGGTGCAGGTGCTTGTGACGGAGGCTGTCGTGAGGTGGATGGCTGTTGGGTGGGTGGCTGCCTGCGTTTGTGTGGTTTGGAAGAGGGGGTGACAGACACACTGGGAGAGGACACAGGGGACGTGTAAATGGCAGTGGGGGTGGTGACTGCACGTGTGCGTACTGTTCTGGTGGGTGTGGTGGTGATGGACATATTGGCTGATGGTGGTGTGCATGCAGGTGTGAGTGGAGACGTCACAGGGAGGGAGGAGGGAGACGAGGAGGAGGGGGACACAGAGGAGGCAGTGGCTGTTGGCATGTCTGCATGTGGATGTTGCTTGGGTGAATGCTTGTGTGATCTGTGGTGCTTATGTCTGGATGAGCTGCCCTTGGGTGTTGATGTGTGTGCAGGCTGGTCTGTAGGTGTGTCTGGGATAGGCAGAGGAACAGGGGAGTGGGACTGGGTGGAGGGAGTTGGAGGAGGGAGGCTGGAGACAGGGACAATGGCTGCCGTCAGTGCTGAGGCCAGAGCGTTGAACGATCGCTGATGGGCAGCCTGACCCGAATGAATGCCCTCCAGGTATGCATTGCTCCGATGCACCTCCCTTTCTACCCCCTGGATGGCATTCAAAAGGGTAGACTGCCCAACAATGAGCGTCTGGAGGAGGTCAATGATCTCCGCACTGAGGGCCGCAGGGTTAACTGGGGCAGGGCCTGAGGTGCCTGGGGCGAAGGAGATGGCCGGCTTCCTGGCCGAGCGGGCACGGGGCCAACGCTGAGGGGCTGCTGGGAGGGCGGAGCTGGTGCGCTGGGTGGCGGCTGTACCTGTTGTTGCGGTGGGCACGGATGTTGCCGCCACCACAAGGGAGCTCCCTTCCGAGGACGTGTCGGTGTCACTGACGTCTCCACGGGTCCCCGTTGTGGAGCTCCCCTCGCCCTCCGTCTCACTGGTGTACTCGGAGTCGGTTGCATGGCCCTCCGGGGCCATGTGAGATGCAGCTCCCTCGTGCGCCGATGCCACTTCTCCTCCGCCTGATGATGCTAAGGCACACATGAACAGGAAAACCAAAAAAAAGGGGGGGGAGAAGAAAGAAAGACATGTTGAGTGCATGCATTGGCGACACCGTTGACGGAGAGGACAGATACAGAAGACCCCTGCACTACGCCGCGCACTCGGGGTACACTACTCAATTATTGTGACTTGGCCTACAAGTCTATGGACGACAACTGCACACATAGGTGAGCCCGGGCCATGGATAGCTGTACTTAGCACCCTACAGAGGTGGGGGGCGGGGGCACAGGGCCATGCCTTACGGAGGGGCCTAGCCTACAGAAACCGCCCTGGCCTAGAGATAGCCACAGCCCTCCTCCCCCACCCAGACACCTCCACTGTGCGCTAATATAGCAGAATGTGCTGATACTCACCCCCTTGTGTCTGCTGTGATGTCCTCACGCGCCCATCCAAATCGGGGTAGGCCACCGCCAGGATCCGGGACATCAGGGGGGTCAATTGCCGTGTGGCACCCCTCCTAGGTTGGGAGGCCATCCCCAGCAGAGCCTCGGCGGTCTTTCTGCTCCCGCGGCGGATGTCCTCCCACCTCTTGCAGCAGTGGGTGCCCCGTCTGTTGTGGACCCCCAGGGCCCGGACGTCCTTGGCGATGGCACGCCAAATGTCAATCTTCTGATGGGCGCTGACCTGTGTGACATGTACAGGGTGGGAAAAGAAATATCATCACTTTTCTGCATGGTCGATAAGAGTGGCCCTCCCTCCCCAACCTTGCCATGTGGCACATGCTCTCATCTGTCGTGCGTTGCATTCCTCATTCGCTCCCCTCCCCACCATCTTACATCCACCCCACTCAACACAGGCATAGCCCATACAACGTGCTCCCTGTATACTTACCTGTTGGTCTGGAGGACCGTAGAGTAGCGCATACTGGGGGAGGACCCCATCAACAAGTTTCTCCAATTCCTCAGATGTGAAGGCAGGGGCCCTTTCCCCAGTCGCAGCAGCCATTGTCTCTTCCAGACCGAGGTCACAGCAGCACTTGCAGTATAGGTCCTCTCCTGTGGATGATCAGGTCTCGAGTGATTAAGCAGATAGAAAATGGCGGTCACGCCCGCAGCGGTGCGTACCGCGGCGGTGCGAACTGCGACCGCCGGCGCACATCGTCATTGGCTCCTGAGACCCATAGGGTTCAATGTTAACCAATGCTGCTTTGCGCCGCGGTCTTCGACCGCCTACCGCCACGGTGTGCCACGCCAGCGCATTGACCTCACATCCCATTGTCACACTTCACAGGTCAGGCAGCCGCCATTTCAAGGGCCCACATGGCTTAATTTCTACTGCGTCACACAGGCCTAGGCCTTGCATTGCCAATCATACAAGCCATTCAATGCATAGCGAATCGTGTACTGTGCAAGCTGTGGTTACGTACCTGTGGGTTGCTTGACTCTGTTCTCCATGTTGTTCTTCCTAGGCACCGTCCGCTGGGACTTGCGAGGAGATGGAGGAATCCTCCCGTGTACAGACCGCTGGTGGACCTGTCGACAATGGAAGAAAGACATGTCATACTGACATACAGACTTGACCGAGCCACTATACAGGAACTGTGTGCCCAGCTGGAGCCAGACCTGATGTCCCCCATTCGCCAACCCACAGGGATTCCCCCTCTGGTGCAGGTTCTGTCAGTACTCCATTTTTTAGCAAGTGGATCATTCCAAACAACAGTGGCCATATCATCAGGGATGTCTCAGCCTATGTTTTCTAAGGTTTTGTCCAGAGTGTTGTCTGCCCTGATGAAATACATGCGGAGCTACATTGTTTTCCCTGAGGTGGGCGATTTGGCTACAGTGAAGGGTGATTTCTATGCCCTTGTTCATATCCCCAACATCATTGGTGCCATTGATGGGACTCATGTGGCTTTGGTTCCCCCCAGTGGAAGTGGGCAGGTGTACAGGAACAGAAAAAGTTATCATTCGATGAATGTCCAGGTGGTCTGTTTGGCTGACCAGTACATCTCCCATGTAAATGCCAAGATCCCTGGGTCAGTGCATGACGCGTACATCATGCGAAATAGCAGCATCCCTTATGTGATGGAACAGCTACAGAGACACTGTGTGTGGCTAATAGGTGACTCTGGTTACCCCAACCTGTCGTGGCTACTTACCCCAGTGAGGAATCCCAGGACAAGGGCAGAGGAACGCTACAATGAGGCCCATGGGCGAACTAGAAGGATTATAGAAAGAACCTTCAGCCTCCTGAAGGCCAGGTTTAGGTGCCTGCATATGACAGGTGGATCCCTAATGTACTCACCAAAGAAGGTGTGCCATATCATCGTGGCCTGCTGTATGCTTCACAACCTGGCTTTGCGATGCCAGGTGCCTTTCCTGCAGGAGGATGGTCCAGATGGTGGTGTTGTAGCAGCTGTGGAGCCTGTGGAGAGTGAAGAGGAGGAAGACGACGGGGACGACACAGACAACAGGGACACAGTGATACAACAGTATTTTCAGTAGCACACAGGTACGAATCAACCCCGCCATTTTACATTTACTTAAAGTCTCCTGCCTCTCTACTGTCTGTGTTTCCCTCCAGTTCCTGTTAACTGAGTTGTGACTTTCCCTTCCGTTTTCAGAGCTGTGGGCCCCACTGCGTGACCTCTGCTTTGTTTGCCCATGGACTACAGCTGTGTGACAGTGGTATGTTCTCATCACAATGTAACTGAACATTTTGGCACCGTTATGTCTAATACATTTGTTCAAAATACAGGCAGACTCCAGATTTTTTAAGTGCAATAAGTGATTTTATTAAAGTGCTAAATTTAGGAACATGATTGTAAAATGGTGATGGGTGATGGTGGAGTAATGTCCATGGCAGAGTCCAGTTTTCAGTCTCACAGGTGCATTGTCCATATGCCTGTGGAAGGATGGAGCAGGGGCAGTTTAAGTTTGGACACGGTGACAATGTGGGACAGTGGGATGACATCAGGGGGTATCCTTTGCTGGCGGAGGTCTTGGCATCCTACTCTGTCTTCTTCTGAGATCTCAGGTACCGCTTGCGGGGTAGTTCTTCTTCTGCAGGAGGTGGGGTTCTGGTGGCCTGTCGTTGTGTGGGGGCCTCCTGTCCACTAGCGCCGGCGGAGGTGGTAGGCTGTTCCTGGTCCATGCTAGTGACAGGGGCCCTTTGTGGTGCCACATGGTCCCGCAATGTGGTGACTATCTGGTTAAGGGCCACGACGATGGCCCCCATTGCGGAACTAATGTTTCTCAGTTCCTCTCTGAACCCCATGTACTGTTCCTCCTGCAGTACCTGGATCTCCTGGAACCTGGCCAGTACCGTAGCCATCGTCACCTGTGTTAAATTATGCACACAAGAGGGATAAGACTGTAAACGTCTCTCCTACTCTTTCTTACTCCGAATCCATTAACATTTGGTTTCACTAATTAAGCGATATGAATGGATATCGGCTAAAAATGATGTGGCGACTGACCGATACTGCTTTTGCAGTTTATTGTTTCTCCTGTTTCTTGTTTCTTCAACTAGAGGTTACCGTGTACTTAAGAACTTTCCTTCACTGAATATTAATTGTAACTACCCTCGGTTTTACAATCGTGCATCTTCTCTATCTTGTATTTTTTCTAGTGGTTTGAATACAATTCACCCACTATATATTTTTTGCATGAGAGGCACTGAGTGACATGTCTATGATGAGGTAATAATCCTATCAAGTATCATACGGTTTTTTTAAACTGTTCTTTTTCTCTTTGTGGATGCATATACTCAGTTCATAATGGAATTTAGAGCCTGCTACCTCCCTGAGGGAGCCCACCAGTAATACTTGGAGGGTGAGCAAAATTTAAGTTTTCTATCAGCACTCTAGATGTTTTTGTGTGTATTCACTAAGGCACATTTGGGCATTTAGTCACAATCGTTTTTTTTTTGGCGCTTTCACGAGGTTATGTAACAACCTATCAGGTACGGTGATTAAGATAACTGTTGCTGAATAGGTTATCCTTTGACGTTGGTTTTCTTTGTTTTACCTTTTAGGTTTTGAATAAATTAATGCACAAAGCAGTTTTCATAAAGGATTAGGTACGTAAATAGGTCCTGATGAATCGCATGAGATCAATTTCAACTCAATATAGCGAGAAACATGTTGACCCCTTGATTGAGTATCACAGTGATTCTGTATACTCTTTTTTGTACCCTTTTTTTACTTGAATTTCTAGTGAAAATTGTTATAATTTCAAGGGATTGTATACATTAATTTACTATATCCCTAACACAATGTTTTTAACTATGCCAGGGGTTTAAATATCTGAATAAATAATTTTTTACCCTTAGTCATTTTTAATCTCTTCCATACCAATCCTCTTTCTTTTTTTCATCTGACCGGCTCTACACCAACTGCCTAAAAGATCTCCGGCAAAGAGCCCCTCTGTGGGGCCCGTCAGGCATTGCAGTGCCGGCCTGACGAGGAGCATAGCCCTATGATGAAGCATGTCACCGGACGGTGAGTGAGGGCTCTTGCTTCAAGCATATTGCTTCCCCCCCCTTTTTTTGTCACTGGAAACCTGTCTTTACCACTATAACCCTCGATCTCTTTTTTTCTCTGATTTTGGAACTGTGTGTAAACTTTGTGGAGTATATAATTGGGAGAAATACACACTGGACCAGGAGATATTCGTTTTTTCTCCAAATCTCCCGTTCTGCCCCTCCTTTTTTGAAAGTGGTGGTATGCTCCCATGATGGAGGAGAGGGCCTCTTGGAGAGTGGGTTCCCTGGGCCTGTCCCCCCCCTGTCGCACAGCAACCCTCCCAGTTCCCCTGTTTCCCTGGGCCTCTGTCCCCTGGACCGTGTGCCCACTACCACTGCCCCCAGGTCCCTGTTGTTGTTGGGGTGGTGGGTCAACCTGGGTGCCCTGTAGTGGTGGACACACCGCTGATTGACGTAGGCATGGGCCCGCTGGGTGGGAGCTGTGCTGGTGTTCCCAGAGGGGGTTAGGTCTGCTGTAGCCTGTGGCTGTCTGTGGGGAACCGACTGTCCCGAGGTCCCCGATGGGCCGGGCTGGTCATCTGGGTCCAGGGAGACAGAGCTGCTGTCATCACTGGGGGCCTCTTCTGGGGGTGGGATGGACATCTCTGGACCCTCCGTGGCGGTGTGCTGGCGTTCGGGTCCTGCAGGGGTATAAGAGTATGGTTATTGCTTCTGTGTGTGCCATTTCGTGTAATGGGTGGGTGGCCGTGTCCCCCAGTGCTGGCATTCCCTTGTGGGGGCTTTGTGATGGTGGCTTGTGGGGGTGATGGGTGTGTGCAGTGGGCATGCTTTGGTGATGGGTGTCCATGCTTTGGGAAGGCATGCAGGGCTAGGTTTTGGGATGGGTGGGTTGTGATGGTGAGCCATTAGCAAGGAGTTGGTGTGATGGGGGTGAGGGTGGGGGTATGATTTGGCATGCAGGTGGGGTGGGGGGAATGAAGTAGTGAAGATTTGACTTACCAGAGTCCATTCCTCCGCCTACTCCTGCGAGGCCCTCAGGATGCAGGATGTGCAAGACTTCCTCCTCCCATGCTGTGAATTCTGGGGGAGTAGGTGGGGGTCCGCCGCCAGTCTTCTGCACCGCGATGTTGTGCCTTGATACCATGGAACGCACCTTCCCCCGTAGGTCGTTCCACCGCTTCCTGATGTCGTCCCGATTTCGTGGATGCTGTCCCACAGCGTTGACTCTGTCCACTATTCTTTGCCATAGCTCCATCTTCCTGGCAATGGTGGTGTGCTGCACCTGTGTCCCGAAGAGCTGGGGCTCTACCCGAACTATTTCCTCCACCATGACCCTGAGTTCTGCGTCAGAGAACCTGGGGTGTCTTTGGGGTGCCATGGGGTGGTGTGGATGAGGTGAAGGGTGGTGTATGTGTTGTAGAGTGTGGTGAGTGCGGTGGTGTGTGGTGTTTTGTGCGTGGATATTGTGTAGGTGATGTTGTGATTTGCCTCTGTGTGATGGTGTACTCTATTCTGTGCTGTCTCTCTCTGTCCTTCAGTCGCAATTGTGGTCATAGGGGTTTGTGGGTGATGTGGGTGTGTGTTTTATATTTAATTGGGTGTGTGGGAGTGGTGTGTGTATGTGTCTCAGGTGTGTGTATTTTGAATTATCCAATGTGGCTGTGTTTTGTAAAGGTGTGTGTATTTTGACCGCGGTGGTGTGTACCGCCAATGGAATACCGTGGTTGAAAGACCGCTGCGGGGATTTGTGGGTCGGAATGGTATGGGCGTATTTCTGTTGGCATGATGGTGGAGGTTTGGTCATCGCCAGTTTCCCGCTGACCTTTGGTGTGGCGGACTTTTGTTGATGTCGGGTTTTTGGCGGTTTGCCAGTTGCGGGTCAGAATGACCGTGGCGGTTTACCGCGACCGTGGCAGTGTTATGGCGGTCTTCTGACCGGCGGTAAGCGCCTTTTACCGCCGAGGTCAGAATGACCCCCTCAATCTGTTAATTAAGGCCTGATTTAGATATTGGCAGCGTTAACGCCAAGCCGCGTCTGCGGCGGGCCCGAGTAGACTGTCAAGTCAGCGGTGTTCTGCCCGCCGTATTTAGATGTATTGCAGCTGCGCTGAAGACATCCACAACAGGGTGCTCTTTATAGCCCTCAAGCAGGTGGTTTCCACCAGCCATATTTAAATGCTACAGTTGGTCAGGCAGTGTACTAGCGGCGGTTTGCCTACTGAGGTAGGACATTGCTGTACCCAAAGGACATCAGACACTGCCAGTGGCAATGGAGTAGAGGTATGTCACACACACACACTGCCTTTCACTTATGTGTCCCCCTGCATTACACATGACATAATCATCCCTACACAAACTCACACACAACACATCACAACAGCGACCACCACACAGCAACACTCACTTTAGTCTTCACGTAGCAACACAAGACACAGCACAACATACACAACTTCATCCATACCATATACAAGTGGCACACACACTGACACAACTACATCACCCACTCCAGCTCCCTCCACCTCAACCAGCCAACCGCATCGCACACACACATACACGTACTGACACACACTCAACTTGATGCACAAAATGACAGGTACAGGTCCCCTTGCAATGTGCACACATCGGCACAGTTGGTAAATGTGAATATAGCATCATTGTGATGCCAGCATTCATTTGGCAATGAATACTGGCACCATAATGACAGCTGTGTATGTGTTCAATATGTGTTGAGTACCAGTGTGTCCCCATCTGTGCTTGACCCACCAGTGTCCCCGACATATGCATGTTGCAATGTCCAGCGAGGGGGGGGTTTTCTCTGGGGTCCTATAGCAGTAGCGATGGAGGATCCTGTCCAGTCCTGTCCAGTAGTATCCAGTCGGAAATGAGAGTGGAATCAGGAGAAAAGGTGAATTTTCAGCCCCTTTGTCCCCAATCCGCCAAGTACAAAGTGGAGGTCAGAGCACCACTTTTTGCTTGGTGGTAAGGCACATCCAAATCTGCTCGGCAGTAGATGTGGCTGGAGTCCTGCTGTCGGCCACTCTTTCCTATGGTGCCTTCGCAGTGGGTGGCAATCCCTGGCAGAGTTGGTGGGACTTGGGCAGGTTATCGTCTATGGGGTGTAGGAGGCAGGCCTGGTGTGTAGTGGGTACCTATGGTACTTACACCTCATACCAGGTCCAGTTACCCCTTATTAGTGTAGTGTAGGCAGTGTCTAGAGGTCAGGCTCTCTAAAGGTAGCTGTGGATGAGCAGCCAAGGCTTATCTAGGAGACATGCAAAGCTCATGCAATACCACTGTAGTCACACAGTACTCAAACACATGACAGAAAATACTCAGTGTTACAAAAATAAAACTTTATATCGGTGACACAATCACCAAAAATACCATAGAGACTATTCTCCATTAGAAGGTAAGTAAAACACAAATTATGTACACTAGTATGCAGAAATAGGCATAAAACAGTTAGAAAACAGTGCAATTAGTGAAAATCACAATAGTTAGAAATGGTCCTAGGGGGAGCACAAACTATATACTAAGAAAGTGGAATGCGAAAGTCGTCGCCCACCTAGGCAAATGTAGTGTGTAGAGGGGAGCTGGGAGTACTAGAAAAGGCCAAAAGTAAGTACCACAACCCACCCCAGTGACCAGGAAAGCAGGGGTAAATCACTGTAACTTTCCCGGAACACACACAGGAATGAGAAGAAGAATTATGCAAAACGCAGAAGAGACTGCAAGACACCAACAGTGGATTCCTGGACAAGAAGACCTGTATAAGAAGGGGACCAAATCCAAGTAGCACTGCACAGAATAGTCCAGGAAGAGCAGGAGCCCCAGCTAACCCGGATGAAGGTGCAAAAGGTCAACCACCGGTGAAGAAAAAAAGTCAGCATCCAAGAAGATGAAGGCGGGTTCCTGGAGGATTGCAGTCGGGTTTGTATCGTCGGAGTCCGCCAACAAGCCTTGGTACACGCAAAGCTCGCTGTTAGTGGAAAATGGCACTGCCGGGAACCAGAAAGGACCAGGTGGACTCTACCCAGGAGGGGGAACCAGAGGGGGCCCTCAGCGACACAGGGAGCCCACAGAACACCAGGCAGCGCACACAGGAGTCTCACAGGACAGGGACAAGTAAGTCACAGAAGAGGCCCATGCAGTACTACGACAAAGGCTCCCACGCCGCTGGAGAACCACTCAGGAAGCTGTGCGTCGCAGGATAGAGTGCTGGGGGCCGGAGCTACAAGATGCATGAAGGACTTGGAAGAAAGATGCCAACAAGTCTTGGCAGCTGCAAAAGATGCAGTGCACAGGGATACTGTCTTGTGAGGGGAGGAAAGGTCTTACCTCCACCAAAGTGGGACAGCTGGAAGAGAGGATTGTCGGGACCACTTCAGTCCACCACCTGTAATGCAGGATCCACACAGCTCAGCAGGAGAGGGGATCCACTCAGCCAGTCATTGTCGCAGTTGGTGCCTGCAGAAGCAGGGGAGTGACTCCTTCACCCCAATGGAGATTCCTTCGCTCTTCTGATGCAGGCTGAAGACAGGCTGTCCTCAGAAGATGCACGAACGGGAAACTGTTGCAGTTGCTGGCAGGAGCCGGAGATACAATGTTGCAGAAGGCGTCTTGCTTCTCTGCTGCAGCTTGTAGAGTTCCTGGAGGGTCTAGATGCAGTTTCTTCAGTGGAAAGTCAAAGTGGAGGATGCAGTGAATTTCTGCTTGAGTCTTGCAATCCGAATCTGAGGAACCACCCAAAGGAGAGACCCTAACCAGGTAAGCACCTATCAGGGGAGGGCTCTGATGTCATCTGCTGGCACTGGCCACTCAGATGCTCCCAGAGTTCCCTGCCAACCTTGAATCAAAGATGACAAAACACTGGGGCCCTCTGGAGGAACTCTGAGCACCACCCCTTGGGTGGTGATGGACAGGGGTGTGGTCACTCCCCTTTCCTTTGTCCAGTTTCGTGTCAGAGCAGGGACTGGGGGTCTCTGAACTGGGGTAGACTGGTTTATGCAAGAAGGGCACCAAATTTGCCCTTCAAAGCATTTCCAGTGGCTTGGAGAGGCTACCCCTCCCAAGCCTGTAACACCTATTTCCAAAGGAAGAAATCCTTTGATCTGCTTTCCTGGGCTCGAGCTTTTCAAGCAACAGGAGGGCAGAAACCTGTCTGTGAGGTGGCAGCAAATGGGGCTGCCTGGAAAACCTCAGAAGGCTGAAATGGCAATACTGGGGTTCCTCTAAGGAGCCCCCAGAGTGCCTGGAATCATGCAACCAATGCTTGCAAAAGCTTTGGGGTATGATTCCAATCCCGTTTGATACCAAACATGCCTTTGTTCGGAGTTACCATTATGTAGCTGGACATAGGTTATGACCTATGTCCAGTACCTGTGTAAAACGGCATCCCCGCACTCACAAAGCCCAGGAAAATGGTCCTGGAGTTCGTGGGGGCACCACTGCTAATGCAGGGGTGCCCTCACACACAGGTACTTTGCACTCTGCCCTCAGGGCTGGAGGGTCTGCTATAGGGGTGAGTTACAAGTGACCTGGTGCAGTGAAAATGTCAATGAAAGGTTGCTTGCACCTTTTCACGTAGGCTGCAGTGGCAGTCCTGCAGAAGCCTTTGCATGGGCTCCATATGGGTGGCAAAATATATGCTGCAGCCCATAGGGATCCCCTGGAACCCTAATGCCATGGATACCTAGGTACCATATACTAGGGACTTATAAGGGGGCACTAGTATGCAATTTGTTGGTGAAATACAGAGTCCTGGGAGAGAGAGCATAATCAATGGGTCCTGGTTAGCAGGATCCCAGTGAACACAGTCAAACACACTGACATCAGGCAGGAAATGGGGGTAACCATGCCAAGAAAGAGGGTACTTTCCTACATGGGGCCACCAACATCTAAATCCGATGGGCAGACTGTCATAGTGGCAGATGGGTTTTCAGTCAGAAAACCAACAGCAGAACTGTTACCACCAACATCTAAATCAGGCCCATAGTCTTTATGCCATCCAGGCTTGACTCTCATTCTCTTGGCTGAATGTTTATCTGTTACATGGTCTGTATTCCATCCAGGCTGTACTCTCAAGTCTTGTGGAAGAATGCTCATCATCACTATCCATCCAGGCTTAACTCGCAGTCTCTTGGCATAATGTTCATCAGCACTATTCCAGTCAACAGCAGTCTGATGCCCTGCCAATGCATTGCTTCGGGAAACTGGGCAATCATCCATGTTTACCAACGGAGACATAGGCCTTTGTTAGAAATGTGGTCTCTAGTTGGCATTGGGTTTGCACCCTATCCTAGTAGAGACCCTCCCTCTAGTCAGGATAAGGGAGATACCCGCTCAGATAACCCCAGCTCACCCTCTTGGTAGCTTGGCACGAGCAGTCAGGCTTATCTCGGAAGCAATGTGTAAAGCATTTGCACATAACACACAGTAATAAGTGAAAACACTACAAAAGAACACCACACCAGTTTTAGAAAAATAGCCAACATTTATCTATATAAAACAAGACCAAATACGATAAAAATCCAACATACAGTAATAAAATATGAATTCTTAAAGATTTACTCAAAAGTGCAGTTCCTTGAAGTCGATAGCTCCACCTGAGGCTATCACGGCAACAGTTCAGGCTGGCCGTGGCGTTGCAGGCCAGCTACGGTGTTGGGAAGACCCACAAACAGTACCTTGGATTTGCAGGGCGTCGTGATCCTTGTGGTGCACTCCGGAGAGCGGTGTCGATGATGTTGCGGTGTCAGTTCCGGAGTCGGTGCAGGAGTCGTCGGGCCCTTGAGGTCACACACATTGCAGATCAAACTCCAGGCTGATCAAGTCAGGTGCGCCAGCGTGGATGATGTCGGGGCTGCGGTGCGAAGCGGGATGATGCAATGTGCGGTGCCCCCGGTCACAGTGCAGGCAGGGGCTCGGTGACGCCGTCCAGCGGCGTCGGTGAGACCAGGGCTGCGGTGTGAAGTGGGGTGGTGCGACGGGCGGTGTCCACAGGTCATGGTGCAGGCAGCGCTGTCGTCGTTGCTGAAGCGCTGTTGTCAGTAGGCCCAAGCCAGCAGTGCGGGACGGGACGGTGCTTCGTGTACCTCACGAGCGGTGTCCACAGGCCACGGTACAGGCAGCGGCGCCAGTGTCAGCAGGGGCGGCGTCATTGGGGATGCCCAGGCTGCAGTGTGAGCAGGCAACGCCAGATTGCGGGGCCCACAGGTCGCGGTGTGAGCACCGGCTCAGTGAAGTCATCCGATGACGGCATTGGGGTGGCCAGTGTCGCGGTGCGAAGTGGGGCAATGCGACTCCGTGTGGCGTCGGCAGGTCATGGTGCAGGCCAGCGGAGTCGTTGGTTGCGTCGCAGTGGTTTCTCCTCTTGAACAGCACAAAACACACTGAACCCAGAAGTGAGACCCAAACAAGTAGGGTCTTAGCTTCTTCACTGCCCAGACCACAGCAAAAGCTTCCCTTTCAATTGCACTCCACCTCTGTTCCCTGGGGAGTAGTCTCCTGCTAAGGAAGACTACAGGTTGGTCTAGGCCCTCTTCGTTTAGCTGTGAAAGTACTGTTCTCACACCATGCTAAGAAGCATCTGTCTGTACCACAAACTCCTTGGAGAAGTCAGGGGCCAGTAGCACGGGGGCCGTGCACATGGCTTCCTTCAGGGTGTCAAACGCGGTCTGGCATGCATCACTCCAGATCACTTGTCTAGGCTGCTCACCCTCTGGTGTTGAGAACACTGACCTCTCCTTGGCCCCTTCAATTAAGGCTATCTGCCAGTACCCAGAGATAAATCAAACATGCTAAGGAACTTGGCTGCCCGCAACCGATCTATGAGCTCATCAGCTCTGGGGATTGGGTGGGCGTCTGTTTTGGCGACGGTATTGAGTCCCCGGTAGTCCATACAGAATTGAAGTTTTGGTGTGGCACCAGGTGCAGCATGGGTACCAGAACCACTGGACTGGACCAAGGGCTGCTCAAGTGCTCAATCACCCCTAGAGTCAACATCTTGGAAACCTCCTCCTTGATGCTGGCCTACACTCTGTCAGCCAACCTGTAAACCTTGTTTTCACAGGCAGGCTGTCCCCAGTGTCCACATCATGCATAGATGGGTGACCCCCGGAGTGAGTGAGTACAGAGTGGCAAAGTGTTCCAGTAATTGGCGACACTCACTCTGCTGTTCTAGAGTCAGAGAAGGGGAGATGACCATGCCTTCTACTGACCCATCTATTGTGCGAGCTTCCTGAAGCGGGCAGTCTGTTTTCGGAAGGCCAGCATGTAACTTAATACATCCTTGGGTGGCTGCCTAGGAGCTTGCTCCCAGCCCTCTTTCACCAGACTCAGAAATCATCTGACCCGGTGTCCATAACACATTTCAAAGGGGCTAAAGCCAACCCCCTTCTGTGGTACTTCCCGGTAGGCAAAGAGAAGGCATGGTAATAGGACGTTCTACTTACACCTCATGGAGTCTGACAGACCCCCAATCATGCCTTTCGGGGTTCGGTTGAATCTCTCAACCAACCCATTACTTTGGGGGTGTTAAGGGGTGGTGAATTTGTAGTTCACTCCACATTCCTTCTACATGGCTTTTATGTACATGGATATAAAGTTGGTACCCTGGTCAGATACCACCTCCTTGGGGAAACCCACTCGGGTAAAGATCCCCATCAGTGCCCTGGCCACAACGGGCGCTGTCACTGTCCTCAGAGGGATAGCTTCTGGGTACCGGGTGGCATGGTCCCCCAAGACCAGGAAGAACCTGTTGCCTAGGGCTGTCTTGGGGTCCAGAGGCCCCACTATGTCAATGCCCACCCTTGGAGGGGGGCCTTACATTTCCCTCCACTTTTGCCACTTGCTTGGCAAGTCTGACAGGATCTGCTGAATGCATCAGAATGTTTTCTCATCTGGGGCCAATGAAAGTGGGTGACAAGCCTGTCAAAGGTCTTGTCTTGCCCCAAATGTCCTGCCAGAGGCACATCATGAGCCAAACCCAGTAGGAAGGCTCTGAAGCGCTGGGGTAACACCAGCACACAGCCTGCCCCAGGTTCAGCAACCTTAGGCTCGCTGTACAGGAGATCATTCTCCCAGTACATCAGGTGATCCTTGGGCTCAACACCAGCTGCCTGGTCTTCGGCTGCTGCCTAAGACCCATGAGAGTAGGGCACACCTTCTGCTCTGCGCAGGACTCCTCCCTGGTCGGACCCCCCTCTTGCTGCAAATGGGTCAGCTCAGGTAGGTCTCCCAGTTTCCCACACCCCTTGCCCTTTCTCGTGGCAGTCACCTGGGCCACTGTTTCAGGCTCCAGGTCTGTCTGATCACCCTGACTGGCTGCCATGGACCGAGTAGTCATGCATGCCCACTGTGGCAACCCCAACATCCCCAAGTGCAACCTGAGCTCCACCTCCTTGCAGGCGGAAGTCTCCAGGTCGTTGCCCAGCAGACAGTCAACTGGCATGGTGGGACTCACAGCTACCCTCACCACTCAAAGGGAACCTGCGCCACCTTATATTGGCGCTCTGAGCTGTCCACTGAAACTACTTGGTGGAATACACCAGGGCCTGTGTGCTCTTTGGACACCAGGTGACACCGGACCATGGCCACACTGGCTCCAGTATCTCTGAGAGCCTTTACCCTCTGCCCATTGATTGTCACCCACTGCCTGTATTTTTTAGTGCTATCAGGCATTAGGTTTCTCTGGACCATCTCACCGTCCCCCAGTGAGACACGGGTCATTTCTGTCAGATCCCTGCCTCCCCCCCCCCCGGACCACCTCCTCTCCCTTCATGTGACCCTCCTGGTCACAAGCAAAGCACTTACGCTGCCCTGCCTCTGCAGGCTTTTTTACGTTTACATTGCTGGTGGCTCCATTTGGAGCCGGCGTCAATGTTCAGGCCCAGCTGGATGTATATTATGTGGCCGGCGGGGGGTTCTGCACCCTGGCAGGCTTCTGTTGACCGTCAGCGCCGATCTCAGCGGGTTTCCCTGCCAAGATCATAATGACCCCCATAGTCCATACATCTCCCGAGGCCAAAATTGCTACATTTGTTTACTCTAGCTATAATTAAAGGACCCATGAACTTGGAACACCCTTTTTCAGCATACCTTGTCTCCTTACCATCACTCTGTCACCTAGTTTCCACCATCCTTCATGCACACAATTCTGTACATCAAAACGTGCTTTGTAGTTGTTTTGATGTGAAGATCTATGCAAAGCTAGATGCTCATCAGAATGACATTCTACATTTTTTATACTCAACACCATTCTTAGCTAGATTAAGTTTGCTGAGAGGTTTCCTACCACTTAGTGAGGCAAATGGTGACATTGGCATCACACTATTAGGCGTGATACGATAAGCCCACCATGCCTCCCTCAACACCACTTTTAAGGAGCTTTTAGTGAGAAGGGCACTTTGAGCACCGATCTTCACCATTCTGTTCATACTCTCAGCTAAGCCATTAGCCTGAGGTGAATAAAGAGCTGTCTTAAAGTGCACAATTGACAGTTCTTTGAAAAATTCACACATTTCCTGAGAGACAAATTTCACTCCATTGTCGATGACAAGACACTTGAGAACTCCTTCCCAGGAGAACTACTCCTTAAGGAATTCTACTGCCACCCTGGTATTGACAGAAGCCACACATTTGGTGACTACTGACTTGAAAGTGTAGTCAACTAACAATATAAAGTATCATTTATCATGAGACATTATTTCAAAAGGGCCAGGAGTGTCTGAACCTAGTTTGGTCCAGGGATCTAATAGGATTTCAACTAGAGATAGAAGAGCAGTGTGTGTCTTTCTGCTTTTATAACTATTTCCATATTGCCAACGATCCTTTACTACCCCTTTCTACCTCAGGTCCATTCCCAGCCACGAATACCATTCTCGTAATCTGGCTTTAGTCATATTTCTCTGCAAATGCTCTTTATGAGCTAAATTGATAAGTTTTTCTCTTCATGTATTTAGGGGTTACCACTCAATTTTCTCTGCAGATTTTCGCTTCTACGATGCACAATTCATCCTTAACACCAGAGAAATCTCAAAGGTGAGAAAAATCTCTGTGTTGTCTGGCCAACCCTTCACATTGAAATCCTTCATGCCCAACAAATCTGTATTCTTTGAATTGGCAACAGCCCATTCATTGTCATCTACTGCAGGTTCGCATACCCAGTCCACCATAGTGTTTTCACCTTTATCTTCACCTGGATCAATAGTCAGCCTTGATAAACAATCATTATGCTATTTAACTGATCCCAGCACATACTAAACACAAAAATTTAAATTGGACAGCTCTTCCAACCACTGTCTAATTCTAGGGGACAGGTTCTCAATCTCTTTGCATTTAAGAATTAGAGAAAGTGACCGATGACCTGATTTGACTGTAAATTGTATCACCCCACAATAAAATGTAAAGTGGAGAACTGCCCAATACACAGCCAATGCTTCTCACCGTATAAAGGTATACTATATTATAAGCACCCTTCATTGAGCAAGTGGCAAAAGCCACCACTTTCATTTCACTATTAACCACCCGAGCCAACACTGCACCTAGCCCTTTGGTACTGGCATCAGTCAATAAGACTGTTTTCTTATAAGCATTGAAATGCCCTAGAGTTGGTAACTTCCCAGTGCTGTTTTAGATGCTCCCAAAAACTTGATCATACTCATCAGTCCAACTGAATTGAGAACCCTTTATCAGTAACACTTTCAACAGCTGGGACAGACTAGCAAAATTCCATATAAACTTTAAAGAAAATTCTGCTAATGCTAAAAAAAGAGCACACCTGATCTTTATTTTCTGGCATGGGAGCCTTAACAATGCTATTGGCTAGGTCAAGTTTTGGGCTTATTCCCTCACCCGAAATGGTGTGCCCCAATTAAGTCACTGTCAATACTCTAAACTTGCATTTTTATATTTTTACAACTAGTCTTGCTTTCTGCAATCGTTCCAATACCTTTTCACATCATTTCATCATGCTCTTGTTGATCCCTAGCATAAACTTAGATGTCTAATAAACCAAATAAGGGTAGCGCCCATATCACCCCCAGTTCCTAGGCTCCCTAAACTAAGATGTAATTTTGATAAAACAACACTTTTGCCAACCCTTCTATGACCTTCTTCATGACACTCTGAAAACATGCTGCAGCTGAGGCTAACCCAAAAGGCATGCAAATTAACCTATAAGCATCCAGGGGTGACACAAATGATGTTAAAGGTCTAGAATCAGGGTCAACCACAATCTGGTGGTACGCAGAGGACAAATCCATGACGCTGACTACTTCTGAGCCTTTTATTAAAGCCAAAGTTTCTGAAATGTTTGGTAGTGGCTGTCTGTTGACTCAAATTAGTTTATTCAACCACTGCACGTTGACACACATCCTAGTTTCCTTACCACCATCCTTTGGGGCTAAAACTATGAGGGCAAGCCACTCAGAACATTCTGGGGGTTATTCTAACTTTGGAGGAGGTGTTAATCCGTCCCAAAAGTGACGGAAAAGTGGCGGATTTACCACCAGCCGTATTACGAGTCCATTATATCCTATGGAACTCGTAATACGGCTGGTGGTATATCCGTCACTTTACCGTCACTTTTGGGACGGATTAACACTCCTCCAAAGTTAGAATAACCCCCTCTGTCTCTTCAATCACCCCTTTCTCATTTGATTTTCCAAGTTCCTGTTCTAGTGTGCCCTAACTCACCTTTGACACACAGGGTGCAACACCATTCTTCAGCGCAATTCTAAGTTCAAAGTTTTTAAGTAGTCCCAATTCATTACCAAATATGTTAGGAAATCTGGATGAAACTCTTCTTTTGACATACATAGTACTTTCTGTTGAGTGTTGGGATTCAGGATTATGCCCATATCCCTTTGATGTCTCCAGCCCAAAAAAGATTGTCACCCCTTTTTACCATACTGTTGGAAAGGTGCCCCTCACTGCCACAATGGAAACACTTCATCCCAATTTCTTGGTTTCAAATTTCTTATCACCATCTCTTTCTTGGTATCTGAATTCTTGCCACTTTCTCTGTCATATTCTTGTCTGAAATTCTCCTTATGGACTTTCATCCAGCACCAGCGCATCCTTTTCCTTCTCATCACTCATTTCACGCACCCACATGCTTGTATTTCTATACCTTCTACTATAGCTATTGCAACCTTCAAATTAGGATTTTTTGTGAGCAATTTCTATGAACTTTGATGTTGTTGGTTCATCTTACAATATGGCCTCTGACTAATGAGTCAGTAAGCTGATCAAAGTCACATGTGCGTGCTAATGTTTTCAAGGTTGCCACATAACTGCCAATTTTTTCCTGTTTCCCCTGCATTCTTGTGAAAATCTTGTGCTTTTCTAACACAAAGTTGAACTGTGAGACAAAATGATTTTCTAGCACCATTACTGGCATATCATCATATATATTGTTAGGCTCACATTCTCCTTGTCCAATGACAATTTCATCCAGACTCTCATACACATTTCTACCCTCAATTCCAAGATTATGTAGGAAAATAGCTTGTTTGTGTATTGCAGAATACTGCCCCCCCCCAAAAAAAAATGTAAGTAAGTATGAACCAAATATCTGCTTCCAACTCTCCCAGGGCAGGATAGGCTCACCCGTGTTAGAAAGGAACTGTGGGGGGTGGGACATACTAGCAACAAACATGATGCACGGGCACTGAGGCAAGGAATAGTGTTTCCTTCTACATTAGCCAGGTGGGTTAGATGGATCAAGGCAGAGGAGGACATTGACACTACCTTGTTCGGTGCCCATTCAGTCAGAGGATCTATGAACTATGGCCTCCAATGCCTTTATTTCAGAAAGCCATCTGGAAGATATCCTTAAAGCAGCAGATTGGTAGAGAGAGTCCACTTTCCAAACATTCTATTTTAAACCATAGGATCATGTTTCTTCTAATGTTATTATACAACTTTAAACTTGTCCTAATCGAGCCTCCGGTCTTGTAATAGAAGGTAAATCTCCCCCGCTAATGTGACAGGAGGTTTGGATTCCATTAAAGACATGGAGGCAAAGATTATTGTTGTGATGTAGTTAGGATAGTATTATTTTATCACAATAGTATAGTATTTTATTACATATTTATCATCATATTAATGTAGATAGGTGTTAGAGTAAACAATGTATAGGAATGGTATTTCCCTTGTTCCTTTCCCCCCTGTGTTCTATTTTGGGTTGATCGGAATGTTGGGAATGAGGCAAAGAGTAGGCTGTGAGAGAACGTGAACGGTTGGAGAGAAGTCCTGTGAAGAGAATAGGCAGTTGAAGCATTGGAGATGGAATAAAGTCTTACCTGAAATTTCTTCAGACTCCGTCTTTATATCACTGGCGACGAGTTGGTGTGTGAGGGGACATCGCCATCTCCACCCCTCTTTTCATTATTCTTCAATTGCTGTCTGGAGGCTTCGTGAGTTAGAATTTCGTCGTTACACATTTGAGGAAAATTTATTTTTTCTTCTCTCAGTCCGGCTGACAGCTGTTACAAAAGCGTGATGTATTTAATGTCTGCGGTGGAGCTTTTCAGCCACATTATCTGAATGAACAGCAAGCGGTAAGAACTCCGTCTGACACTTCAGCAAGTCTGTCATAGGGGGCGCGATTGTTTTCCTGCTTTTATTTCATTCGAAGTAACCTGAGGTAACATTTCCGCGAGTGCGCGCGTCGATGAAAGAGCATTCCGCTCTAATTATAACTGCAATTGAAGTTGACTAGAGGTACGCGGTAGCCTATTTCAACAGCAGGTGGCAGGCTCGCACAGATTTCAATTCTTCTAGTAAGCATATTTTTAACCGGAGAACGAGCGCTTGTTTAAATTGGCTCTGAGGAAACATTTCTTTCAAGTCTGTCAGTGTGGCACGCGCCGGTGAAAGGTGTTCTACACAATCGTACACATTCTGAAACTGGTTTCACTGAGCTCAGAGACAGCGGCATTTTCTGCTTACAGTAATTTCACAGTGGTTTCAAAAAGATTTTATTGACTCAAGTGTTCTGATTAATTCTCAGAAAAGCAGGAACTCTCCAGTAATAAGCACAAACGAAGCCTGTTAAGCACGCTGACAGGCACAGCTTAACCTAGAAATAAACGAGACGAAGCCTGTTAAGCACGCTGACAGGCACAGCTTGACCTAGAAATAAACAAGACGAAGCCTGTTAAGCACGCTGACAGGCACAGCTTTCCCTGTTTATATTTAACAATCCAATGTTAGTCTTCACAATTACACATATTCAAGCAAGTATTTGTAACATATTACTGAGTCTATTGATTTATTACTGTTAACCAAACTCAATTTAGGATTTTCTTTTGTATTTTTTTTTTTTACAACGTGAATATACACTTACATTTACAGTTAATTGTGTATTGATTTGTACAGTTAATCTCAACGTAAAACTTGATTGTACCAATAAGTAATTCCTGTAAAATTCCTGTAAAATGGCAGCTGCGGGCATGTCTCAACCAGTACCTTTTTTGAACGAAATGGGGGAATCGAATGTGCCATGGAAAGAATGGATAAAAATATTTGAATCATATTTAATTGCTATTGGGGGGGATAAATTCAATCCAATCAGGAAACAGCATATCCTTTTACATAATTTGGGTACCCATGGAAGGAAAATATATGAATCCCTACCGGAATCGCATATCCCTGAAGGGCAAGCACAAGATGAGTACGTCACCACATATGTAAAGCTTGAAAAACAGTTTGGAGATAGAATCAATGTAGTTCTTGAACGCCACAAGTTTTTTTCTCGCGTCCAAGGAAAACAAGAGAATGTAGTCAGTTACATTGCTGCATTAAGAGGACTAAGTTCATTATGTAAATGACTCCCTCATACGAGATCAATTAGTTCGGTGCACGAATAACATTAAGATACAGGAGAAATTACTCCAAAGACAACCTGATCTACAAGAAGCAATTGAGATAGCAAAATCTATTGAGCACACGGCCATTTGCCTACAGGAAATCAGGTCCTCTTCTGCTATCGAGCAGGTGAATGAGATTACAGATAACACACCTAGTGAGAATATCCTTAAGGTGAAAACTAGTGAGAAGCTTACACACAAACAAACCAATGTCAGAAGTGGGCTATTGTGTTTTCGTTGTGGGAGTAATAATCATTTAGCCAATTCTTCCCTTTGCCAAGCAAAATCGGCAGTTTGTAGGAAATGTAACAAAAGAGGCCACTTTGCTAGGGTATGTAAGAACCCATCCAAAGTAGAGTCCGATAATAAGAAGTGGGAGGATAACTCCCAAACAATTAAGAAGATTGTGCTTCAAGTCAAAGGTAAAGATTCTGCTCTTTCGCAATATCCTGAATGCACTATATCGGTCAACAACAAAAACATAAGGGTCTTTGCTGATTCTTGTTCACCGTTCACCATAGTAAATGCTGATGATTTCAAGTATGTGACGAAGGACAGTGAGATTGAGTTAACTAAACCTGATGTCAACCCCAAGGGTTACAATAAGGATCCTATTCTCCTCAGGGGCATGTTCAAAGCAGTCATTTCTTTTAAGGGTCGCTCTACAGTCGGGAGAATTTACGTGGTAGAGGAAGGGTCTAGTTTACTAGGATGGCAACATCAAAGGGAACTTGGAATAAGGTTAGATCCTAATGATCCTGTAGGCGGGCGTCGCTCGCCTCGCCTACGAACATCCAGACTTGGTGTTCGCCCGACGCCTTCCCCGACTTGCGCCCACGTCGTCAGGGAGACGCGTGGGGGCGGAGATGGCAATCGCCACCCAACTTCCGGGTTGCCGGATCTTTAAAGATGGAAGACGCCGCGAGAGAGGAGGAGGCGGTGAAACCGGAGCCGAAGGAATTCCCTGCTGACAACAAACAAGGAGAACAGGAGCCGAGAGCGGACTCCGGCGGAGAGAAGACGGCCGGAGCAACGAACCCCAGAGGACACGAAGTAGCCCAGGAGGGTCGTGGCTAAATAAGGTACGGGCCCTTTTTAAGGGCAACGACAGTAAGGGGAACGAAGGGAAGGTGGGGAAAGAACAGGAGGTGGAAGCAGGGAAGGATACCCAGGGCACCCTCCCACTCACTTCTAGATAAAGAGAAACCTCCCTCCCTCCTCCTCACAAAAACCCTGTTTTCTGCACTGAAAGAACAACTCCATAAAAATATTAGAGTTTGTTAACCCCTCACTACTTCCCTCACAACCACCCCTCTCCCCTCACTAATCACAGAAGCCAATAGACCAAGGAAGTATCGTCCCACTTACCTGCTGTATCCTCTGTTGTTCTTCCGAGGGAAACCGTGGACCAAGGGGAGGACCTCTGAAACTCGCCACCTGAAAGAGAGAAGATTAAAGAAACCCTTAAGGACCTCGGGCCTCCCACAGAGTAGAAGAAGAAGAACAAAAAGGAGGAAAGAAAGGATACTATCCTATACATGTGTTCACCCTCTTACAGAATGTAAAATAAAGCAAGAAAAACCCCTGCCAAGGGTTACAAAACTCTGAGTCTGCGTTCTCTGTATCCCAGGCCATAGCCCCAATCCCCCACAGATCCCGAACTAGTTTTAGTTGTAGACACCTCTATTGCTGATGATTAAATTTTTCTGAAATTTCCTGAAAATTTTTGTGAAGAATTAGGCCTTCTTAAAAATTTTCAGCACAAAATTAAACTGAAACCTAATTCTAAACCTATAATACACAAAACCAGACCCATTCCTCATCTATTGAAAGATGCAGTCAAAAAAGAACTTGAAAGACTGCAGTCTTTAGAAATTATACAACCTATTGAATGCTCAGAGTGGTTAGCCCCCATAGTCGTAGCTAAAAAAAACAATTGCAATGACATTAGGATATGTGTGGACCTTAGAGATTTAAACAGGAACATCTGGGTAGAAAGGCATCCCCTTCCTAGAATTAATGAATTGTTAAGCACAATGGGTGAAGCTGGTTACTTTTCGGTACTCGATCTGTCGAGTGCATATCACTAAGTACGATTGCATCCTGAATCCAAATTGCTTACTGCTTTTACCATTCCTTTCGGCTCATTTATGTTTAATAGGATGCCCTTTGGGCTGGCTTCAGCAGCAGCAGTATTTCAAAAAATCATGCAACACATTTTAGGTGATGCTAAGTGCACACTCTGTTTCCAAGACGACATCCTAGTTTATGGAGCTAATGAGGAAGAGCACAAGAATAATCTGATTAATGTGTTGGATAAATTGAAAGCAGCAGGTCTTACTTTGAAGAAAGACAAGTGTCGCATAGGAGTTAATTCTGTAGAGTATTTAGGCCACATTATTTCCAGGGATGGATTCAAACCCAAATCTTCATTGGTGGATGCAGTGATAAAGGCAGAAGCTCCCAAGAATAAAGATGAATTAAGATCTTTTCTGGGCCTAACTGAGTTTATGGCAAAGTACGTGAAGAATTTTTCCTCGATATCATTTAGCCTCAGGGAGTTACTCAAAAGTCATGTTCCATACGACTGGTCTGAACACCATGAAAATGCATTCAAAGAAATTAAATTAGCCATATCTAATGCTCCTTGCCTATGCACTTTTGACCATAAAAGGAAAACAATCCTCACCACGGATGCTAGCAAACGGGGTTTAGGTGCTACATTGTCTCAGATTGTGGATGGCAATGAAAGGATTGTAGCTTTTGCGTCCAGGGCTTTGAGTAAAGCAGAAGCTAACTACTCTGTCATAGAGAGGGAGGCTTTAGCGTGTTATTGGGCCATCAAACATTTTAAATTTTTCTTATGGGGCATTCAATTTGACTTGAGAACTGATCACAAACCATTGGTTTATATTTTCTCGTCCAAAGGATTTCCCAACAGTACACCTAGAATTGCTAGATGGATTTTAGGTTTAGAACATTTTTATTTTAAAATTGAATACCTCCCTGGCAACAAAAATACAGCTGCTGATTTCTTATCCAGAGTCCCATTAGACATTAAAGAGGACTTTGAAGTTGAAGAATTCCCTATTATGATGATTAACATTCCTTCAATCAGTAAGGAGGAATGGATGTCGGCGTCAGAACTTGACGAGTCATTAACTTTACTTAGGACCAAGGCAAGGGATGGGTGGCCAACGTCTAGGAAGGACGTTGAAGAAATCATCAGCAATTACTGGGAGGTGAGTTATGAAATCAATGAGCATAATAATCTAATATTCAGGAATGATAAAATTATTCCACCACAAAATTTGAGACTCAAGATCATTAAGTTAGCCCATGAAGGCCATTTAGGTAGAAGCCTTACCAAAGCTAGATTGAGGGAAAGGTTTTGGTTTCCCAACATGGATGCCATGGTTGAGCGTGAAGTTAAAACTTGCTCAATTTGCGCACTTAGTGACAAAAGTAAAATAGTTCACAAGATCCCGATTTCTCCTGTCGAAGTACCTGATAAACCCTGGGCTAAAGTAGCCTTTGATATCATCGGCCCTATCAATCTTCCAGGTGTTAGTAAAAGATTTGGCTTAGTTCTGATCGATTACCGATCACATTGGATAACTACCAAATTGGTCAATCAAATAAATACTGATGCAGTCATTAATTTTCTCAAGGACTCCTTTGCGGTGGAGGGTATTCCGGAAATTCTCATTACGGATAATGGAGTTCAATTGACATCCTTGGCAATGAAGAACTTCCTTGAATCCATTGGAGTAAAACACCTTACTACAGCTCTTTATTGTCCAAGAGCTAATGGTCTAGCAGAAAGGACGAATCGTATGATCAAAGATTGCATTCAACTAGCGAGTATCAATCACTTGAATGTAGAGAATGCTATCAGGGATATGTTGTGGGCGTATCACACCACTCCCAATTCCATCACAAATGTTTCCCCATTTACAGCATTGAAAGGCAGGAAGCCTTGTACCAAATTCTTTCCTGTCTGGTTAGGGGGTGGGGATAAGTGTAAGTACTCTACCCGTCTTAGTAATATCAGAATCTCCAAACATCAAGACAAATATAAAAGTAGGTATGAGACCACACAAGGGGCGAAAAAGCAAGATTGGAATATCAATGATCAAGTGTATATTAAGAAACCTAGTGGTGGTGTACGGGCAGGCATGAAAGACACCAAATTCATGGGCCCTTTCCGCATTGATAAAGTTAAGAAAAATGTTGTAATACTAGATAATGGTCAATGCTGGAGCATGGACAGACTTGTTAAGTCGTCGGCATCTAGTGAAGAAGAAAAGGGGAACATGATGGAAGAATCTGTGTTGGAAGGATTGGCAAAAAACTATCCTGGAAGCAAGTTCCAAAGGAAGTTGGGACTTTGACAAATCAACCCTCCAATATGGCACAAAGACTATGAAATGACCTCCAATATAACATAAATGAACAAGGTCCGATGAAATCTGGGAAATGATAATTTTATGAGTTAATGTATGAATATAAATATGGTTGTAATTTGAGTATATAGTTGTAATCTGTTATTAGTTATTTGACACTCTGTGATTTTATTATCATATAGCCTTATTAGTAAAAGGTCAATGTGTTATATCAATATTCGTTAAAGGGGAAGATGTGTTGTGATGTAGTTAGTATAGTATTATTTTATCACAATAGTATAGTATTTTATTACATATTTATCATCATATTAATGTAGATAGGTGTTAGAGTAAACAATGTATAGGAATGGTATTTCCCTTGTTCCTTTCCCCCCTGTGTTCTATTTTGGGTTGATCGGAATGTTGGGAATGAGGCAAAGAGTAGGCTGTGAGAGAACGTGAACGGTTGGAGAGAAGACCTGTGAAGAGAATAGGAAGTTGAAGCATTGGAGATGGAATAAAGTCTCACCTGAAATTTCTTCAGACTCCGTCTTTATATCAATTATCCCACCCTATCCTCCCGGATAGTTAAGAAAAAAATGTTCTTCTAGTTTAAATGCAGTTGTCAGATCCTACGATGTCATGGATGCTGGTCTTTTCGGATGGATACTTTGTACACTGGAATGCTTCATGTTTTCCTGTTATGTTACAATTAAAGACATGTCAAAAATGGACTTTTTGGATTTCTCTGCTATTATGGCTCAGCAGGGATAATTATATCAGAGACTGTTCACTGATTGGTGCATCACGCGAGGTCACAGCTGATCTACACAGCTGACCTCCTTCATACTTTTGCTTATCATTTTCCTTCTATGTTATGTTTCTCTTTGCTGCTGGAGCTATAAATAAAGAAAATAAGTCATATTTGAGCCTGGTTATAAGTGAACTTTTCAAAACTCCTGTTTCTTTTAGTGGGGCATTTCCCACTGTTGGTGTAACCATAACACTGAAACTAGGTCACACTACTATGTTTGCAATTGCCAGAGCTGAAGTAAATTGAGGAACTTCTAACTCTTCACGGTTCAGTAATTATTGCTATGTACCAAACTAGAGGGCTAGTTAAATATCACCTTGCCTGTAAAGTAGCAAAATATTAATTTGCCCTCCCAATGAGTCAGGACACTCTAGACTGCTATTATTTTTTTGGACTTTGAATTCCCTGTACTAGCCTCACCCCCACCCCCCCAGGAGAAGAGATCTAAACGCCCTCAGTAGAATGCAGAATGAAGAACTCAAAAATCTGATTCCATTTCCAGTCTACACAATATATAGCTCACATTTGTCTTTTGTTTTCCTCTGCCATCCTTAGAGAAAGACTGCCATCACCGCTCCTTCTGGGTGTGGTAGGTAAAATGGCTGTCATTTTTGGGGAGGCGGGAGGAGCTGTAGTTCCTCCGCCAAGCTCTGGAAGGCTGTTGATTCCCTCTACCTCCAGCAGAACTCTGGGAATGGAAATTTGGGTTTTGGTGCTGAGGTTGAAACTCATTTGCTGTTGTAGCTATCTGTAGGGTATCTGAACTTGCGGCTTCAAGCACCTGCCACAGCTCTTAAGAGAAATGTATCTCTATACCTACCGACTTTGTACTTCAGGGTCTTCAACACACCATTTTCTGGAACTTTTGATTGCCCAAGATCGAAAGAGAGTGGATCTACAAAATGAAGGTTTAAATCTTTTTTTACACTGTTGGGGTTACAGAGGTATGGCGCAGCCAATATGTTTGTTGCATGACTAGATTCCAGAAATAGACTTCAGCTTAGAAATCAGCAGTGTCATTTTGTGCATTATCTCTTCAGGCATGATAATCTGCTCTTTAAAACATTTCATTACAGACTCCATTTACACCATAACATTATACACATTTCTGGAGAATTCAGGCAGCTGCAGTGATTACTACAAAGAAGTGGCCTGGTAATATAGTACCTTTTGGAAAAGATCTGGCATGTCAGAGAGACCTGTTTACTGACTATCGGAAATTATGTTCCTGCTAGTTATATACCAAAATTTCCGGGCATGTACAAAACTACTGGCAAAAAGGCTGCTAGTAATATTCATACAGACCAACTGTTGCAGCAACATGTTTCCTGGACAGTTCTACATTGCATTGTACAAATGGGAATCTGGTGTCTATCTGTGTCTGAGCACACCATCATACCCATGTACAGAATGTGCATTTGACAGATGCATATACTGTGTACTTGTCCTCATTTGAAATTAAACCTTGCTGTTCTATGTGGTGTTGTTTGTTCAACTTAGTAAACAGCCAAGTCTCTGACCACCTACTTGTGGTCCTGTGAGGTGCAATACTGGTTTCCTCTCAAATTGAGTTACATATATGACCATGGAAATATTATTGTTTCTTTGCATTGGTGTCCCGTGATGTTCAGTTTTTGGCTGGAACACATAAAAGAGCAAACATTCCTTGGGATAATTGTCTTTACACCTTGTTCCACCATACATATTACAGACTTCATGTCCGTGAATGAAGAAACCAGCCACGGCCCATCCTAATGGGTTAAAGGGCCATGGGCCACACACCCTCACCTTTTGGCCACCATAAAAAAAAGTCTGTCAGACTGAGCAAAGGTCAGCCTGATAGACACACTTTATTTTCAGGTCTGGCTACCTGAGTTGAACTTTGCTGGGCTGAAGAAGTCGCAGCTCCTGTGGGTGTTACATCTTCAGCCTGAGAAAGCACCTCAAGGCCCTTGCTCTCGAGATGAGGGGGGAGCGTCACTGATGGCCTCAGACATGGGTGCTTCAGTTCTAAGACCTGAATTGCTCAGGGCCAAGTGTCAATCACTGACACTATGTCACAGACTGGGGTGGAGTCAGCAGTCTCACTGACCCCATCCCACTCTGTGATGAGTGAAGGACGACATGTTGGAGAGCCCTCTTGTGTATGTATTTATCTTATAACAATTTTACATCCCAAGGATACATTTGATCCTTGAGTGAAACAATGTTTTTGCTATTTGAATAAAAGGTGGCCTCTACGATATGCACCAAGCATTACCATAATGTGTGAAGTCTCATTATTAGATGTTTTAATTTCTCCTACCTCAGAAATAGATAGTGATCTCTGTGAGTCCTACACATCCCTCTGCTGCATGATTGCCCTCCTGCTGGACCTGTAGTGGTGGTACATCATTATCAGAGTCAGAATCAGGCTCTCTGGGGATGTCATGCAGACTTTTTTTCATAGCAATATTGTGCAGTATAACTCATGTGGCGATTATCTAGCAGAAAGTATCCCATCTGTACAGTAGTGCCCTGCTGGTCTTGTGAAGGCTGCAAAAGCAGGACTTCAGGCTCCCAAAGGTCCTCTCTATTATTGAACATGTTGTCCTAAGTGCTCTACTGTACTGCCTCTCACATCTTGTCCTTGGAGTCAGGTATGGTATGAGTAGCCAGGAGTGTAAAACACTGTCACCTTAAGAGCATGAGAAGGAAACCATCATGTTACATTACACACACCGTCCTGGCCACTGTTTTAATTGAGTCTGCAATTCTCTTACCTAGTAAGAAACCATTGCCAAATTCACCCTCTGCCAGTCAGTGTTATATTCCACTGTAGCAGGACATGAATGAATCATGGGTGCTGCCTGGGATTCTGGCCACATGGTCTGTTATGATACAGCATATATCACACACTACCTGCACATTGAGTGAGTGTACACTTTTCCTTTTACCGTATACATATTCAGTTTCTGAGGGGGGCATATGGCAATTTGTGTGCTATCAACACAGCCAATTACATTGAGGAACTGTGCTACCCTGCAGAACAACAATTTGGGTTGTTGCCGTAATTGGGGTGTATTGGGGAATGATATATATTGGTTAATCTTTCTCACCATAGTGTTCAGGAACCTGTGGGAGAATCTGGAAAAGGCACTTTTTTACACTCCTTCTGCCGCTGCTATGACCCCCTGGTAATTGCCAGAAGCTAAGAGGTGTACACAACACCATACCTGCACATGAGGTGGGATTGTGTTGTTTTGAGTGTTGTAGCCAGTAGCTGAGGTTCCAACTCAGCAATAAAATCAAGTATTATCTGACTATTCAGTCTGTACCTCTCAATAATCTTCTCCTCAGTTTGTTCAGACAGGGTGACCCTCATCCTAAATATCGTCTACTATCTCCTCCTTCTTCTCTGCCTCACAGCCAAAATACTTCTCCTCCTCCTCGCTAGAATGAACAAAGCTGCCATTTAGAAAGAGCCAGATATATTTTGGGTGCCTTTTCATAGTTTACATCTGGTTACCACCTGATCTAAATCGCTGGTAATTGCATTTCCTAAATGACCATTTTGCGACTATTCGCAATTACAAAATCCTTTGTACATGCGGTTAGCAATTCACAATTACGAAATCCCTATTTGCAGTTTATTATTTAGCGATTTCCAAAATGCAATTCCTACAAGACAAATCTCATTTTGCACCACCGCAAATGCTCGTACATACTAACATGGCATTTTGCATTTCCTAATAGCCCGAAATAGCAATTCTCACCATTAAGAAATGCAAAATTACTTTGTACATATCGGCCAAGGTGCCTTGCCCGGCTCGGTAAGTGGTAAATATACTTATTCATTTGTTTCCTTTTTGTTTCTTGAGGACTGCTTTAGCGACCTATTTAAGCATTTGGATGAGGTCTAACTGTCCGCTGAGTGGATGGGACAGTATAGGCCTGATTCATGGTTGATGGGCAATCCTGTATCTATCTGCGGTGTGGAGCATGCACAAAAAAGATGTTGTTTTCTTCATTACAGGCGTGCTGGTTAAGCCTGTTTTAAAATAGTGGCATTGTGTCTTCTCGTAAAGGCCAGATTTCATTACTAAAGAAAACCTGAGTATTTCAGGAACTTCCTCACTTGCGTTTTGCAGTCACAGCGGAAGCAGTTGTTTTCTCAGAGCAAACGGACATGGGGGGAGCTTCAAATCCTATCCTCTTTGTGCAATAGTTCCAAAGGATGATTGAGGATGCGGTGGAAGTGACTATTCAGGCTAGAGATGCTCCAATTTCACAGTCTCTGAAGAGGATGATATTAAGGGTCACTTTATTCAAGGGGCAGACTTGGCTGAGTTTATGCAACACCTCATGGATAAGCTTGGTTTTGAGCCTCCTTTACCAGCCTTATTGGAGGAAGACTTTTTCTTGCAATAACAACAGGTGGAACCTGAGCCTCTGCCATTGCATGGTGCAGAAAGGCAGGTTTTGTCTTGCGAGTGGAACAATCTTGAAAAGCAGTCCTTCCCTCGAATTTTATGAAACAATACCCTATTGAGAAGTTATCTAAGGAATGTCTGGAATCTATTAAGGTGAATAACCGTATGGCTGGGCTGACTACACAAGGTACAATCATTTCTTAAGAAGTGTTGCCCTCAGATTTGGTAGGCAAAAAATTGAGGCTGCTGTTAATACGGCATATGCTGCTTCTAACTTTCTTATTCGTGCCAATTTGTACACTGCATACAACGTACGGTACCTGTTAAAGAATGTTCATGCTTTGCCCGACCATCTGATTGAGGGAGTGGATTGCTCTGCGATGATGTCTCGAATGGAGCAACAGGTCCATTTTCTTTCGGACATTTTCTTTGACAATCCTTGTGCATCAGGAATGTCAGCAAGAGCTTCTATCAATGTACACCACCATACTTGGATGAGGTCATGGATGACTAATGCTTCACAAAAAACAATCTTGATGAACATTTCTTTTGCAAGGGGTTAGGGTTTTTGGCCAACGGTTGGAAGACCATGTAAAAAATAAATTGAAAACAAAGTTACTGACCCCAGTACGTTCCTTTTCAAGAGGTACAGGGTTTTCATATAAAAGGGCCTATGGACTGATATCATCTTGGGGTGGTCAGCCCTTTCAAGGCAGGGTTCGTTGCTGGGGGCACTGCCTGGTTGATAAATCCCAGTTCCAGTCCCTCTCCTCTTCCAGTAATCCAACCCCTCCTCCTCCCAAAGCATAACTATCCTCGGTCAGCTCCAGTGTGGGGGGGAGACATTTACTGTTCAAGAATTGCCTCTGCCACTGACACCTGGGCACAAAAGATTGTTTCAAAAGGTTATCTTGTGTCTTTCCAAAGCTATCTAGCCCACCACTTCCATCAGACTTTGTTTCCACACTGTGTAATTCAGCAACAAGCTTTGTTTAAAGACCTCCACCTGTTGCTCCAAAAGGCCACAATCAGATTAGACCCTCAACACCAACATTATCAAGGGTACTATGCTTTCATCTTTCTGGTGCAAAAAGCCTCAGGGGACCTTTCCCCGGTAAACCTTCAATATATTAAATCTACAGCCAATTCTGCCTCTATAGAAACAGGAAGCCTTTCTGTGTTCCATCGACCTCATGGATGCCTATCTACACGTGACAGACCCGGCTCATTCCCACAGTTCCTTTGTTCAGCAGTGAACAGAGTTCACTATCAGTTCCAAGTTTAACCATTCGATCGGGACTTGACACTGAGTTTTCATTCAACTTCTCGCACCTTTGGTGGATTTACTTATTTCTTCCAATATCCAACTATATATGTGTATCTTGATAATTTGTTGATAGCATCATTCTCATTCTCTAAGGCTTTTGAGGATGTGCAATGAGTCCAAATAACACTCTAGGACTTTCTGGTGACTCACAACTAATCTCTGCTGCATCCTTCTAAAACACTCATATTCATAGTTGCTGAGTTCTGGACCAGTGTGGGCCAAGTCTTTCTCATGGAGGAGAGGAAATTGAAATTGACAACACACTTGACATCACTTCTGTCCCAAGATCAAGCATCAGCTTGGACATTGTAAAGGAGTCAGGAGGAGATGGCACCTACATTGGCCATTGTTCCCTGGGCTCAGCTTCATCTGTATTCCCTGGTTTGCCATCTCCTGAAGTTCTGGACCCTGGTTACAGAGGACTATGAAGCCCTTATCACTGTGACCCAGGAAATTAGGGACACTCTTCAGTGGTGGCTTGTGCCTTCTAATAAGGGGGTTTTATTTTCATACTCATCCCACTCTCACACAAACAATAGATTGCAGCAAGACTGGATAGTGCACAGTACACAGCTCTAACAGCTCAGGAACAGTGGCCTCTTCAGGTGGGGATTCAATCATCCAATTGGAGGAAATTGGCTGCAGTTTTCAAGACTCTTCTGCATTTTGCCCCTCTTCTTCAGCTCCCAATGGTTTGCATTCAGACCGACACTCAGGTTGTGAGATATCACTTGAACCGTCAGGAGAGTATGGGTCCAGATCCTCTATATCTCCTCAACTGGAAAATTGGTCTTTTGTCCGAACCCAGTCTCCTCTTTTTATCCATAGTATATCTTCCGAGGAGGGACAATGAGCCCGAGAGCTCACCGAGCAACCATTTTCCATCTTCACTAAGTCCCCATCTCCCCCCACTTCTTTATCAACAGATCATGGAGGGATTTGGGGGTCTCCTTGCTGGATCTATTCACCACAGAACACTCTTCTTTCATCCTTCTGCAGCCTAGTCCTGTCAGAAAAGGCTTGGGGGATGGATGCATTCTCGGTGATCTGACCCTGAGGTTTTCTGTATACGTTTTCCCCAATCCCATTGATACCAAGAGTGGTGAGGAAAATCAGGGTGGATCATGCAGACGTTCCGTTGATAACACCAGAGTAGTCAAGGAGACCACTGTATCCCATTCTCCTACAAATGTTGATATCCCCAGGCTGGATACTTCCCTTTTGGCAGTCTCCTTTGAGGTTGTCCCATCTGTTTCTGGTCTCCGTGTAGAAGTGGAATCTAGGGGTTTGCCATTTGAAAGGTTGACTTTGGATGCTGTGGGCCATTCCAACGAAGTGTCTGAGTGTACTCAACCATCCAGGTGCCCTTCAACTCCTAAGTCCTACAGTCGCCATTGGAAGACCTTGGTGTTACACCAATTCTCTGTTTCCTTTCAAATGCAATCCTAATGAAAGTCTGGACTTCCTGCAAGACGGGATTCTTATAGGTTTAGCTCTATCTATGCTACAAGATCAATGGGCTCCAATTCATGCTTTTCGAGGTACATCAGTGTTACCTATTGTCCCATTGGCATCCTGATTGTAGATAAGCGTTTTACTAGGATGCCAGATAGTTTATTCACTTGTTCCTAACTGGGATCTCCCTCTGGTGCTAAAGGGGCTTCAAAGTACTCCCTTTGAACCTTTGCCTTCCGTGGGTTTCAAATTTCTGTCAGCTAACGTTCTGGCAGGAAGCAATACCAGAGGCTCATTTATGGCACGTTTAAACCCTGTTAACAGCAGCCCATGAAACATCAGTTATAGTCTTAAAATACAATATTCTAAAGATAGATTAACAAGACCAGTCTGATGCCTTCATGATATTCTCCAAGTGACCTGAGGATGTAACTACCTTAGACAGCATGAACTCCTTTGGCTCTCTGGCAGAATGGGCAGAAACATTCCTTTCTGATTCATTCATAGCCCATTTACCCCATCTGGTTAACGTACAAAGGGACTGGCATGTAAGGTTACCTGAGTGTGATGTGCAAGCGTCACTAAATTACACTCTCCAGATACCAAGTGAATAAAGGTAAAAGTAAGTTTAATCTGGAATATTAAGAGTTCACCAGACTATGGCTCACCACATCCAGCAGCACCTAACAACTTCCGTAAAAACCACTGAAAGCATGGAACCAGAATGCAAAATCACAGTCTGGTTTACAACACAATTGCAAATTCCTTGAGACTCCACACAAGGCTGAATAAAAAATAAACAAAGATAAATGCCTTACACTCCACAGCATGTGTATTACTATACAACGAGATTATTTGAAGAAGAATAGAAAGCAGCAATCTGATCTTCATAACATTTCACACGTTACACCATACACAACTTTGGACAATGAGGGAAAGATGGTTAAAATACTGATTGTGACACAACTAACACAGAGTTTTAGTTTATCAGGAAAACAGAAGGTGAACCCATGGGTTAAAAAATATATATTTTTAAATGTGCTATCCACATCTAGGGTCCTGACATCAAACACTCTTTAAAAAGACATAAGACATAATAACATTGTCATTTTTGCTGAAAGTTGTTTCGTTGCAAGCAGGCTATTATCTGACCAAGATAAAAGGCAATCATGGACCAACTGAATGTCAGAGATGAATACTGTGTCTTGAGGTACCTTCATGGAGGAACAGCATACAGATCTACAAACTAGGAAATGTTTCCCTTATGACTCACCATTAGCAAACATTTGACATGTTGAAATAGGTCTGTAATCATTAATTATTGAAGCCTTTCCTCCCGAAAACAAAGAGATCAGTAAATTCATCATCTCTACTAGCGAGGCACAAAAGAGATCAATTTGTCTCTCCACACGCCACCAGACTCCAGACTGAACAATCATATATTTAATTTGATCTTTAATCAACGTTCCCCAAGAGTCCTAGATGACTGATAAAGCCTCTTGAGAAATTTAAGGGACATACCAAAATCCTTCACATCCGGAGTTGCAGATGACCTTGCAAGACAAGGCTTTTGGGGATTTCTTATTGGATCCCAAAAAAGGTGGGGAACAGTGCAGATAGATCTGCTCACACTTCTAAGAGTTGCCGACACCAAACTTTAGATGGCCAAAAGGGCATCACCAGCACCAGAGTGGTTGATCTAATTCTCGCCTGAACCAACGGTCTGAGAATCATCATAAAAGGGGGAAATGTGCACCCCCAAAGAGATTAAATGTTTGAAGGAAGGCAATTATTGCATCCGCTTTCAAGTCTCCAGCTAAAGAACCATAGAAGCATGTGCTTCAATCTGGACGCAAACAGATCCACCTGGAGTGCTTCCCAAAATGAATTGGTACTCACATACAACAATAACATATCTAACGGCCAGATACTTCTGTAAGGTGGGAACCTGGAGCCCTAATCAGCAATATTATTTGTCAAACCTGGAAAATATTCTGTGTGAACCATTATTCCTCTATCTACACAATACCAGAAGTCCCTAGCTAGCTCAGCTAACCCCCTTGGACTGGGAACTGCCTACCTTGTTCACGCACCTCATCAACAAAATGTTGCCCATGTACAATAACATGCTACAATACACCTTGCCTGCACCAAACATTATACTGCAAATGAATATGCAGCTCTAAGTAATATATACATGATGCTGTGTTTCATCTTGGGACCTCTTGCCTCCTGTTAAGACATCTATAAACGAGGCAGCCTGCTGTTGTCTGACTCTAATAAGATATCTAAGGTGGTGTGCTTACAGGCATGCAAAGTGTGGTACTATATATGGGCTGGAAGAATCGCCTGAATGGACGCAGACAAAGGACTTACAATCCTGGCTAACCTATGCAGGGAAAACCTGCCCATTTTTTTCACCTTGATTTTCGTATTTGGAAGAAAAAGGAATGCCCTTACTGTATCTATTACAAATCCTGCAAACAGAATCTTCTGAGTCAGACTGATTTCTTCTAATTTATTACAAAGCCTAACTCCTGCAACAGGGGCGCACAGCCATTTTTATATGATCCTTAAACACAGCCTTATTATGACATGTCACCAACATGTCATGCACAGAGCTAAACAAATGTCCTGAGACCTCAAGATCTCCATCACAGGCATCAGAATTTTGTGAAACACAATGGTGGTGATGGCAGGTCGCACAAAAGGGTCATGAACTGAAACTTTTTTCCTTCAAGTAAACGGACGGAAATGCCTGAAAGAGTGATGAACTGCAACCAAAAGGTACACATACTTTAAAGCTATCTTCACTGTCCAATCCCCTTGAAGAAGGGTGTCCTTCAAACAATGAGCACCTTCCATTTTGTAGTGTCTGTACATTAATAACTCATTCAACAATTTCAGATTGATTACCAAACAAACGGACCAAAACTTTCATCCCCTTTCCTGACAAAGAAGAGGCTACTTAGAAAACTTTGAGAATTCCAAGAAATGTGCTTTGCCACTCCTTTTAAAAGCAATTCTTGAATCTCCTAGTTTACCAAATTCCTCTTTGATTTGAAAAATATGATCGGACGAGGCACAGCTATCTGAAAAGGAGTGGAATATAATTCTAGTCCATACCTCTGAACTGTCTGCAGCACCCTGGGCTCTGATGTGATTGTCTCCTATTATCTGAGAAACAGGGACCATCTCCCACCCAAATTCCTTGGCTAAAAAATATTTATGTGAAAGTGACCTATCGTTAGGACGGGGAAATCATCTGCCTCTTTGGCTTCTTTTCCCCTCCCACTTGTTATAAAAAGGCATGTAGTTGCCTTTATCTGCAAAGGACCAAGAACGACCTCAACTGGAGGATTATGAGACAGATCTGAAGGATTTTTGCAGCTGGGAGCAGAGAGCTCTGCCTCTACCAGTTTTTTAAAAAAAACACGAGGATTAAATACTTTCTTAAGATTCTGCTTTCCTTTATCCAGCGATGTGAATGTCTGCACGTAAGCGGAGATCTCCTTCACAAATCTGTCACCAAAAAGCTGACCCTATGCATCCACCTCAAACTCCTTATCTGACATATTGGCTAATCTAGGTTAATCAGCATCTTAATGCCTTCTGCCATTATAGAGGATTTGCATTATATATATTAACTATAGATTGACACGAGTATCAGAGGCTCTTGTATCCTCTAGCAATTCCGTAACCTGTGTCCAAGGATCTATAATGTTCAGTAACTTATCTTGACAGAACTTTAATACTTTGTCAATGCCCTTCTTTGGAACCGTGTCTTTTTTAGACAAAGATGCTACCTTATCAGCATAACAGATATATCTGGAAGTGAGAAAAGCTTGTGCGGCGAACTGCATCTAGAGCTGTCAAAACAGAGGGGCATATATACTGGTCTTTCACGCAGCAAAGCAAGCAAAGTTTTTGTGAAGAAAGAGACACCATCAGACACAAAAAGAATCCTTAGAGGTATTTTCCTCTTTCCACATGAAAAAAATAAATAACAAGGAGAAATAAAAATATTTCTCCTTGTTACGCCCCACTGGGAAAGGCGTAGCATTTTGACACATTCCCAGGTGTACTAGCTTTAGTAAACCTGGAAATGTGCCAAAATCCATGGGTGGATGCATGGGAATGCCCATGCTCCATCCATGGAATGCGCCCCAGCTTGAAATGTAACGCAGTGCATGCAGCAGTGTTGCATTACATTTATTTGGTGCAAGGTGGTGGAAATTGCCCCTTGCATGGCTTTGTAAATATTACTGAAGCCTTTGCGTTATCGTCACATCACCTTGCGCAATGCAAGGACAACTCAAAGGCTTGATGAATCTGGGACAAAGTTTGTTTCTGTCAGATTTCCCCGTAGGGTATCTAATTCAATGGCTAATAAAATCCCTGACTTTGGATGTACAATGTAGGGCGGGTCAGAAAATGGCTGCCTCAGGACATCCTGTATTACTGCATCTGAAGCTTTGGTAGTCGTACTCTTATCTTTTGGATGCGTATCAGAGCCCCCATAAACATCATCCCAAAGTGTATCCAGAAAATTTATAGACAAAGAATCAGCCTCTTGGATGCCAAAAGGAAAGGATTTTGATCATTTCTGTAACCTTCGTTCTTTTGATGTGGGCTTTCCCTATCAGATGTGCCAACTGGGACTGGCAATGGTAAATCAAGGGCTTGATTCTGGGGCTTCTCGGGAATACATTTCCTTTTTATTGAGCACTTCCTTAACTTAGCTGGACAACAGTAGAGGCTCTCTCCTGAAATGATCATACCCTTTTAGAGATTAGTCTGTCATTAGGCTGACACATTGCAGCTTTTGATATTTTTAATTTGTGCAGTCCACTTTTATAAGTACTCTCCATTTATAAAGCAATGATATGTAAAGAAAACCAACAGAGAGCAGCCAGGAGAGGATAAACAAATAATTCAAAGGGAAAAACAATTAGCAACAACAGAAACTAGGCCTCGAGACTCTTTAGCAAAGGCTGGTAAAAATAATTCTTCTGATGTTACCAAAAAACGTACCCCTTTTATTTTTTTGTTTTTCCTTTAAAAACAACAGTAAAGTTGAATTTTTAAAAACTGTTTCTCACTTTAACATTGAATACGTTCCCCGAACATGCTTAGCGGGGACAAGAGAATGTTCAAATAAAGTCCTCTGAGGAAACAACGAAGCACACCAGGTAAACCCAGCGCATCCATTTGTGACACATAGGCACCACCTAGACGCACGCGCACTCTTAATTGCATTCAGTGAGTCTCACTACGCCTCTAGAAGTACACAAACCCAATTAAACCACCAGCGAGGGCGCGAGTCTCTTGAGACGCCTGGTCTGTGCACCTCTGAAGAAAATCGCCGACTGAAAGAAACGGTGAAAACATCGAAGCAAAGAAAAAACCTTATATTAAGAAGCGAGGAAAGCTATATAAAAGCCAAAGAAAGATAGTCACCGATAATGCATAAGCGTAAAACCTTTGCCATAGATATTTGAACGTATCTTCTGCTAGAGCAGCAAAGAGAAAGAAGCGCAGACCGATCCTACAGTATTAAATAAGAGCCGATGATGTCAGGTGATTAAATGTGATGTCACCTGCAGCATCTGAGGCTTCCCAAAGGCATGCCGAGACGTTTATATTTCTTGCGTTTTACAGGTTTCTTCACTGGGGCGTGGGATCGTCGCTCCCTGTTTGTTTTGTTGTCCACGGACGCCTACAAATCATGTCTAGTTAGTTACTTGCTTTGGATTCAAACTCCTTTTCAGCGCTGTGCGCAGTGAGGCGTGACTTGGGCAAAGTTACTGGAGAGTAACTAGGGAGGGCAATCCTCCGAGCCTGCAGCTTGATGACTGACAGCTAGCTGCTGGGCCTCCTTTGGGAGAAGTGCGCTTGTTTACCCGGAAGCCTGCCAGGCACTGCTTGCTGACTTCACGGTGCACTACCTGCGCCAGCTGAGCCTGCAAGCTTTCTTCACTGAGGAGAGGGGCGTAGCGGCCCTGCTGCTCATCCAGCTCGATGTTTGTGGTGACGAACATGTACTGGAATCGGATCGAGATCAAGCTGAAGTTTCGGGCAAAGTCACACAGTCAGAACAAACATCTGAGGCGCGCCTGGGCCTGGTAATGGTCGACAGAGAGACAGACAGAGCTCAAGAAGAGCCCCACATTGTCCCTGATCCTTGACGACGAGGAGAAGCTGCGAAGGCTGCTGAATCTCTTCCTGGTCCAAGTGCTCCATGACGTGGAGTGACAGATACACCTACCTGCATTCTAGTCTGGACACAAAAAGTGTACTCATTAAAGGAAGCCAGGGTATGTTCTCCATCGAGTCTGGCCTTGAGTGATAGAGGAGCAACTCATACTGGATTACAGGCATCCATGCTGAACACTCTTTAGGGTACCCCCAGGTGCGCTATAAACAGCCACAGACATTGTTTTAAGCAGCATAATGGTCAGTATGAATCCTTGTTTCCCTCACCGGGAGCTCTGAAGCGAGGTCTGCGTGCCCTTGCAGTGTATTGCTCTCAGTGCCCCGGCGCCTCAGCTAAAAGAGCAGGTGATGGCACCGTGCCTGTAGAATGCAGATAGATATGTGGGACTCTTCGCTGCTGACCGCCGTTCAGCCTGCTTTCTTTACAAACACCACCTGCCTTTATCTGTCTTTGAAATCTTGTTGGGGCACATCACAAATGCATGGCATGCAAAATATTCAGCATGTACACTTTCATTTAAATAGAGACATTGAAATTAATAGAATGACCTTTGCATTATTATTCGGAGTCACTTGAATTATATAGGCACGGGATCGATGGGTTAAATCAATGGTACCAACGACGATAGAAGGGCAGGTTTGGCGCAGATGGATAGATGCTGCCAAAGGATTCGAGATTGGTTCGCTGCGGTAGAAATGTGTTTTTGCAGCTGTACTTACAATCACGCGCATGTCCTGCTGAGTGCATCAATTTCTAGAGCTGCTTCTGAGACTGTATCATTCTAATGCAGCAGTTTCCTAGATTCTGTAAACTGTTGCCTTTTGACTTTGGCGAGGCAT